>NC_050574.1:87740383-88058062 GCF_011100635.1 Trichosurus vulpecula | reverse complement strand
CTTGACAAGGTAAACCTCCAACATACACAAGTGGTCTCATTCCATCCTGTTTTCTACAGCAGACTCTCCCCTCCATCACTCCTACTGTCTCATTACTATTCAATTGCTTCCTGTCTACTGGCTCCTTGTCTATTGTCTACAAATCCACCTATGTATTCTCCATATTAAAAAAAAAAAGCCCTTTCTTGATCCATCCATCCTCATTATCTGTCATCCTGTATCTCTCCTTCTTTTAGTAGCTAAACTCCTTGAAAAGGCTGTCTACAATAGATGCCTTCATTTCTTTTCATCTTGCTCCTTATAATCTGGCTTCTGACCTCATCATTCAAGAAAGTGCCTTCTCCAAAGTTACTAATGATCTTTTAATTGCCAAGTTTCTGTTCTCATCCTTCTTGATCTCTTGGCAGCCTTCACTGTTGATTGCCTTTTTCTCCTTGATATTCTCTCCTTTTCATGTTTTTACGATAACTGTTCTCCCCCAGTTCTCCTATCTATCTGTCTGCCTGTCTGCTCCATCTTTGTCTACTTTGGTGGATCACCATCCAGGTCATGTCCATTGATAGTAGGGGTCCCCATCTTGTCCTGGGTTCTCTTTTCTTTTCCCTCTATAGTAACTGTTTCACTTTTGGCCAGCAACCTTGAGGGTCTTCCTCTCCTAGTCTGATTTTTTTTTTTCACTAAAGGGGCCATCCTTCGACTTACTTCTTAAAGAGGCCTATTCATTGAATGGGTGTTGCCTCACTCAAAATGAGAACTTGAAAAGACCTTAACTTTAAAAACGCCAGGGTCTCCCACTGCATCCTGGGCCATCTCCAGTCATCCTGGTGGATATCTGCCCACTGGACCCAGATGGTTCTGGAGGAGAAAGTCAGGCTGGTGACCTTGCACAGCCCTCCCTCACTCAAATCATATTAAACTGGAAGTCATGTCATCATCTCCCTGATGTCATGGTCTGTTGTGAGTCCCCAGCCTTGCAACCAACTCGGAGTTCCCCCCAAGCCCCAGGCCTTTGCCTAGCAAAGGGCCTGATCTCGCGGACAACGTATGGGGCGGGAGCCGAAAGGTGGTGAATGACTCCGAATTTTATTTCAGCAAGCAGCATTTTTATATCTTTAGTGACGTAGGTGCATTCTTTGGTTACGTGGGTGAAGGACAGGTAAAAATCAAGACACCTAGGTACTAGGACCGTCCCGACTCTGCCTGCTCTCCTCCCCTTCTCTTCCCGAGCTAACCCGAAGCTCCCTGCGGGCAGGCAGTCCAGGCAAAGAACCAGAAGTTCCATGTGTTCTGGCAAACCCAGACAGAGAGCCGGAAGTTCCATGTGCTCAGGCAGGTCCGGGCAAAGACCTGGAATTGCTAGGGAGGCAACAAAGGTGAGACCCCTCCTCCTGGCTCCACCCATATCTCAGAGGCCTGAGTTTATCTCAGCAGGCCCCTGGGCGTGGAGGTCCGAGGTGGGCAGGGCTCGGCTCTAACTTGGCCCGTAACAATGGTCCTCTTCGAGAATGAAGGACAAACCACAACCACACACAATACTATTTCACTTGATAATCTCATTAGCTCCTGTCATTTCAATTATCATCTTTATGCAGATGACTTTCAGAAAAGGTTATCCAGCCTTCCATTTTCTTCTAACCTGCAGTCTCTCATTCCTGACCACTTTTTAGACATCTTGAGCTATAGGGCTTGAAGATATCTTAAACTTAATGTGTCTAAAACCAAACTCATATTTACCCCCAAACTGTCCCTTTTCCCTAACTTTATATTACATCTTGGCAGAGGAGCTAAACCAGGGTAACTGGCAGGCCTCAAACCTGTTGGTGAGATGCAAGCATGTGAAGACTTTCCACCATGGAATGTGTAGATAAGAACAATTTCTTCCAATGGCTAGGAAGCAGGTGCTGTACAGTGCTTAGAGCTTGGTCAGACATCAAAGACACCAAGCTTATACAATGCATCCTGGGCATCACCAGACATCTTGATATTTGTCTTGCCACTGGACTTTGATGACTCAGGAAGAGAGAGTGAAGCTGATGGTTTTGTGCAACTCTACTTCACTTTAATCCAACTCACACACAAGTCAAGGTGTCACCTGTAATCTACCTATGCCATATCAATCCCCACCCCACCTTCCTTCAATAAAATCCAGTGGCTCCCTATTACCTTCAGGATTAATTTGAAAATCTCCTGTTTGGCTTTTAAATCCCTTAATTACCTGCTGCCACCTATTTTTCCAGTCTCCTTAAGCTTTACATGCACAACCCCCTCCCCACATACTCTTAAATGCTTAGAAAAACTACAATGATAGCTTTTGCCCCCAAAAGCTCCAAATTAAAATTTGTATCACATAATTAAAAATTATTAAGAAAAAACATTCACATGCTTGTTGTTACAAAAGCAGAACAAACATACTAAGCAGTTATTTCCTGCTTAAGGCATTATAAAAGAATTTTTAGCATCAACCCTTTGGATCATCTTCATGTTGACTTCTAAGGTCATTTTTTTATATCCCCCATTGACTAGTACAGTGCCTCCCACATAGCGGCATGTAATAAATGCTTATTGAATTCAGATTCTCAGCATTAATGAGGCATAATGAAGGTCAAACAGAATTTGCTCATCTCAATCACATAACAAGTAGGCCTGAAGGAGTTGTGTTCAGGGTGAAGAAAAGCAGTTTCATGGAAAGACTTGTTCTAAGGAACTTTCTTTATGCTGGTTGTGTGTAGCTGTGGGTCTGAATCACAAAAGGGATGAAATAACCATGAGGTTATAGGTGATTTGGTAAATACTGCCCTGCAGAGAAGCATGTGCTTAATAGTTGTAAATCAGTGTATAGCTAATACTTGGCAATAATAACTCAAGGGAAAACCAGCATATGGAAGAGTGGTTCAATGGAGAACCAATAGAGGACAGTAGCAGCTAAATAGAAAAATAGAAACCTACCCCTCAATAAGAAAATTAGACAAGCAGATGACATCAGAAGCAGCAACCAACAGTTGTAGAGGCAGAGTGTTATTCCAGATGAGGTATAGCATAAAAAGGACAAGATCTCCCACTGCATCCAGGGCCATCTCCAGTTGTCCTAATCTATATCTTGCCACTGGACCCAGGTGGCCCTGGAGGAGAGAGTGAGGCTGGTGACTTTGCACAGCCCTCCTCACTAAAATCCAATTCACTTGCAAGTCATGACAACACCTTCCTGGTGTTATAGTCCTCTTCGAGAATGAAGGACATACAACAACAGCCCTAGATGAGTTATTTTTCTATGCTATAAAATTTCACTCTCCTATATATAGTATGGGAATCTGTGAGAGAGTATGCTCTTGTGTGTGTATGTGAAGGGGGGGGAGAGGATTTAAATTGAACTGAAGTTATTATTATTATTAAATTGAACCCAATAGAAATGTTAAAATGAATTGTCAATCATTTATTTTTCCCCTTCTTCCTCCTTCCCTTTCCCCACTGGGAAAAAAGAAACAAATATCTTGTAACAAACATACATAGGCAAAACAAATTCCCATATTAGCCATATTAAAATTTGTATCTTATTCTGAACCCAGACTCTGTCATCTTCTGTCAGGAGGTGGTGGTATTTTTTATAATTAATCTTCTGGAATCATGGTGATCTTTGCATTGGTTGGGGTTCTTATCTTTCAAAATTTTTCCTTTTTATGTCATGTCTGCTAACTCTAAGTGTCCCCTAAGGCTCTGTCCTAGGCCCTCTTCTCTCTTCCTTCTGTACTATTTCTCTTGATGGTCTTATCAACTACTATGGTTTCAACTTTCACTTGCTGATAATTTTCAGATTTACTTATCTAGGCCTAACCTTTCTTCCAATCTCTAGTCTCATATCTCCAACTATCTATCAGATATCTTGAACTAAATATCTTGTAGACATTTTAAACTCACCATGTCCAAAACCGAATTCATTAGCTCTGCCCCAGCCCTCCCCAGACACTCTCTCCACTTCTGAACTTCCTTATTCCTGTTGCAGGATACTTCTGTCTCCCAGTCACATAAGGTCATGTCCTTGATTCTTCTCTCTCCAGTACACCAAATACAATCAGTTCCCAAGTCCTGCCAGTTCTATTTTTGCAACGTTTCTTTTATATGTTCACTTATCTCCTCTGACACTGCTACTACCCTGGTGCAGGCCCTCATCACCTCATGTGTGGAGTATTGCAATATCCTGCTCTCTGGTCTTTCTGCCTCAAGTATCCCTCCACTCCAATCTATGATCCAGTCAGCTTCCTGACTGATCCTACTGAAGCACATATGTTACCAAGTAACTTTCCCTCTTTAATAAACTACAGCCGGTCCCTATTATCTCCAGAATCAAATATAAAAATCATCTTTATATAGCTTTCAAAGCTCTTCATAACCTGGCCCTTTCTATCTTTCCAGTCTTCTTCTATTTTACTTCCCTCCATGTACTCTACCATCCAGTGACACTGGCCTCCTAGTAAGACTGGTCTTTTTGCTGTTTCTGCACAAGGCACTCCATCCCTTGACTCCATGTCTTGTCACTAACTATTGCCCATGCCTGAAATTCTCTCTCTCCTCATCTTCTTCTCGGAGATTCCCTGGCTTCCTTTAAGTCCTAGCTTATACAAGAGGCTTTTCTTGATACTCCCATAATGGTAGCACCTTTCCTCTGTTGATTATCTCTGAGTTATCCCTTATTTATGTTATTTGCAAATGAATAAATAAAGTATTTAGTTAAAACTTACTCTTTGCAAAGCACTGCTCTAACTGCTAGAGATACAAATAGAAAAGCAAGACAATCCCTGCTCACTTTCTAATGGGAGAGACAGCACCACACACATAGAAGGTTTACATTGCAAGAGGTATAGAAAAGTCCCAGGGTCCTTAGGGCACAGCAGCAAAGCAGATGATAATGTCTATTTTTAAATGCTATTTCTATTGATTAAATCCTATGAGTTGTTGATATTGAAACATTTGATAATGCCAAGGATTTTGGTGACAAGAACATGCCAGGTCTTCAGTAGCTGGAAGAGCTTTTGAAGCCAGCACCTGCAGGAGTAGTTGCCAGGCTGCATCTCCACAAGAGTTGCTTCCAAGGATAATGGCTATAGACACTGGGCTAAGACTATTGACATTCCCAAGGCTCTTGGGTTCAGGATTCAGACCATCTGCTTCAGGGTTTGATGTTTGTATGTGTCTCTCCCATTAGAGAAGAAGCTCCTTGAGAGAAGGGACTATGTCTTTACCTCTCAGTGCCAAGCACATGATCTTTCATGCGGCAGGCACTTAAATATTGAGTTGAGTTGAATAGAATAACAGTCTTCAATGATTTGAATATTCATTAGGTGGAACTGAGGAAGCTAATAAGATAGCTGAGGTTAGTGATGGAGTAGTAATGTAAGGCTCTAATATTTATGCTCCTCTTTTACAAAAAATGAACGGAAGTAATACAAGAAAATATAATGTGAGTGATTATTGGGCCCCCATGTTTCTAAAGGTGCATCTGTTTTTTTTTCTCAATCCCTGAGGTATTATGAAGGAAGCTCTCTTTGTAGGGGTAAGGATGGATTTTTTTCAGAAGGGGCCTGGGCTCCTGCTCTCTGGAATATCTTGACCAGGTGTTGCTGGATCTCCTTGGTTCTGGCTCCATAGATAACAGGGTTGACAAGGCAAGGGAGTAGTAAATAGAGAGCGCTGAGCAGGTTGTGCACATCCTGGGAGGCAGTGCGGGCTGCACGATAGACAATGGAGGAGGAAAGTGTAGAGGTATAGACGGTGAAGATGACCAGCAGGTGGGAGCCACATGTGTTCAGGGCCTTGGAGTGAGCTCCTCCAGAGGAGATCTGGAAGGCAGCATGGATGATGTGTGTGTAGGAGGTACCCAACAGCAACATGTCTGGGACCCGAGTACAGATGTGGATGGTGAGCCCCACTGTCTTGTTGAGTGAGATGTCCCCACAGGACAGCTTCATCAGGGCCACATGCTCTCAGGTGAAGTGATAGATGATGTTGGAGCGGCAGAAGTGCACTCTTGAAGCCAAAACCACTGCCAAGGTTACAGTGCCTATGCTCCGTGCTGCCCCTAAGCCCACCAACCCTGCTAACATCTGCCATGTCACAATTTCTGAGTAATGCAGTGGATGGCAGATGGCAATGTAGTGGTCAAGTGCCATGACTAGGAGAATGCCACAGTCAAAGACGATGAAGAAATAAATAGAGAACATTTGGACGAGGCAGCAGGAAAGAGAAATACGGTAGTAGCGGGTAGAGAAACTAAAGAGCATGGTGGGCACAACAGCAGTAGCAGAGCAAATATTGACTGTCAGGAGCAGGGCAATGAGTGCATACATGGGCTGGTGTAGGCTTCTCTGGGCCACCACAGTGTAGATGACCAGGGCATTGGCTGAGAGGATCACCAAGTATATGCAGGAGAATGGAAAGACCAAGAAGGACCGGGCCTCCTGCAGCCCTGGGAAGCCTACCAAAAAGAAGTCGGTATAGGAGACATTGTGGGTCTCATTCCACCCTGACATCCTTTATCTATCAGTCTTAGGGCTCTGATGGGGGGTGGGTCTGGGGGAAGGGGAGACAGAATCTCTGGGTCCAGTTATCTTTGGACACAGAGCCAGTCTCACTGGGCTGGATGGAGGTCTCTGTCGTTTGTGAGTCTTTGATGTTCCTGGAGGGGAATACAAGAAAAGGAAACATTGTCAGACTCAATTTAATCAGATATTCCTGAGAAATGGGAACTTGTTCTTATCCCTAGTCTTCATAAATGTCTCCCAAATGAAGATGACCTGAGGGAAAAATAAGTGTGGGAATATTTATCCATCTTTATCAGGGACTTTCCCATTGAATCTTGCTCTTGGCTTTATCATTTAATTTTTTGAAAACTTTTTTATCTTTTGCTTATGTATCACTTAAATTTCTTCCTGTATACCTTTGCCTCCCTCCCTCCCAGAGAGCTATTCCATATATTAAAAAGTATTTTAAAAGAAAAAATTATCAGCAAAAAATCAATATTTTGCTTTTCTAATTTTACTCCTAGGTGCCACTCCTAGAAGCCCCCACTTTTTCTCTATTCTTTTCCATGCTGAGATCCTCTTCTGGTGTTCTCAACTCTTTTTGATGAATCAATTTAATCTTACAACAAGCATTTATAAGTGCCTGCACATTGATGTCCTAGGATCCCTACGGTGAAGCTGAATCAATGATTGGTGAGTTCCTGCCCGGAATTTCCATATTATGATACGACCCAGGCATGATTCTCACTCTCCTCATTCTTTGCTCCTTTGCTACCTCTATACCAATCCTCTAGGGATGATAATCCACCTGAACTCATTTCTCGATGATTAGCATATTCTCATCTCATCATACTTTTCTCCTACCAACGATTCTGAGCCCCCAAAGTCATTGTACAAATCCTGTTCCCCATCTCTCACTGCTTGCTCCCTTTATTCCCATTCCTCTCAACCCAACCTCACAATGTTCCACTTGAGATCTACCCTCCCCTTTCCCTGTGCTCTCTGGAATGCCTGCTTCTTAGTTAACAAACTTGTTTTCACCTTAAACCTTTTCTTTACTCTCTCTACCTTCTTGCAGTTACTGAGACCTGGGTCCTTCCTGATGACAAAACTTCCCTGGCCACTCTTTTCAGAACCAGTTACACTTTCATTCATATACCTGCCAAATCACAGTCATAGAGGGAGAGTTGAAACTCCTTGCTCCCAATAGCGACTTCTAGATTCTCCCTGTACCTATACTACTTTCACTTAGTAACTTCTCTTCCTTTGAGGTCTGAGGGAAATTATCCACCACCCAGTTCTGTGCAATTTTACTGGCTGTCCTCCGTGGCCCAAATGCTCTTCCTCCTCATCTCTGCCTTCTGAGGCCCCTGGCTTCTTCCAAGTCTCAGCTAAAATCCTACCTTCTGCAAGAAGCCTTTCCTGATGGAAGTGTCTTTCCTCTGAGATCACCTCCAACTTCTCCTGTGTCAGAAATCTTATTTGTGCAGAGTTGTTTACATGTTGTCTCCACAATTAGATTTTGAAATCCTCGAGGGCAAAGACTGCTTTTTGCCTTTCTTTGTATCCCTAGTTCTTAGCACACTGCCTGGCACATATAGTAGGCTCTTAATAAATGCTTGTTGGCTGACTGACCGACTGTACCTAATGTCTGCAAGACCTTGCACTGGGCAGTAAACAAGATACAAAGATAAATAGGCTAAGGAGAACCTTTGAGGAAAACATGTATGTAACTAAAAAATGCAGTCAGACAACAGATTCAAATAAGCTCAGTAAGCAAAGTAAAGCTCTGAGAGTTCAGAGGGTAGAGGCTATTTTTGAGGTACTATTGTGCAGTGGAAATAACACCCCATTTGGAGTTGGGACCTTTATTCAGATTTTGGCTTTAGCTTACCTGACACTATTCTTACACGACCATACTGTATTTTTATATTTTTCTGCTCCCATCTGACTTTGCTTTATTTTCTGTAAATTGGAAAATTCATGTTGGTTGATGGGTTTCCTTTGCTATCCCCGTTGGTCTCTTTAGACAAGTTCACTCTTCCTCCTCTTAAGAATTATTTGTCTTTGTGCCTTAAGGATTTCATTCTTCAGAATTTCTTCCCTCTCCTGGCCTCACTTCCTCCACAGAATTCTTCCATGGGATCCCACTTATCCTTTCTTTGAACCCTTTGAAATCTGCCTTTTCCAAACCTAATGTGCATGTTGGCTGATGCCTGCCTTCTTTTCCTCTATCACAAATTTTGAAATGGAATGGTTTTTTCCCCCTATCATTTCCATTGTGAGCAACCTAGCGACCAGTTTCTCCCAGAATAGTAGATCATCTCATGGGTTCTTCCATCTTTTGGAAGATGAAATTGTTATGAAGGCAAGCCAAGGAATTCTTAGCTGCCTTGTTTTGTACAAGGGAGCTTTGTAGCCGATGCCCACATAGTCAAAGTCCTCTCTCTCCACAGTGTCATGCCTCCGTACCAGGCTTGTGATCTGTTTCCTTGAACTTCTCATTAAGTATCTCTTTCTGTTCTGGTGCTCCATAGTACATGCTCTCTTGTCACTGGTATTTTTGCCCTTTTGACTTCCATCCAAGTGTTCTCCACTATGCTTTCTTCTCTGTTCCTGGATTTCCTCACAGGGATATATTTTCTTCATTTACTATGCTAGTTCTCTCCTCTTGTCCTGTTAACTATCCTTCTTTTGATTAAGGCATATCCTTCTCCGGTCTTGGATCATATCCTATCCCACCCAGTCTCAGTGATAACTCTATCCCACCCAGTCTCAGTGATAACTAACTAGGTTACGTTTGGCTTCTTGAGTTGGGATCCCTGGCTCACCTTGCTTGCTATGCCTCTTTCTTGCATTTCTGTCTAGACATCTGATACCATGGGTTTTATTTTGGGCTCCTTTCTTACATTTTTGTCTTCTATAAACTTCTGGGTGTTTCTATTGTTATTTTCCTTCCTATGTGATAGCTGTTTTTTTTGTCTGTTTGAGGGGGAAGGCAGGGCAATTGGGGTTAAGTGACTTGCCCAAGGTCACACAGCTAGTACCTGTGTCAAGTGTCTAAGGCTGGATTTGAACTCGGATCTTCCTGACTCCAGGTCTGGCTCTCTACTCACTGCGCCACCTAGCTGCCCCAGGATACCAATTGTCTATGGTATCTAGCTTTTATGTGTGTGTGTGTGTGTGTGTGTGTGTGTGTATGTATGCATGCAACTTTCTCCCTTCCCACTTTCATTTCAGTTTAGAGCCCTTTTGATGGCATTTACAAGATTTCAGGCAAATATGTTCTTATTGGTCCTTCTTAAATGAAGTACATCATTGGCCAGGTGCTTATCATCCTTCTATTTAAACTGTGGTTCATAATTCAAATCCTATTCTCAGGCAATATCTTCTTATTTTAAAAAATTGATTTTTTTTTGTTTTTACATCATCCAGATTTCACCTGTATACATTTTCCATTTTAGAGAGGCATCTCTTATAACCAGAATTTTTTTTTAAAAAAAGGAACAAGAGGGAAAAAAATGCAGCAAAACTGATCAATATATTAAAAAAAAAACCAGCCTGACAGTATATTTAAAGTTACACATCAGAGCGAAGCTACCAGTTTCCCTATACTAAAGCTGATAGACTTCCCACCCCAGAATGGAGGGGGAAAGACTCTCATTCTTACAAGTTTTTAAGGGCCAGGGTTGAGAGAGAGCAGGGGAGGCTAAGACAGAAAAACCTTTCTTTGCTTCGGACTTGCCAATGGTTTCCTAATCACAAGCCAGTGAAGACTACTCTGTTGGAAAAATCTGTTCAATTCCTTCTCATTGTCTGAGTTCAGTCTGTCTTCCTCTCTGTCCCTCTAGTTTAATCTTCTCCCTCCAGGCTCCCCACCCTTGACTGCCCAGGACTGTTACTCACCAGAATGTGGTCAAGCAGGACTGGAGAAGACCAGTGAGGGATAGGCTCCACATATGGAGGTTAAATCTTCCTGAGTTTCCTTGGGGAGTGCCTTCAGGACTCCCCAGACTTTTTCTCTGGACTGTGGCTCAGGCAATCAACAGTATTACCTTGGGCAAGGTCCCCAGGGGAGAGATGTGTATCTTCAGGATCTCATCTGTGCCAGAGGCTGAGACAGGATCTTCAGAGGGAGAAAGATGATGAAGGATCCTTAGGAAGGAAGGAAACCAGCGTTTCACCTATATTTGCTTGAGTCTGAGCTTCCACAAGAGTTGGGGAATTAGGTACTGGCTAGAGAAGCAAGATTTAGGTAACCACTGAACATTATGGAAAGGGAGAAAGAGTGCTAAAACTGGTGGTAGTGATGGGCTCCTATCCCCATATACTCATAGTGTTAGAAATGGAAGAGACCTTAGAGATCTTCTAGTCAAAGGATCATGGATTTTGAGTTAAAAGGACCCTTAGAGTTAATTTATCCACTCATCTCATTTTACAGATGAGAAAACTAAGGCCCAAGGGTAATATCGTATCTGAATCAGATTTTGAACCCAGATCTTCCTGTCTCTAAGCCCAGTACTCCATCCATTTTGCATGCTGCTGCCTACTAGTCCAAATTCTCTGACAGATGAAAAATAGAAATCCATAAAAGGAAGGTCACTGGTGAAGGTCCCAATAGCAAGGACAAGTAGAACCAGCATTTAAACCAATAAGTAGATTGATTTGTTGGTTTGTAGGTAGGCAGATAGGTTTATTGGTAGGTAGGTAGATAGATGGATAGAAATATCGATCAATAGATAGATAATGTTTACTATGTACCAGGAAAAGGTGTGTGTGTAGAAAAATAAGAAATGAAGACAGTCCTTGCTCTCAAAGTGCTCACATTCTAAGAGAAGACAAATCATATAGGAAATTGGAAAGAGGAAGGCCAGGGAAGGAGGGCTGGAGCAGCCAATGTGGAGGTGGAACAGGCTGGAAATAGAGAGTGGTTTTAGAACTCTAAGGCTCTTTCTATTACTCCAACGTACCTCCAGTTGTCCCTTTCACTAGGGGGAAGAAGCTCCTGGGCATTCAGCCCTGCGGCCTGGCCTATTAAAGGAGGAAGTCTCCTTTTGTCTCCCCAATCTTAAGGAGGAGACCTCTCAGCCCTCAGCCTCTTCCTGAGGGTAATGCTGAGGTAGACACAGGGAAGGTAGGTAGTGAGGGGAAAGTTATCCCCCCGTAAAGTTGCTACCCATACAGCATTCTGTTGCCTTTTTGTGTACCACAGGCAAAAAGACTAAAGAAGTGGAAGGGAGGAGCTCAGATTAATTCGATTATCCATGGACAATAGATATCTCCTATATTCCCTGTCCCAGTAATTAATAATAGTATTATTTGTAATATTTAGATTGTTTTAAAGCATGCAAAGTATTTTGCAAACATTGTCTTTATTGAAACAGCAGCGGGTAGAAACTGCAAAGAGGCGGGTATTGTCTTGACATCATGAAATCCTTTCTCACCATAGAACCACCCAGAAGTGGAATGGACAATGCCAGGAGAGGGTGGGTTCTCCTTCGATCTTTCTCAAGCGAAGGGAGGATGGCCACCTGTGAGGATGTGGGAATTGTTGTTTAGCTGTTTCAGTTACGTCCAACTCTTTGCGACCCCATTTGGAGTTTTCTTGGCAAAGATACTGGAGTGGCTTGCCATCTCCTTCTGCGTTTCATTTTATAGATGAGGAAACTAAGACAAATGAGGTTAAGGGACTTGTCCAGGGTCCTACAGACAGTAGGTGTATGAGGCTGGATTTGAACTCAGGTCTTTCTGACTCCAGGTCTAGTGCTCTATCTACTGCTCTGTGGAGGTACGGATGCCTATTCAATTATAGGTTGAAGTAGATAGCCTTTAAGGTATTTTCCAAAGAAGAGGTTCTGTGATTCTATAGATTTACTTTTTTTAATGGTCAGTCCTTCATCAAACCCTTAAAACACAAATCCTTTAAATTCCCTTGATGTTAAATGAGTTTTTATTAAATACCCAGTATACGAAAGGACCTATGCTGGGCTTTAATGGACAAGAGAGAAGGATGGACAAGCCAGGATTTCTGTTTTTGGAAGCTCACAGTATAACAGGGGGCCCAGACTCAAAACCAAACAATCATCACATAATATTGTCAGGAACACCTGAGTTTAAAATCGTCCTTAGACATTTGCTAGCTGTGGAACCCTGGGTAAATCACTTACCTTCTGTATGCCTCATACATAATGCTGATAGTAATAGCACTTACTTCCTAAGATTTGTTGTGAGTTTAAAATGTTGTGAGTTTAAAATGAGATGACATTGGTGAAGTTCTCTGTAAACCTTAAAGCATTACATTAACACTTGTTATTATAAATTAGAATATACAAAGCACCTGAGAGAAGTACACACCGAGTGACAAGAGAGTTTCACTTCTGTCTGTGGGCTGTTCCTCCACATTACTATCAAGGTGATTTTCTTTTAGGGCAGATCTGACCATATGACTTCCCTATGCAACCAACTCCAGAGAGAAAGAGTTTTTTTTCCCAAAAAGGCTATCAAGCTTTCCAGTCCAGCTACAGTTTTTTTTTTCTTTTCTGGCTGGCTGCATTTTAAATCTTACAAGGGGGCAGACACAGAGATTTTACACAGACACAGAGCAGACAAATACAAACAGAATGCACAGATAGTGATAACTTCTCCTGGCCCTCTAGATTATATTGAGACCAGGCTCTATTACAGCTTAGTAGTTCCATGTGGTGGGAGCTGGGACTGAAAACCAGGAAGCCTAAGGAATTCTCCCCTATAGCCACGTGCATCTCTTCATTGGCATCCCACTGGATGGATGAAGAAAAAAAATGAGTTTGGAAAGAACTCCCCCAAGAAATTCCCAAATAGAGTGTCCTCTGTGTAGAGAGAATTTGCTGACCTCAAGGGCCCCAGGTGCTAGGGCCCAGATGATTCAGTCAAGTCTTCCTAGGTACTTGAAGGGCCCCCCAGCTAAGAGAAGGGGAAAAGATAGGCTTACCTTTGGATGAAAGGAGGTCTGAATTGGAGACTCTGCCCTGCCAGGAATGCCAAAAACTTGCAGTTTCATGGTGTGTTGTGTCAGCACCATCTCAAAGAATTCAGAGTCAGACCACCTTTAATCCAAGTATAGGCATTTATTGAGGATTTATGCCCCCAGAAGTGACTAGGTTCCAAGAGTAATCAGCAATTTAGTAAGACAACACAGGCAAATTTATAGTGTAATGATATGTATACAACAGAAATTATGAATATTAAAAAGGCAGGAGAGGTTTGTTAAGGGATTAGATGATAGAGAGGAGTCCCTTCTGTGGTTTGGCTGTCAAATATCCTGGTAATGCTGCTTTCTGATTGGCCAGCTATTGTAATCCTGTCTGGTCAAGATGGATAGTTAAGTACTGTGGTCCCACCTTGGGCTAAATGGATGATGTGATTGTGGTTGAGTACAAGAACACACCTGTTTAAACATAAGAATTGGATCTGGGGACAGAGGCTAGTTAGGAGCAGTGGCTACATTGAGTCTGGGGGCCTGTGGTGTGGTTCAAGCCAGATTGTGTGGTTAAATCAGGACATGCCTGCTAGGGCCCATGAAGAAGTTAGAAAATTGGGGCTGAAGGCAGCTTTGTTAGGATTCTATCACCCTCACCTCGCCACTCTTCCCTTCTACTGTAAAAGCTTTTTCTTGCCTCTTTTATATGAGATAATTTACCCTCTTCTACCTCTCCCTTCCTCTTTCTCCTAGTACATTCCTCTCTCACTCCTTAATTTTATTTTTTAGATATCGTCCCTTCATATTCAATTCACACCTGTGCCCTCTGTCTATATATGCTCCTTCTTACTACCTTAATAATTAGAAAGGTCTGAGTTACAAAATAGCATCTTCCCATGTAGGAATGTAAACAGTTTAAATTAATTAAGTCCCTTATGATTTCCCTTTCCTGTTTACCTTTTTATGCTTCTCTTGAATCTTGTGTTTGAAAATCAAAATTTCTATTCAGTTCTGGTCTTTTCATCAAGAATGCTTGAAAGTCCTCTATCTCATTGAATATCCATTCCTGCCCCTCCCCCCACCCTGAAAGATTTACTCAGTTTTGCTGGGTAGGTGATTCTTGGTTTTAATCCTAGCTCCTCTGCCCTCTGGAATATTATATTCCCACCCCTCAGTTCCTTTAATGTAGAAACTGCTAAATCTTGTGTTATCCTGATTGTGGCTCCATGATACTTGAATTGTTTCGATCTGGCTGCCTGCAATATTTTCTTCTTGACCTGGGAACTTTGGAATTTGGCTATAATATTCCTGGAGATTTTCATTTTGGGATCTCTTTCAGGAGGTGATCAGTGTATTATTTGCATTTCTATTTTACCCTCTGGGTCTAGAACATCAGGGGATTTTTCCTTGATAATTTCATGGAAGATGATGTCTAGGCTCTTTTTTTGATAATGGCTTTCAGGAAGTCCAAGAATTTTAAATTTATCTCCTCTGGATCTATTTTCCAGGTCAGTTGTTTTCCCAAAAACACATTTCACATTTTCTTCTATTTTTTTCATTCTTTTGATTTTATTTTATTGTTTCTTGATTTCTCATAAAATCATTAGCTTCCATTTGCTCCATTCTAATTTGTAAGGAATTATTTTCTTCAGTGAGCTTTTGGAGCTCCTTTTCCATTTGGTCATTCTGCTCTTTAAGGCATTCTCCTCAACCTTGACTTTCTGGACCTCTTTTACCATTTGGCCTAGTCTGGTTTTTTAAGGTGTTATTTTCCTCAGTATTTTTTTGTGTCTCCTCCACCAAGCTGTTGAATGTTTTTCATTATTTCTTGCAAGACTCTCATTTCTCTTCCCAATTTTCCTCTACCTCTCTTACCTGATTTTCAAAATCTTTTTTGAGCTCTTCCATGGCCTGAGACCATTTTCTTGGAGGCTTTGGGTTCAGGAGCTTTGACTTTGTTCTCTTCTTCTGAGCGTGTATTTTGATCTTCCTTGTCACCATAGCAATTTATGATAGAGTTTTTTTTTTCTGTTTGCTCATTTCTCGAGCCTTTTAGTTGACTTTTACCTTTTGTTAAAGTAGGGCTCTGCTTCCAGGGTGGAGGGTGCATTGTCCCAAGCTTCAGGGTTTTTGTGCAGCTGTTTTCAGAGATAATTCTAAGGACCTGTAAATTTTCAGTTCTTCCAAGGTGGTATGTGGGGTAGATTTCTAAAAGCTCAGAGAATGGATAAATGCTAAGGACAGAGGAAAGAGTCCTTTTAGCTATGTGGGGAGCAGATGGAAGAGCAAAGCATGGATGGGACTCTTGATCACCTATAATATCATTCAATGATAATGTTAAGGGGAAGGCAGAAATATTCAAATCCAAGTTGCTCCTGTTTTCTCTATCAGAGAATGATATTCAAATTTGGAAAGATATGCAAATGGTTAATAGGGATTTCATAGGTTTGTAGATTTAGCACGAGAGGGAAACTCACAGGTCATCTAATCCAAACCCCTGATCTAGATCTACTATGATTTCCACTGCATCATGCAAGAAATATGAAGAAATGGTAAGGCAGGATCTAGTTGACCCCAATGAGTTCAAGACAACAGACACTGATGAATTATTTTCAAGGTTGCTGATGGAATTTGGGGATATGATTGTTGAGTCATTGTCAATGATGTAAAAAATCAGAGAATGTGAGAGGGCTGTTACAACAGTGGAGATAATTGAATGTCTTAATTGTCCAAAAAAAATGAAATCATCTGAAAAAACATAGGCTAATAAACCAGACTTCAAATGTTTATAAAATTTTAGAATACACTATTAAAAGGATGATTTATGAATATTTAGAAAGTGAAACAGCAGTCAGTCAGAGCCACCATAGATTCATAAGACAAAAGCTATTCCAGTCTAATCTCATTTCTTCTTTTTGAGATTAACTAGATGATTTAGAGGAATTTGGTAGATATAGTATAACTGGTTTCAGCAAGGCATTTGACAATTTCTTATGATATCCTTATAAGGATGACAGTAAAGAGGGAAAGCCTGTATGCAGGAGGTAACAAGGATGCCTGGTTGCCCAGTGCTCCCTTTTATGTCTTCAGTTTACATAAGCATTGTCAAAACATACCTTTGATGCTGTGTTTGAAATCATGATTGTAGAGGCTGGTACCTGGACATGTGGATTTATGTGTGGAGTGAAATGCAAAGACTCAAATGTTTAGAGTTGGAAGGAATCTTAGAAATCATCTAATCCAATCCTCTTATTTTATAAATGAGGAAATTGAGGCCCAGAGAGATAAGTGACTTGCTCAAGGTCAAACAGACAATAAGGAGCAGAGCCAGGCATCAACTCACAACCTGAGAGTCCAAATACAGCAGTGTACTGTGCTGCTGTTGTGCTTTGTGACTTTGTATGTGGTGGGAGTCATTTAAGAAGAATGACTCTGTACAGGTGTGGGAGAACGATCACGGGAGAATTTCCAGAAGCTTGGAGTCTCAGTAGTCTGTTGATGAGTTAAGAGTAAGGGAATCAAGCCTTTGTGCAAGAGAGAAGCTTGATTTGAGGACGGGTGGGTACTAGGGCAAGTGTGTCTTGTGTGCTAGTGTGTCTTGCTCATCCACTGAGCCATGAGGCATTGTGTTTGAGGCTCTGGGTCCTGCTGTTCTCCCATGTAGCATTATTTGTTTAAGCAAACACAGATGAACAGACATTTGTCTAACTTGGTCTCATATCTCTTACATGCATTATCATTTTTTGAGCCTCTGCAGTCTCTGCTGGAGAAAAAAAAATCGATCTTGGAAGAAACTGACTCAGAGCTTGGGGCATGGGAAATTGACTGGAGTGTGGGTGGGTATAGGACCCCATTGGACAAATGATGTCACCTGTGTGAATTAGATGATAGTAAAGTTAGGTGTATTCAGAACTGATCAATGACTAGACCAAAAGAGGAATCATTAATGGGTTAATATCAAGCTTGTGTGGAGTTTTCAGAAAAGTGTTTATGCAGTTCAACATTTTTATTACTGACTTGGGGAGAGGCATGGGTGGCAGGCATATCAAATTCAAGACGACACAGCTCTAGGAGGTATAGTTAGTTAGTTCGATACACAATCAGGATCTAAAAAGATCTTAACATACTAGGAAGATGCACTAAATCTAATAATGTACAATTGAATGAGAATAAATATAGTTTTTTACTTGAACTCAAGAAAAAGCTTATGTATAGGCAGAGGAAGATACAGCTGGACATGTTCATTGAATCATCAGTTTAAAACTGGAAAGGCTTACCAGATTTGAAACTATATTATAAAGTGGCAATCACCAGAAATATTTGGTACTGGCTAAGAAATAGAGTGGTGGGTAGTGGAATAGATTAGGTATACAAGACACAGTGGTAAATGACTATAGTAATCTAGTATTTGATAAATAAAAAGACTCCAACTTCTGTGATAAAAACCTACTATTTGACAAAAACTTCTGGGAAAACTGGAAAAAACTATGGCAGAAACTAGGTATAGACCAACATGTTACACTGTATACTAAGATGAGGTCAAAATGGATACATGATTTAGACCCAGGCTATCCAAAATGCAGTCTGCAGGCCCCTCGAGGTCTGCAATGTGATTTATGTGGCCCTCCTACAAGCATAGAAATTTACATAAAGGCTTTAGTAAATAGCCGAGAGCTGTCACTAAAATGGCAAATCAAAATATTTTGTCTATTGTTTCAATAAAAACCTAAGGTTGTACAGCCCTGATTTAGACGAAAAGGGGATACCATAAACAAATTAGGAGAGCAAGGAATAGTTTATCTGTTAGACCTATGGAGAAGGGAAAAATTTATGACCAAACAAGACATAGAGAACAATATAATATGTAAAATGGATAATTTTGATTATGTTAAATCAAAAATATTTTGAACAAACGAACCCAATGCAGCCAAGATTAGCAGGAAAGAAAAAAGCTAGAAAACAATTTTTATAGTGAATGTCTCTGATAAAGGTATCATTTCTCAAATATATAGAGAACTGAGTCAAATTGAGAAGAATACAAGTCATTCCCCAATTGATTAATGGTCAAAGGATTTGAACAGACAGTTTTCAAATGAAATCAAAACTACCTGTAGTCAAACAAAAATGCTCTGAATCATTATTGATCAGAAAAATGCAGATGCAAACAACTCTGAGGTACCACCTTGCACCTATCAAATTGGCTAATATGACAGAAAAGGAAAATGATAAATGTTGGAGAGGATGTGGGAAAATTGGGACACTAATACATTGTTGATGGACTTGTGAGATAATCCAACCATTCTGGAGAGCAATTTGGAACTAAATGAAACTGTGCATACCCTTTCATCTAGCAATACCACTACTAGGTCTGTATGCCAAAGAGATCATAAAAAAGGGAAAAGGACTTAAATGTACAAAAAATATTTTAATAGTTCTTTTTGTGGTAGCAAAGAATTAGACAGTGAGGGGAAGACTTCTATGAAATGATGCAAAGTGAAGTGACCAGAAGCTGGAGAATAGTGTACACAGGAACAGCACCATTCTGCAATGATCAACTATTATTGACTTAGCTCTTCAAAACAATTTCAAAAGACTCATGTTGGATAATACTAACCACACTGAGAGAAAAAACTGATGGAGTCTTAATGCAGATGGGAAGATATTATTTTCACTTTCTTTATTTTTTGTAGGTTTTTGTTCCTTTGGCAAACTGTAATTTTTTTTGCACACTGTTTCTTCTTTCACAACGTGACTATTATGGAAATAGGTTTTACATCATTGTATATATATATGTATATATATATATATACATATACATATATATATATATCCTATATCAAATTGCCTACTGTCTTAGGAAATAGGTAAAGAAGGTGGGGAGGAAGAAAATTTGGAACTCAAAATTTAAAAAAAAATCAATGTTAAATTTGTCTTTACGTGAAACTGGAAAAAATAAAATACTATTAAAAAAGGAACAACTGGAAGAGCATTTGGTTTAACCTTCTCATTGTACATATGAGGAATCTGAGGCACAGGGGGATTAAATACCTTGCACAAGAAGTAATTAACAGAACCCAGGTCATCTGACTATAAATCTAGTGCTCTTTCCAATGAACCATAGGAAATAAAGCTGGGGGCTTTAGTAGATTGTGAAGAGGTAACATGGCAGGCATAAAAGTTAATTTTTGAGTAAAGAATAAAGGGTAGAGTAGAGTGAAGGAGGTGATAATCGCGTCTCACTGCCCTGAGCAGATCACATGTAGAGTCTCTTATTCCATCCTAGGCATCCTGTTTAGGAAGGACACTGACTTTTTCCAAGTTGACATGGGGCCAGTAATGACTATTATTTGAGTCCATACATTCAATCAGTTACAAGTCCATCTATTTGTACTTTCATCCAGACTACATCTCTATATATTTTCCTTAAGAACATCATGAGATACTTTATCAGAAACTTGGCTAAGACCTAAATAAACCATATCAACGACATTCTTCTTCACTGTTAGTTTAGCAATCCTCCTGGAAAGAGGAAATGAAGTTAATTTAGCATCATCTGTTTAATTTTTTTTCGCTGATATCTTTTGTTCTTACATCACCCACATTTCCCACAGTATTCCTTCCCCTGTCCCTTGCAGAGAACTGCTTCTTATAATAAAAAATTTTTAAGAATCTTCCCTTCATTTTGGGGTTTTTTTTTTTTTGGTTCTGTTTCTTCTTTCTCATTATTCATTCCATTGGTCGTAATTCTTCTTCACAACTTGACTAGAGTATAAATTAATTCAATGCGAAGTCATTTGTGGTAGTTATATGAGATTCCATGCCGTCTTGGGGAGGGAGGGGGGAGGGAGGGGAGAAAATCTGGAACTCAAAATTATGTAGAACCGTCTGTTGTAAACTAAAAATAAAAATAAATTAAAAAAAGAATCCTCCCTTCAGTGTTTTAGGGTACCTAAGGGGTTTGTGGGGTAGCTCTTCGTCTATTGCCATGGGCTCAAACCTCCATAGGTAATGTCCCTCGTTCCCATTGTTAGGCACCATTTACTGGCACTCTAGTTCCCATTATTCACTTAACATCAATTAGCTTTTACAAAGAGAGATTTATGCCAAAAGTATAGCAAGAACAAATGTGCAAACCATTCCTCAGAGGCCTGCTCTCTCTACACTACCCTCATCTCTGGGGGGAGAAGGTACAAAACTTAGCTTAGTTCTTATATAGCATCAGTCTCACCAAGTTCATGTCCACATGAGGTATGGCTACCAGATGTGTCCTCATCTCTGCTTTTATTGGCCTGGGTCCAGAAGATCACTCCAAAGGTCACTCCCTGTTCCTCAGGGGATTGATACTGGGTTGGCTGCAAAATGCAATCTGGACTCTGACTCACACATTCCTGTGGTTTGCTTTATGGCCTTTAGAATCTCACAAAGTTGGTGACTCCAGTCCCTTTATTTTCTCAGCATAAATGCAGAGGCAAGGATTAAGGCCTATTTCTCAGGACCAGATGGCCTCCATGGGGAGAAGGCCCTTAGGCCTGTTCCTTTACAGTGTTGTCTTTCACCAGATGCCATGAGCAGAGGAGCCTAACCATGAACAGAGCAGCCAAAAGCACTGAGGCAAGAGAGACATGGTGGAAGTTTATGGAGGTTTTTTGAATACATCTGAAGCCAACGAAAAACCTCCCATTCACCACATGATTAGCAGACCAGAAACAAGCTCCTCAGCTTCTCCACTGAGACATCTCCTTAGAGAGGAATAAAAAAAATTCAGCAAAACCGAACCAACATATCAAAAAAGTCTGATATTCTGTAACTATGGTCCCCTCTTCAAATAAGTGGGGGATGATATCTTATTATAATTCTTTTTTTGGGACCAAGCTTGGACATGGCCTATGCTTATTGAAATGATGTTGGCTCTTTGTGGTCAGTGATTCTTTTTCTAGATGTTCAGTAACAATTCTAATAATCCATTCCAGAATTTTTCCAGGAATCTAAGTCAATTTTAATAGCCTATGGTTAATAGACTTTCTTCTCTTTTCTTTTTTTGAAAATCGGGATGACATTTGCTCTTCTCCAGGCCTGTTGTCCATGGACATAGGATACACTCAAAGGAGAGGAAGAGGACTCTCAGCTGGAGAGATCATAAACTTACCAATAAAGCTCCCTTGAATGGGATTCAGTCTGTCTTTGATGATTTAGAAGACACTGCAGGGTTTGACCAAGCCTATCATGAGAGAGTCTTTTAGGGGAAATGTTGATATCTTAATGCAGTTTGAGGTTTCGGATTTCAAGGTATAATGGAAGGAAAGGTGGCGTTTTCCTTTATATGCCATGAATGTTGCCAAGGGAAAGATTCCAGTGGGCATGTGGTTTGGGGCAGGCCTTTAATAATAGCCCTGGTGTTAGGGAGAATGGGAAAGGTCCAGTTGGGGGGCACTAAGTTTCTGAGGCCATGTGTACAACATTCCCTGAGACATGGCTAGAGAGGCAGAGGTGGCTGTTGAGATGATTAGTTCCAGTCCTTGTCTAAGGCTGATGCTTTCAAGGAGAAAATTGTTATTGTTGGTTTTTTGTCCTTCATCCTTGAAGAGAACCAATAACATCAGGAGGGTGATGTCTTGACTTGCAAGTGAATTGCATTTACATGAGGCCAGGCTGTGCAAAGCCTCACTCTCTCCTCCAGAGTCATCTGAGTCCAGTGGCAAGACTGGCAATGGCCCTGGAAGCAGTGGGAGACCCTGGCCTTTTTAAGCTAAGGTCTTTCCCAGGTCTCAGTTTGTCTGAGGTAGTGTCCATTCAGTAATTAAAGGCTAGGTAAGAATTGAGGCAAAAGATGGCCTAGTTTGCCTTAACAAAAGGATCAGTCTGAGATGGGAAGACCCTTAGAGTTTCTGGCCAGAACAGAAACAATTGCTACTTACGCTCGCTCTGAGCCATCAAAATCCAAAAAAATCGGAAGAAAATGGGTGTGACTGGGAGGCAGAGTACCCTAATACAGTGCAAGACTGGTGCTGACAGAGAGAAAGTACAGCAAGCAAGTTTTAATTGAGGGGAAATACTCAGAATAAGAAGAGGCATAAGTATGGACAAAGGTCAGGTCTGCTGGGATTCCTGGTGGAATTGGAATCTCTGCCCCAAACCAGTAAAGCCCAGTGGGTTTTAATAGGTTAAGCAAGACCAGGCATTGGGTGAGGGAGTAGGAATTCTGGACCTGGGGCAAAGTTCAAGACTTGTGGACTGGTTCTGATTCATGTTGGGGTGGGGGAAAGAGCACACCTAAGGAATTAATTGCTAGTTGATATTCAAGCTTCCTGCCGGAGGAAAAGGGGGCTTTCCAGCTGTTCCTGCAGGCCTTCCTTTGACTGGATGACTTGGGATTTGAGCTTGTCCAGCTACTTCTTCCTTTAGTGAAGCAGAGAGGCTACTGAAGTTCTGGCAGTTGGATAGCACAGATTTTTGCTTATTCACTTTCACAGAATGTCAGAGGGACAACCCTTAATCTGGTAGCAACCTGTTCAGAACTGTAGAAACTCACAGAATGTGTCAGGGGCAGAGCCCGGGCTGATCCTTAGATTTCTCGGCTCTCAGTTCAGGGCTTTTCCCCACGCTGCTTCTTGATTCCTCTCCTGTATGGCTCTGGGGCTGTTTCTGGCACCTACAGGAAGGTTCATTCATTACACTGACTTCACTATTATGTACCTATAGCTGACTAGGCCGTACTTGTCTCCTCCAGGAAACTCTGGCTACTCTTGCCCCACTTGAACATCCCATAGTCCTTGAAGTCTCAGCATTGTTTACACATGATCCTGGTTCAGTCCTTATGTAGTATATTGCAGCTGGGCCTTTGGCCTTATGGCCTTACATTAACTTCCTGAGGGCACCAGATCCTTCTTGGAAAAAATCCAAGGCACCCTTCATATTCAGGCAAAAAGCTTTCACCTTTTGCTAATTTTTAAACTTCTCTGATCCTTGAGCCCCGACCTTGAGCCCATGAATCAAGAATGTCGTCTCTTCCAAAAAGAGTCTGTGGGCACAGACATGCTCAAAAGAGCATTCAAGAAAAGGATTCAGAAGGTATTGTTAAAGGTACAGTTGTCACTGGCTTTGTGACACGGAGTCCTTAGTACCCAAATTCTTACTTTCTAAAATCTTGGGTGGTTTGGAGCACAAAACAGCATGCAAGAATTGCCCAAGGGAGATATACAGCACCGACCAGATCAACACAGAGTCAGTCAACAAATGTTTACCATTTACTTTGTTTTAGGTACAAAGAAAGCCCTACACAGAGGCAAAGGTTTCCGCCCTCAGGGAACTCACATTTGCAGAAGGGAGACAATATGTAAATAACTAGGTATTTAAAGATATGTACATAGTAGATGGAAGGTAATCTCAGAGGGTAAGGCAAGGATGGGGCAGGAGGGAGAAGGGGCTTTAAGGTCACTTACAGAAAGTTTGATCTGAGTCTTGAAGGAATTTAGGGAAAATCACAGAGCAAAAGTGAGGCAGCAGAGCATTCTGGGCATGGCACAAGAAACAGTCTAGGAACAAAATCTCAGAGGCGCTGGCTCTTCCTGGATTTATTTGCCCTCCATAGCCAGACTCAGGGTCAGAAAGAAATCATTGCCCTCTTAGGGACGTTGGTAACAGTTCTTGCCTTCCCACCCCATAGTTCACTTGCCTGGTCTTTCAGATGGGGGTTAATGCAAGGCAATTGAATATTATTACCTCTTCCAATCTTCTACTCCACTTCCACCTCATGCGCTAGGTGGAGCTCACTGATCTAGCCTATAATTCCTAGCTCCACCTCAGTCAATAAGGAAACTTCATAGTTGATGGTGGGTCATAGTACAAACTTCTCCTTTTACTCAGAGCGGTGGTAGGATAGAAAGAACTCTCACATAAAGTTCTTCCCATCACTTCAAAATCAGTATAATTCATCCTGTTACACAGGTTACTCTTGAAGTTTACAAAGGTCAACCCATTTCTTTAAACCCTCCAACTTGACTTGGATTTCCCTTGTAGTGCCAGTCCAAGGGAAGAACAATTATGGTCAGGAAGGAAGGAAAGAAGCCTTCATTAACTACTCACCATGTGCCAGGCACTGTGCTAAGTGTTGGGGCTATAAATACAAGTAAAAAGAAAAAAATCCCTGCTCTCGAGAAGCTTACATTCTAGTTGGGGAAGACAGCTCACAAAAGGGAGTTGAAAAGCAGGAGTAGAGTGAGGAGAGATGTCAATGAAGGTTTGAAGTCCAGAGAAGGTCACAGGGCCTAGAGGGAAATGGAGGCAGGCCTTCCTGGGCCTCTTTACAAAACAGAAGCTCAGGAAACACTCACCAGTGAGGGAAGGGGGTTGGGCTTTATAGAGGGATATATAAGGACTTTGGGGTGGTGAGGCCGTTCCAGGCTAAGGAGACCTCCGGTGCTGAGACAGCAGTAGAGGAGGCATAGTTTTAAAGTCCATAGAAAGTCAGGAACAGGGCCAGGAGGGGAATGTCAGAAAAGGTTTCTTGTCCTGTCCAGCCTCCCTTTCTTTCTTTCATTCCTCCTCTCTCCAGAAACACCCACTATTTCCTTCTTTCTATCTCCTTCCTCTCCTTTCTTATTCCCAGGAAAGTATGGGAAGCTCATTCCCAGAAAGGGACCTTCAATAGCCATGGAGGAAAGTTGCCTCTTAGCTGGGATAAAGGCCTTAGAACTCAATTCACTTGGGTTCAGTTCAATTCAGTAGATATTTATTAAGTTCCTAAAACGAGCAGGGCTCTGTGCTGGGCTCTACTTGGGAGAATCCAGGAAGGAGACAATCCTCTATCCTCATGAAAGTCACAGCCTATTGGGATAAGGAAAATCAAACAGGGAAATTTTAGGAACTATTTGTGGGGTGGGAGAATCCTTTTGGGCAGTGAGATCCTTCTGGGTACGCCACAAGACCGGCTTAGGCAGGAAGGGATGGTGAGAGGGTGCGATATCATGCTTGAGGGAACTGAACATGTCCACCATGGAGAAGAACAGATTTGGTGGGGGAGGGGAAGGGGAATGATAGCTATCTTCAAGCATGTGTAGGGCTTTCATGTGGAAAAAAGATTAGACTTGTTTTGCTTAGGGGGAAGGAAGGGAAGAGAAGGAGTGCTTACTAGTGTGCCAGACACTGCGCTAAGCACTTTACAGATATTATTTCAGATCCAGGAGCAAGACCGGGAAGTTTCCACGAGGTGGTTCAGGATAGGTGTAGTACTCCTCTTAGTCTGTTGGCCATTCTCCCAGCATGCCTTGCGAAGCGGTGAGACTGACTATAGACTGGCAATAGGATGTGAGGAGAGAGATGCTGCTAAGGCAAAGCAGTGTTGTGCTCAGGAGAAAGGTCAGAGGGATGCTGGGACTAGCGATTGTAGTGCTGCTTCTTGCTGGGGCTGGCTGCTGAGCCCGTTTTCTTTGCTCCCTGACCAGTTAGCAGAAACTAGAATTGGTCAGAGGTCTCTGCCAAAGACCAGACAAGTGGGAGGCAGGGGCAGCATCAACCTTCCTGAGTTCTAGTTTCACGCACTTGGCCCCACTGTGTCTGGATCCCGTTCCTAATGCTGTGACTTCCAGACAGGGGCCAGGAGACCCTCAGAGTCTGTGCTTCTATATCTAAGAGGTGAGTCTCGGGTGGACACTCCTGTCCTTGCTTCAAGGGATGCCTTAGTGGGGAGCAAAACAAATTCAAACTGTGCATTTCCTAGAACCCCTATGTCCAGATAAAGCCTATGTCTGGAGTTTAGGAAAGAAGCAGGCTTACAGTGGCTTGGTAAATGTTTTATTATTTTACTATGCATTGTGTGCTAGATACTAAGTACTATACACTCATCTTAAGGAGGAAGGGGACAAGCGTTTACTAAGCTACTACTATGTGCCTGGCACTGTGTTAAGAGCTGTACAAATACCTCATCTGATCCTCTTGACAACTCTGAGAGGTAGCTATAATTTATTATCCCTGTTTTACAGGTGAGAAAACTGAGGCAGACAGGGTTAAATGACTTACCCAGGACCACACAGCTAGGAAATATCTGAGGCTAGAACTGAACTTAGAACTTCCTGACTCCAGGGCCAACACTCTTTCCACTGAGCCACCTAAGGTGCTTCAGTACTAGTAATAGATGTTGCAGACATTATCCAAGCTGGCTTTCGTAGACAACCAGTGCTGAGATAAATGTGCCAGGGTCGTGCATCTAATGTTCTGAAATATGGCAGTTCATGGAAGAAGACAGTGGGGCTGGGATTTGCTTCTAAGTTCTAAAAGGTAGCTCCACAAATGCCTGTTGTTGTTGTTGTTCAGTCATGCCCAACACTTTATGACCCATTTGGCGTTTTCTTGGCAAAGATATTGGAATGGTTTGCCATTTCCTTCTCCTGCTCATTTGACAGATGAAGAACTGAAACAAACAGGGTTAAGTGACCTGCCCAGGGTCATATAGCTAGTAAGTGTCTCAGGCCATTTTTGAACTCAGGACGATGAGTCTTCGTGACTCCAGGCCTGACACTTTATCCATTACACCACCTAGCTGCCCAGACAAATGCCCATATCCCTTGACAAGAGTGGGTGCCACTTCATAGAGAAACGTGGGCTCAAAGGATATAAGCGTTCTGACTCTCTGGATACTGTAATTGAGAAGGCACTCTCTCTGGGCTTTCACATAGCAGGGCATGAGTAAACTGCCAGGATAAACATGGCATCTACTCCAGGGCTCTATATCTGCAGATCAATGGATCACTCAGGGCCCAAGGTTAAAAGTCTTTTTAAACAAAACATATTCCAATGCCCCACCCCTAGGTAAAGGCAGTTTCCAAGGTGGTTAAAAGCAGCTCATGAGGATAAAAATAGACAAAAGCCACCAGCTAGGTTTACACAATTTCCTCACTGGCATTGGTCC
This sequence comes from Trichosurus vulpecula, assembly GCF_011100635.1. Lineage (NCBI taxonomy): Eukaryota > Metazoa > Chordata > Mammalia > Diprotodontia > Phalangeridae > Trichosurus > Trichosurus vulpecula. The sequence goes on along the minus strand of NC_050574.1, from coordinate 88,030,689 downwards.
TACCTAGCATTGTGGGAATGTGTGTGTGTGTGTGTGGGAATGTGTGTGTGTGTGTGTGAACTTATGCCTCCCCAGTGTCACCAGTATCTTGACCCACAACAGCACGGGACTACTCAGTGAAGGGTCATCCATGCCACCTGGTGGTTAAATAAGGAAAAGGCTACGGTGGGAGACGGAGGTATAGGAGCCTAGCTGGGCGTAAAAAGCCCCAAGAAAGGGAGGTGTTTGGGAGGAGAGATAGATTCTGTAGCTGCAGGAAGACCATAAAACATTTACCATGTGGGAAAACCTGGAGGAGGGAATTGAGATGGTGCGGAACAAGCCCCAGGCTGATAACTGAACCCTCACCAAATAGGCCCTCACAGTGGTGCTATCCCTGTCTTCCAGGGTTAAGGAGGGAGCAGAAGTGCAAGGTCTTAGGGCCTGGGGCTCTGTTATCCATGCCTCTCTTGGAGAGTCTTATGGTTAGATTGCTAGGGGCTGTGTTTGGGAAGGATCAAGATGTCTTCCCAACTCCATCACTTTAGTCTATAGCTGTGGGCAGGCAACCCTTTTTCCATGAGGTGTGAAACCCATATTGCCTGTAGTACCTGTGTCTCTCCTATCCTTAATATATATTAAAACCGTTGGGTTTGAGAGTGGGACCTTCAAAAATATGGCGCCCTATTGCCCCTAGGCATAAATACAAATTACTTAGCCTGGAATTTAAGACCTTCAAACAGCTAGTTCCAACCTAGCCTTCCCCAGCCCATACTAAACATTCCAGCCTGAATGGACTCAGCGTTTGGTCCTTTGCTTCTCCAAAGTAACCCTGGCCGTCCCTGTGTTGGGTAGGCCCTCTCTCTTCCTTCCTGGCTCTCACAATCCTTTATTGCTTTCAAGACGCAGCTCAGGAGTCATTTCTTCCATGAAACTTCCCTTGACTATCCCATTTGAAATGCCTGCTCAAGTTACCTTGTATTTAATTTATCCATGTTTTATTAATTTATTATTAATTATATAATTTATAACTATTTATTATAAATTTATAATTTATTAACCTATCCAGGTTTTATTCCTCTAGAAGAATGCATGCTCCCTGTTGAGAAGCAGATATTCCTGCTTCCAGGCCAAGTCTCTCTCCAAGGCACCACGGATCCAAGTCACTGAGGAGAAATACATTGTTCACCGTGCAATAGTCCCTGCTTATGGGTAGTGCAGGATATACTGTAAAGAGCATAGATTAGAGTTAGAAGAGAATATGGTGTTCACTGAATAAAACACACTAATCTTTACAGATGGGGAAACTAAGGGCCAGACAAGGGAAATAACTAGCTCAGAGTCATATGGTGAGTGTCAGAGTCTGGAAGGTCAGCACATGACGGCTCTTAGGTGATGATAATAATAGCTAGCGTTTATATAGGGCCTACCATGTGTTAACTACTTTACAAATAGTATCTCAAAATGACCCTGTGAAGTAGATGTTATTATTATCTCCTTGTATAGATGAGGAAATTGAGGAAAACAGGTTGAGTGATTTGGCCAAGGTAATACAGTGAATAAATGTCAGAAGCGGGATTTGAACTCAGGTCCTCCTGACTCCAGGCCCAGTACTCTATCCACTGTGCTGCCTGGCTATCTAAGGTGAGAATCTAGAATCAGAAGCCAGGAGAATTAGCTCCTTTTGTTGTCTCTGCCACCCTTGACTTGCTGTGTAGCCCTGGGCAAGCCCTGTCCCCTCTCTGGTCCTTCAAAGAGGTTATAGATTTAGAGCTTGAAGGGACCTTTGAGATCTAGCCCACCCCATCAACCTCTTCTGCAAAATGAGGTGTTTGTCCTGGACATTGGGTAGGTCCCTCCAAGCTCTGATTTTCTTTGTTTCAGTAAGACTCATGATCAGGGGAAGGTCTGAGGTCTGAGGTCTGCTGGGTTAGGGAAGAGGAGAGCAAAGCACATCTGGCCTGCTGCTTGATTTTTTTCCTTCAAGTTTTAGGCCTCATTGCCGTATTTCTGAAGCACCTGGACCTATTGCTTGATTTCTTCTTCTTTTTTTTTTTTTAGTTTTTTTTTTTGAGGGTGGAAAGCAGGGCAATTGGGGTTAAGTGACTTGCCCAAGGTCACACAGTTAGTAAATATATCAAGTGTTTGAGGCCACGTTTGAACTCAGGGCCTCCTGACTCTAGGGCTGGTGCTTTTACTCACTGTGCCACCTAGCTGCCCCTTTGCTTGATTTCTTACCAAAGGGCCTGGCTTTGCAGCCTGATATCTTGATATAGACCTTAGACTTGTTGCCTGATTTTTATAGACACTGGGATATCAAGTGCCTTGCTTTCTATGTCTGAACTGATTTGGCCATTTTGGGGACTGAATGTCCCCATTTTTCTTCCCCCAGCGGATGTCTCGTACGCTCTGTGGAAGTACTGTTTAAGAGGGAGGAAACAGGTCTGGAGAAAGGTCTGAAGTTTTCCCCTCCATCCCTTAAATCAGCCCAACTCCTGATGTAGGGTAGTAAGGGAAGTACCCCTTCCAGATCCAGGAAGGAGGGAGAGGCCTGTTCCAGGACAATAGACAGTTTCTGACCCAACAGACTAGAAAGTGAACCCACAGAAGCCAGGAAGAGATCACAAAGTGAGGGCTGTGTCTATGGGGCCTTATCATGGGGGAAGCAGGATATCCTGGGACTGGGTTTATAAGAGGCCAAACCTCTGGACAGGAGCTCTCTCTACCTCTGGACATTTGGCCTCACATCTGGTGAGCTCTTAGTCAGAAAGGGAAGTTTCTGTAGTGATCTCCTTACGTGGGCCCAGGATATCTTTGAGCTGGTCTGGTCTGGGATAGAGGGATCAGAGGGTGCTGGGAAGCTATGTCCTGGTCTTAGGTTGGGACTGGACTTTTCCCTGGGCAGCTATTTCTTACATCTACTTCCCTCCTGGCTGAGCTGGCTGGGCTCATAACTGGCCTGCACCAAACCAGGAAGGCCATCAGGGGGAGCCCATGCTCCATGTCTGAGGCCTGTGAGCCAGGACTGAAGACAGGACCGGGGGACCAATTGTATGTGGTAGAGAGATCCCAATTCTGTCCTGTCTTGAAGCCTAGGGAATATTGTTATTAACATTCATTGCAGGATTATAGAAAACAGCATCATAATTAGATAGATCCTTAGAGATCATTTCTTAGATGGGGAAATTGAGGCCCAGAGAAGTAAAGGCACTTCCCCAATGCCACACAGCTAGTCAATGGTGGAACTGGAACTTGACCTTAGGTCTCCTCACCCGAAGAGGTATTTCAGTCTAGAGAGCTTTCCACTTGTAAATCACCCTTGTGGGATGGGAGGTGGGGGGAGTTCCAAAGAACTGGGACAGATATGGGGAAGGACTGGGACCAGGCTAAAGCATGGATGTTTGCCCAGTCCCTCTCAGATGCCCCATGGCCCCAGGTCAGGTGACCTGCTTCCCAATGACTATTCCTAGCCTGGGACCCCCTCCTCTCCCTTCCCCATATATACTACAGAAATGCACTGTAGCACTATAAAAATGCAAACCATGATTCTATTATTAATATTAATAATTATCCCCTGCATGTAGGTAGCATTTTGCACCTTCAAGGAGTGTTCCCATCTCTTCTCTCTTGTGATCCTTATATGAGCCCTAGGAGGGAGGAAGGGCTAGGGTTTATTACTCCTATTTTTCAAATCATGAGGCTGAAGCCCGGAGTACTTGCCCAGGGCTGCACCGAGAGCCAAGTTTTGAACTCAAGTCTCATGACCCCTAGTCCAGAGCTTTCTCTTCCTCATTAGGTCATTTCAGTTAAATTGAACTAGACTGAATTGAATTCAGCTCAGTTGAGTTCCACTAGTCCATGCTGAGGCTTCCTGTGTGCCCAGCCCTGTGTTAAGGGATGTAAAGATGGGAGGTGGATACAAAAGAATCTGAAGGCAAAGTCTCCCGAGTTGGTCCTGATTCTACACATAATAGAAAGGTTACATGTCTCTTTTATTATCACAGACCCCTAGATTAGGCTCGTAGAGCCTGTAGGAACGTCAGTCACCATCAAGTCCAATCCCCTCGTTTTACAGACATAGAAACTGAAAGCCACGGGAGGGAAGGGACTCTGCTTAAGATTATGGAGCCCCTGACAGGACTGAGATTCTAACCCAGGTCTTCTCATCTCCAATCTTTACTTAATAGCATTTTGTTTTGAAAAGAGTAGAAATTGCCCATAATTTTGTTTAACAACAGGCCTTTGATTATATTTGATTCAAATCTACAACTTTGTCCTGTGCCGTGCTCTCTGTGCTTAGCTAAGCCCTATGAATTTACGACAGAAAGAGCTACAGAGAGGCTTGGAGTCAGATTACGTGGGTTCTAGTCCCAGCTCTGAGTGTGGCTCCCTGTGTGACTTTGGGGGCATGTTCTTTGTTGTTTCCTAGTCTCAGTTTCTTCATCTGTACGGTAAGGTGGTTGGGCTGGAGGAGCCTTAAGAGCCCTTGTAAATATCTCGTTCTGCCCTCAGGGAGTTTCCAGTCTGGCTAGGGAGACAGGGCTTGACCACGAAGGGCTGTGTATGGTACCAGGGACCCCGAGTGTGAAGTACAGAATGAGCCTGGGTAGCACGGGGATAGAGGAGGCCAGAGGAGGAGAGCAGTCCCTCTGGATGAGGAAGATGAGGCAAAGCTGCTTGGAGGAGGTGAGAGCTGGGCTCTAAGGACCATGGACCTAGAGCCTGAGGTGATCTCAGAGGCCACGAATGAATGAATAAGCATTTATAGAGCACCTGTGAAGAGTCAGACACTTACCAGGCACTGGACACACAAAACTGAGACAGTCCCTTCTCTCAAGGACCTTACATTCTACTAAGGGGAGACAATGCGTATAGGGGGAGTGGTGGCCAGGGGAGGGGATCTTGGTCTGGAGAGTCATAGCGATTGTGATAGGACAGTAAATTTGCACATTTTTTCTCGTAGCAATTATAATATTCATCTGATTTCTGTTCCCAGAGCAAGAGGTGGAAACTGGTGAATGAGGAGGCCAGAGTATAGAAGGAGTTGGTGTGTGAGGGGTGGCAGGGCACTAAGCAAGACTCTCATGATGGCTAGGCCCTTTGTCTTTGTGGATGGCGTATGAAGCACAGTCTGAGGCCAGGTGGATAAGCATGATCATAACAATAGCTAGCATTTATATAGCACTTTTATGATTTGCAAAGCACTTCACAAATATTACCTCTTTTTAGGCTCACAATAACACTGAATTGGGTACTATAATCATCCCACTTTTACAGATGAGGAAACTGAGGCAGGCAGTGGTTAAGTGACTTGCCTAGTGCCACACAGCTAGCAAATTTTTGAGGCTGGATTTGAACTCCGAACTATCCAATTCCAGGTCCATCGCTCTATCCACTGTACTATCTAGCTGCCTAGATGTAGTGGATTGAGAGACCAGTCAGGACAGCTCAGTACCAGGGCAGAGTTCTCACACTGAGAAGCCATGCCATAGTCTCTAGAGGTATGATCTAATCTAGCCCCATCATTTTACAGGTGAGGAAACTGAGGCCCAGGGAAGTTAAGTTGCCAAAGGTCATACAGGCAGTGTTAGAGACAAGATTCGAACCCAAGTCCTCAGGCTCTGGAGTTGGTGATCTCTCCACTGTAACCTGCTGCCTCCTTTGAAGGGCAGAGGAGATGGGCAAAGGTGAAGACTAGAGAAGGGGGAAGTTCCATTTAGTAGGCAAGAGTGGCTCTGGTGTGAGAGGAGTTGGGCCTGGCTGGAGGGAAGGGGTATCCAAAGAAGCAGGGGGAGATGATGCTGGGGAGCTAGGGTGGCGTCAGATTCTAGAAAGTCTCAAATGCCAGGCTGAGGATGCCAGACCCTTTCCTTTGGGCCATGGGGAGGCGTGTCAGGTTCCTGGGCAGAGAAGAGATATGGTCAGAGTTAGGCTATGGCAAGGGGGCTCCGGAGGGATGGAGGCAGGGGATGCTGCTGAGGAGTGTGCCACAAATGGAGGCTGAGAGAGGGGGTGAGGCTGGGGAGGACTAGAAACCAGCTATCAGGGCAAAAGAAAGCCTGTAGAGGGCCTAGTACTGGGACAATCACCTGGTATGGGCATCATCTAATGATAGGACCACTGTCTTCTGTACCTAAATTCAAGTAATCGATTAAAAATGCTGTGCAGGACAAGGCCAAGTACTTTAGTCCATTATCTTACTCAATCCTTATAATAACACACTTGCCCCAGTTTCTCCCATTTGTAGAATGAGGAGGTTGAACTAGATGATCTCCAGCTCTGACATTTTACAAGTTTTTCAACGTATAGATTAGTTTTCTCATTTTTACAGATGAAGGGGAAGTAAATTGCCAAATATAACAAAGCTAGTTATTGGTAGATCTGGGATGGAGATCATGGGATTTTAGAGCTGGGATTAAATATCTGACTTTAAGCCTCTTTATTTTCCTGGCAAGGAAGCTGAGGCTCAGAGGGGCCGGGAGCTGATTTGTCTGAGAGAGTAAATCTTGGACAGCTAGGTGGCCCAGTGGATAGAGCGCTGGGCCTGGAGTTAGGAAGACCTGAGTTCAAATCCATCCTCAGATATTTATTAGCTGTATGACCCTGGGCAAGTCACTTAACTCTGCCTCAGTTTCCTCATCTGTCAAATGAGCTGGAGAAGGAAATGGCAAACCACTCCAGTGTCTTTGCCAAGAAAACCCCAAATGGGGTCACCAAAAGTAGGATATGACTGAAGAAGACTCAACAACAAATTTGAGACATTCTAAAACCCAGGTTGCCTGACTCCACATTCTGGGCTCTTTTCTACCTGAGTGTGTTGCTTCCCTGAGGCTTAGTGAGATAGAGCTAGAAGGGGCCTTACAGATAATTTAACCTATTAATTTTTAGAGATGGGGAAACTGAGGCTGGTAAAGGTTAAGTGCCCATAGTCACATACTTGGTAAATGACACAAAAAAGAACTCTTATCTTCTGCCTCAGAATTCAGCATTGTGTTCAGTACACTTGACTACCTCTGATAAATGGTAGGGGGATCAGTCTACCCTTTTCAAAATATTTCCCAGCAGGCTCCCTTGCCTCTAGAGAATGGTAGTTTTTTAGGGAATGGGGGACACAGAGAACTTTGAAGCATTAAGATGTCAAAGCACTGGGATGAACCCCTGTCTTTGAGAGATCTATCAGACTCTGGCAACTTGTCTTGGGAATTATACAATTTCAGAATCTCAGAGTTGGAAGGGACTTTAGAGGCCCTCTACTCCAGCACACACCTGGGCAGTTCTGCCCTCCAACATGTCTCTGATATAAGCTATCATCCAGTCTTTGCTTGAACACCTTTGGTGGTGGGGCACTCACTACCTTTTGAGGTGGCCAATACCTTCCATTTTTAGACAGATCAAATGATTAGGAAATTTTTCCTTACGTCAAAGTGAAAGTTGTCTCTCTGCTATTTCCACCCAATGCATCTGAGTCCAAGCAAAACAAGTCGAATCTCTCTTTCATATGACAGCCTTTTAGATATGTAAAGATAGTTCTCATGACCTTTCTCTCCATTCTTCCCCTAAATCTTCTCTTCTTGTATTCTTCATGTATTCTTTGATCCAATGACACTGACCTCCTTGCTGCTCTTTTATTGACACTCTACACTATTTCACTGGCTGTCTCTCATGTATGAATTGCATTCCCTCCCCATTTCCACCTCCTGGCTTTTCTGGATTCTGTCAAGTCCCAGCTAAAATCCTACCTTTTGTTGGATTGCTTCCTGTAGGCCTGACAGCAAGGTCTAGATGGCTTCTTCCAAATCAGCACATATCACCATCATGTGATTTTTGGTTAATGTATTATTCAATTTGCAAATTATGCTCCTTTGATCTTTGGAACAGTTTATATGTGACTTCTATATTCCCCTTTGCAATTTTACTTCCTGCTATTACCACTTTATACTGGCACCTTATAAACTTACTTATGCTACTGACTAGAAGGGATTGGAGTGATCAGGGGGACCAGAACAAAATACAGTTTTAATATAGGTGTCCACACTAATTCTGGCATCAGTGGGATGTAGGAGGTGGTAGGTCATCAGGTTACCTAAGAAGGATTGAACTGGTCCAAGTCGCAAACAGAGTGGGTCAAAGCCCTCATGCCAATTTGTAGTGGGATTAGACCTTGAACTTCTAACCTGGGCGAGATAGGGAGACCCAGTCTTTAAAAAAAAAAAGCTGAACACATAACTCAGCTTCAAAGATTATTTGGTAAAGATAATGAACCTAGTTTTGAACAAGTTGAGTTTGAGCCCTACACCTGCTTCTCCTTTTGCCTCGTTTTGTTGTTAACACAACCACTTCCCTAGTATCCATCATCATAAGGTTACTTTGGACTTTTCCCTTTCTCTCATTTCTCTCATCCCTTCATTAGCCAGGTCCTATTCAATTCTTTCTCTATATCATCTCTCACATCTGTCCCTTTCTTTCTATTTCCCTTATTTAGGCCATTATCTTTTTCTGTTTTTTTTTCTTTTTAGTTTACAACACACGGTTCTACATAATTTTGGGATCCAGATTTTCTCCCCTCCCTCTCCAAGATGGCATGGAATCTCATATAACTACCATGTATAACTTTGCATTGAATTAATTTATACACTAGTCAAGTTGTGGAGAAGAATTATGACCAATGGAGTGAATCATGAGAAAGAAGAGACAGAACCAAAAAAAAAAAAAAAAACCCAAAAACAAAAACAAAAGAGAAGAAAAAAGGCGAGCATGAAGTGTGCCTCAATCTGCATTCAAACTTCACAGTTCTTTCTCTGGATGAAGATAGCATTCTCCATCGTGAGTCCCCTGGAGTTGTCCTTGCACCTTACGTTGCTGAGAAGAGCGAAGTATGTCAGGGTTGGTCCTCACAGAATCCATATATCTGTGGTTGTGTACAATGTTCTCCTGGCTCTGCTCCGCTCACTCAGCATTATGTCGTGTAGGTTTTTCCAGATTGTTACGAAGTCCGTATCATCCCCATTTCTTATTTAGGCCATTATCTTAAGACAGGTCTTGATTACTAGGGTCTGGGTCCTTTACTGTCTTCTCCTCCATAACTACTGTCAGAATAATCCTTCTTAGCCATAATTTTGGTCACATCCCTCTTTTGCTCCCTCTTGTTTCTCAATAAAGTTCATGCCTAACATTCAAAGCTTTATACAACCTGCCACTACCCTACCTTTCCAGGTTTATCTCATATTATGCTGCCCCATGCATTCTATGCTTTATTCAAACTGGAAAAGTGTCTTTTCCCTCAAACATACATTGCTAAGTCTTAGTTCAAATGTTTCCCTATTCCTGGGTTTCCTACCCTGCTTATCTTTGCCTGTTAAATTTCTAGCCACCGCAAATGTTACTTCCTCCAGGAAGCCTCCCTTGGTCCCATCACGTTGGGGATGACCTTGCACCTCAGACCTCAAATAGTACTATATTTGTGTTTCTCTGATGCACTTCATGTAGCATTCTGTACTAGGATCATTTATCTTATACAGATTTTGTGTGACTTCCCTGTATCTCATTGTTAGGCACAGGGGCCCTGCTTACAGCAGGCACTTAGTCAACATTTATTACTTTGGGCTAGTCACTTTCCTTATTTATAATGAGGTGTTATTGGAAGACACTAGATTTGGAGTCAGAGCACTTGGATTTGCAGCTGCCACTTAATGTCTGTGTGACTATGTAAAAAGTCAGTTTCCCTCTGTGAGTCTCAGTTTCCGTTTCTGTAAAATAACAGGATTGGACTGGCTGTTCTCTAAATTTCCATTCTGCTCTAATTCTGTTGACTCTATGATTAAGGTAGTTTCTAAGGTCCCTTTCTGATCTGATGTTTTGTGTATTGTGACTGATTTAATTGGATGGCATATCAACCTAAATTGCTACTAAGTTGAACTTTGAAAAACAACACTGGCCCCTTAGGAGAAGCCCAGGCTCTGGTACTACCGGGGAACCAGGGCCCATTGGGTCATATCATCAAGCCGAAAAAATAGCCGTTTCCATCAATTAAAAGTTGGTCAAGCAGCTGGAGCCAGGCGGGGTGTCAGGGGATGGGCCCCGCTCCAAGGGGCCAGGCCACAGGTGCGATCATGCATCGCTCCAGCCTCTGGTTGCCTGCTTCCACAATGGTAATTGGGCCCTTGCGGCTGGCACAAGCCTAGAGACTCCTGGGAGCTTAGCTCCAGACCAAGTCCAGCTCATTAAGGCCTAATTGTTGAGGATCTCCAGAGAAGAAAAGTTTTGGTCGATGAAACTTTCCTCCTACCTCAAGGGTGGTGTCAGTGAGGTCCCCCAGCTCCAGGCTGTTCTGAGTTCCCAGGCTCTGAACTTAATGGTTAGCAGGCCTAGCTTGGCCAGACTGAACCAAGGCCCAGAGCCAGAGAATGAACTTGGGGGTTCCAGTTTTGTCCAGTGCCCACTGGCACTAAAATGCAGCAATACCAACTCTTTCTGTATAGTTTTAGGATTTACAAAATCTATTTTTTTCCTCTTATAACTGTCCTGTGAGGAAGAGAACAGAAGGATTATTAGCCCCATTTTTGCAGAGGCAGCATGGTCTGATGGAAAGAAAGTTAAAAAACCCAAGTTCAAGCCCTGGCTCCAACTTTTCCTAGCTTGTGAACCTGGGTCACTTAAAGCCTGGGTTTCTTTATTTGCAAAACTGGGATAATGACACTCGTATTGCCCACCTCACATGCCTATTGTGAGGACAATATTTTATAGGTCTTAAAGGACTATTATTATATTTACAGATGGGGAAACTGAATCTCAGAGAGGGAAAATGGCATGACTATAGAAGTTAGTTATAAGAATCCCTAGAAAACATTGTCTAATCACAGGATCCTCATTCTAGAGCTGGAAGGGACCTCTGAAGTCATTTAGTTTAATTTCTTCATTTTTAGAGATGAGGAAGCTAAGACCCAAAGAGCTTGACTTAACCAAAGTTATATTGTGTCAGAGGTGGCATTTGAACCCAGGTCTATTGACTGTTCCTTCTACCGTACATGAAGAAGGGACTTGCCCAGGGTCATGCACCTAAACAAATAGCAGAGATAAGATCTGGACCCAGGTTCTTTGACTTCAAATTAAGTGCTTCTTTGGCTACATGGTGCTGCCTCCAGAGCTGAGTTATTGGGTTTAGACTCAGAGGAAAGAGACAACAAGGTCACTGCATGGAGGTGTTCAGGGAAAGCCTCCTGGAGGAGGAGGAGGAGGAGGAGGAGGAGGAGGAGGATGTGGGCCTTCAAAGATGCGTAGGACTTGGGGAGTCACTGGGCCAGAGGTGGAGATTGGTAGGCCATACAAGAGCTCAAGGACATACTCATGGAGGGATAATAAATAAGCCCCTTCGTATATAAATAAATGATGATGTGAATTCCTATTTGCTTCATATTTCTCTAATTTTTACAACGTGTTTTCTTGACATGAGCTAGGCAGCACAAAATTGTTTTCTCATTTTAGAACTGGGTAAACTGAAGCTCAGGGAAAGTAGTTACTTGCCCAAGCTCACAAAGCAAATCAGTGTTAGATGTGGAATTTAAACCCAGGTCAGGCCTGGCTAGTATCTTACGGGCCTGAAGCGTTTGACCTCAAAGCCTGTTATCTTTTCCTATTCTCCTCCCCTCCCAAGGACCCATGCTCCCTCCATCTGTCTCTCTGAGAAAGCTAGGGTCCTATCCCCAGGCCCTGGGGCAGTGACTTGACATAGATACTTTCACTGGGGCCAACATCACCCACTGCCCGGCACCCCTTTATTGCATGCTAGACCCATGAACTACGCTCCCCCTTCAGATACCCCACCCCTGACTGTTGTCCGAGCCAGGGTCAGGAGTCCAGAGATTTGTTTTCTAGCGTATCCATGTTCTTGTCTAACTATGTGAGCTTGAACAAGTCCCTTTGTCTCTGAAGGCCTCAGTTTCCCTCTCTGTAAATAACCTACAGTTTGGCCTTTTTCCTGTATCTGTTGTGAGGCTGGAAGAAGGTAATGCTAACTAAAGCCTGATATGAATTGGAAAGCAGCGAGCATGCTCCAGAGCTCGGGGATATTCTTGTAGCCTGGCTTCTGAAGCTGGGAAGTACCCTGGACTTAGAGTTATAAAAGCTGCCTCCAAAATTTCTGCTTTTGTTAGCAAGTTGCTTCTGCTCTGAGCCTTTATTTCCTCATCCATAAAATGGTACCAATAATAACAGTAGTAGTTATCTCATAGGAAATGCTTCTAAAAGGCTTTTAAATCATTATAGGAATTCAAATTATTTTTATTATGCCTAATAGGGCAAGGCATTGCAGAGGGTATTATTGTTGTTGTGGTTTATTCCTGCTGCTGGAGCCTGTAGACGCTTGACCCCGTAACACCTACCTCACACAGTTGTTTTGAGTATAAAAGGAGGTAATATTTATAAAGCACTTTGCAAACCTTAAAGTGCTAATATAAATGGTAGCTATTACTATTACTAATTACAGCTCCTTGAACAGGGAGCCAGAGACCTGGGATGGAGTCCTTGCTCTGTCCTGACCTTTTGTAAGAAAAATTAACACCTCTGGCATTGTTTCCTCATTTATATGACGGGAGATGGAAGGGTACAGCTGTTTATCTCTAGAGGACTTTTTAAATTGGGGCCCATGAAGTTAAAAAATTTTATTTCTAATAATTATTTCATTTGGTTTCCTTGTAATCTTGTGTATTTTATTTTATGCGTCTAGAAAGAGGACTCTGTGAAGAGTTTATAGGCTTTACCAGACTGCCAAAGGGGTCCATCATACAAAAAGGGTGAAGAACCTCTGTTTTTGATGATCCCCAAAGTTCCTGCAAACTTTCACTTCCACAATTCTATAATTGTCCCCATTTTGCAGATGAAACTGAGGCCTGCATATTGTACATAATACTTCGTATAAATGCTTGCCAAGGCCCCCAGAGCAAAAAAGAGACTTTTAGGTACATTGGGCTGAGGGGCAGTTAGGGAAGGAAATCAGCATGGAAAGGAAGAGAAATAGAAACCACAAGGCGGGCCCCAAATCAATTGGCTAGAGGTAATTCTGGATTATCCATTGTTTTTGGATCATGCAGTGTCTGTGTTTGGATTATTTGGCCTTTTAGGGGATCACACACTTGGAGCTGGATAGGACCCAGAGATCATCTAATGTAATCTTTTTTTGTATTATGATCCCTGTGGCAGGCAGTCTGGTGAAGCCTACACACCCCTTGAAGAATTGTTTTTAAATGCATAAATAAAATACATAAGATTACAAAGTAAACCAGTCGAAATGGTTATGCACTTTTTTTAATGTTCATGGGACTCAAGTTAAGAACCCTGCCTCTGCCATAAACAGTTGTAACCCAAGCATTTTACAATTGAAGAAACACCCAGGGAGGTTGATTTTCCCAAGGTCACGCAGATGGTAATAAGCATAGGTGGGATCTGAACCCAGGTGCTTTGATCCTAAGTCAGAGTTCTTCCCACTTAGTCAGTCCTCTACTTTTTTAGGAATAATCTGCATTTTTGGATAACCTGGTCAGTGAGGCTTTCTCCCCACCCCCTCCCTCCCTCCCAATCCACACCAGAAGTATTCAATCTTTACTAAATACCAGGCATTGGGTTTCTCTTTGGTCAGTAATAATGGTTAATGACCGCTAGTGTTTATATAGAGCTTTCAGGTTTGCAAAGCAATTTACAGCTATAATCTCGTTGGGTGGATAATACCAGAACTACAGACTATGCCAACAAGAAAAAAAAGAATTTGGCCACCACTTAGTCCATCTGCCCCATATTCTAGATGAGAATACTGAGGCCCAAAGGCCACGCCCGAGGTTACAGGGCAAGTCAAGGGCAGGGCCGGATTAAAGGCCTGAGTATCTGGTCCCCGTCCTCCAGTTGGATGGGGGCCGTGGGTCAGAGGAGTACACGCGGCAGTTGGGGTTCTGACTGTGCTAGAACGTCCGAGGCCCGCGCTTAGAAAAAAGCGAAAGGCGCCGGAGGTCCCCCACATGGCCCATAATGCCTCACTGCAGCGGCCTCTCTTGCCCTAGCGCGGCCGCCTCGGCAGCACGCTAGGCCTTATGGGATGCCGCCCCTTGATCTGCCATTGTTAGGAGATGCGGGATGGCCCAAAAGGCTTCGGGCCAATTTGGACGCGGCGGTGGGGGTGGGCCAGGGTGGTCCTGGCGTGTCCCCCGTTCACTCTTTAGGCTCTGGGCCCGAGCTGTGCGGCCTACGGCAACGCCGTTAACCTGGCTGGGTTGGCTATGCCGTTGTCATGGCGACTGGGCCCGCGCCGCCTGCACTGTAGCGCTGGGCGCCGGGCCCTCGCGTGCCTCTTTACTCCTGAGCGCCTCATTAGCCCTTCGGCCCCGCGGGGCGTCGGAAGGGAGCTCGGCTTAATGAGCCCCGCCGGGCCCGGGGGACGAGTCCGCTGGCAAACAAGCGGCCGCGGAGCACGGGCGGCCGCCTCCCAGGCTCCCACCGGGGCCGCGCGCGGCCTGCGCTGCACCGAGAGGCAGAGGCCGCGTGGGGGAGCCCGCGCCCTGCGAATGAGCCTCCTGCGTTCAGACTGGCGGAGAGGCGGGAGACTGAGAAGCCTAGAAACTGATGGTTTATGCGGGTGGGGGGCTGTGCGGAGCGGAGGGCAGGACATCCGAGCATGCTGCGGCCCCACAGCGCTCCCCCAGCCCGAGCTCCTTATTTGGATCCTACAGGCACTTAGGATTGGAATTGTGGCAGCTCTCCAAGTACTTCTCCGTCGCGGTTTGCCTTTTACACCCTAGCATGCCCATTGAAGCTTCGAATCTGGAAGCCTCCAACCTCAATTCAGTTCAGTTCAATTCATAGAGCGCCGGGCCTGGACTGAGGAAGACCTGGCTTCAAATCCAGCCCCTGACACTAGCTGTGTGACCCTGGGCAAGTGGCTTCACCTGTTTGCCTCAGACTCTCTACAGTGGGAATAATGATAGCACCCACCTCCCGGGGTTGTGAGGAACAAATGAAATAGATGATAATAGTGCCTGGCATGTGCCAATGCTATATAAATGTTAGCTGTTCATTCAGCCTGTAAACGCACTCGAACGAATCAAACCTGCTCCAAAGACTTTTTGTTCACTTGGGACTGGGTTAATTTAAGGACCATATTAATAGTATTATGAAGTTTGGATCAATAAGCATTTATTAAGTACTGCCTGAGCAATAAATGCTGATGGCTGAGTAACTGTTAAGGAGCTTACTTTTAAATGGGGGAGACAATTTATATTAATCAGCAGATAACAAGAAAAATACAGATTAGATGGAAGGTGACCTTAGAAGGAACATCACCCCTCCCTTCGGCTACACTCTCCTCCCTGCCCCTTCTTGACTTTTTAGTGGGCCAGTTCAAGCTCAACACTATCCTCTATACTGGATCCAGTAGTCACTCCTTGCCAAGTCCCAACCTTGTATTCCTCTGACCAACTCTACCTTCCCTCCTATTTGCTTGCTGCTGAATGGTACTTGAGGAAATAAGCATTTATGAAGTGCTTACCATGTGCCTGGCACTGTGCTCCCTGTTACCTCTAGGATAACATATAACATCCTCTTTGGCCTTTAAAACCTTCCTCAACCTGGCCCCTTCCTGCCTTTCTAGTCTTAAACTTTACTCTCCCATGTAATCTACAGTCTGGTGATACTGGTCTCTGTCTTCCTCGCATGCGACCCTGTCTCCAGACTGCATGTCTTTGCACTAGCAATCTTCCGTATCTGCCTCCTAGCTTTCCTGGCTTCTTTCAAGTTGGTTTTTAGGCTTGTCAGACTCTTTGTGACCCTATTTGGGGTTTTCTTGGCAAAGGTACTGGAATGGTTTGCTACTTCCTCCTCTAGCTCATTTTACAGATGAAGAAACTGAGGCACACAGGGTTAAGTGATTTGCCCAGAATAACACAGGAATTGTGGCAGCCCTCCAAGTACTTCTCAGTCGAGGTTTGCCTTTTACACCCTAGCATGCTCATTGAAGCTTCGGATCTGGAGGCCTCCAACCTCAATTCAGTTCAGTTCAATTCATAGAGTGCCGGGTCTGGACTGAGGAAGACCTGGGGTCAAATCCTAGGGTCATATCTGAGAACAGACTTGCACTTGGGAAGGTGACTTTTCCTGATTCCAGGCCTGGCTTCTACCTGCTGCACCACTCAGGTGGAAGTTGGAGGCTATGTTCTTGTGAATTTTGGAAAGTCAGAAGGATGAGCCACCTAAGGTCTGAAAATACTAAAGTCTGGGAATTGGGTCCTTGCTGAAGTTTGGAGCCAGCAGTGCTGCCCCATGGAACAGTGAGTGACTTTCCCTCCGTAGTGGCTGAGGCAAGAGTTCATTCACCGTTGATGTTGCATTTGTATGTGAACTTGGTGGGACCGAGATTATTTTGTGTGGTCTGGGCCTAGTCTCCTGAGAAACAGGGATGATATAAGGGAAAGTTTGCCCCCCAAGTTTTGGGAGAGCAATGTTTGTACTTCTGTTTTGGTGATGTCTTTGAAATAAACATTCCTTTGTGAAAGCTAATTGATGTTAATTGGTTAAGTGGAACTGGGGTGCTAATCACTGGTGCAAACTGTGGGAGAAACACACCCAGAATAGGGTCTTGTGCTGATAGAATTAGAAGAGGTATCCAAACCCCTCAGGGTATTCCTAGAATGGAGGGGAGGTGGGGGGTGGGGTGGGCTGTGGGCAGTGTAGCCAGCTTTGCTCTAGAGGAGTGAGGTCAGAGTGCTTAATAGAGAAAGTCAACTCCTCAAGAGCAAAGACTATTTTCTGTCGACAATGCTTTGTGTTTTATGGACCCTTTGATGTTTATTTGGGAGATCTAATCTCCCAGCCTTGGATATGCATTGGAGGAAAGTGAAAGTTGTGTCAGTTAAGTTTCTATGTGTAGGGAAAACTATTGACCTCTACCTGAAAAGGGAATTTGAAAATTGGAAATAATGTACTAGGGAAATGAAATTAGAAGTGCATATAAAAGGAACCTGTTTAATCTTAAGACTGGTACCTGAGCATTCCAATATAATTAAAATCCTTTAAACCTAGTCTGAACCATGATCCTCTCTTGGTCCTGAGCCCTAAAGCCACAACATTTGGCTCCCATTTACACCCAGATAAGAATGGCACCTTCTGTTTCAGGAGACTCTCAATATAAAATTGGTGTTTGCCAGCCTAGGTCTGTTTATTTATTTTGTGTTATAATGATCACTGTCTTCCGGCTAGGAAGTATTGTGATGGCATGGCATGCTTCACCCATGTTGCTATAGGATAAATGAGCCAATTAGATGTCCAACTTCCCTAAGCCTGAGGTAGGAAAAAGGAAACAATTAGGAAGGATCACCATTGTTTTTCTATTACTTCAGAATCACAGAAATGCTACCCAGTATACCATTCCCCCAAAGGTTACAAGACAACCCCTTAGAGCAGGGGTTCTTAACCTTTTTTCTGTCATGGACCCCTTTAACAGTCTGGTGAAGCCATTGACACCTCTATTTTGATAAAACACACAAAATTAAAAAGGAAGCCAGTTATTGAAATGTTATTAAAATAAAATTATCGGTTTTTAAAAACACAGCCCTCAGGTTAAGAATTTTTTCTGTAGAACATAAGAAAGGACTTACTTCCTGGGAATATCTATAGAGAGATAGACTTATAGTCATGAAGAGCTGATTCAGACATTGAGTATCTGTGTAGTCCTAGGTAAGTGACTTAACCACCCTCAGCCTCTTTCCTCATGCATAAAATGAGGATAATTGTATCCACCTCACAGGCTTATTATTTAGCATATAGTGCCCCTTTAATTTTATCTACATGTCTTAGAGGGCAGGAACTATGTGTGTTCTTAATTCAAGACAATAGTTTAAGGCCTAGTGGTGGGTATAGGGCCTTTCTTCATATTTAGAGTTTGTCTTACTGTCAAGTGGTAGAAGGGATTTCATGTAGAAGAGTGAGCTATGCCCTGCTTGGCACTGTAGCACACTTGGCGCTGAAGGGCATCGGTGAGCCAGCATAAGGCCTCCATTCCTTTGAGCTGCCAGCTCTCATACTTCTTAATCTATATAAGCCTTGGGAGTGTTATAGCGGGGATTCATGCTTCAGGTAGGGCTTGTGTTAAACCCAAGTCTCTTACAGCTGCAGAAGAAAATGGTCTGTATTTTTTTTAGCCATGATCTATACAGGGGAGTGTAGCCCCTCCTCTGGATTTACTCCTTGAACCTAAACTCCCCCTTACAGGTTGGATGCCCAGAAGGCTCTTCCTTAGGGTTATAGAATTGTCAACTTTAGCACCTTTTCTCGCTTCTCCCCTAATTCCCATGCATTTTGGCAGGCTAGAGCCCCAGAGGGCAGCTGACTATTTCTCCCCTTGATGTTTTTTTTTTTGAAAGTAGAAAGTGATATTATTCCGATCCCATGGGGAAAGGGCGGTCTCCAAACCTGGAGAGAATCGGTATGGAGAGGCCTCTCCACTTGATGTTTAGGGGTAATCCTGAGGGGTTGTGGCTTCTAATACTAAGTTTTATGAGCCCTGATCCTAGGTGCTCCCCACTGATTATCAATCAACCAGCTAGAGTTATCTTTGACAAAGGAATACTTAATGAAGTAGTCTGTGAAGAAGAGGTGGTAGCAAGTTTTCATCCCAAGCAAGAGCACTCTCTCCCCCACACAAGGTCCCTGGGGAAAGTACGTTCAAACTTAGCACATGTAACCAGAGAGTCACTCATGGTTTGGGCTATTCCAAGTCCTCTCTCCTTTTGTGGACTCCCCATGAAATTCCCCTTGGGTGTGACTCTCTGCTGGGTTTGGAGGATCAGTGTTCTTGTAGTATCCTGAAGCTGCCATTTTTGAGTCTGACCAACTTCTTATCCTGTCTTTCAGCTTCCAGTGCCAGCAGCCTCTGGTGCTTCTGGGGCCACAGCTACTGCTGTGGAAGGGAAGTCCCAAGTCTTTGGACCTTTTGAAGTCCAATAGGTTGTTCTCTGGTCAAGGGAGGATGGAGGGACTATTGATGTGTGGAGAAGTATGTTCCCTTGGCCACCATTAGGCTGGCTTGCCACAGGCATGTTTCTGCTGGAATCTAGGCCCAGAGATGTGTCTGATTCTTCCAACTAATTCAAATGCATTTCTTGTGCGGCTGTCCTCTGATTTTATTCAGTGATCAAACACTTTATCCAAAATGATTAAGTCCGTACCTGATTTACAGCTTTGATAGGAGTTTGCTGTAACTTAACTGATTGATTCAATTTAGGAGTCTTGCAAGGCCCTCTGATCACATTAATCAGGCTGGGGGTTTCCATCCTCACCCTTACATAAGCATTTACAAACTCAAGGCCAGAAACGATATAGGATATTACATTTAGATCTGGAAGGTATCTTAAAGTTGATCCAGTCCAAACCACTCATATTACAGATATGGAAACTGAGGAGGCCCAGAGGCTGTGACTTGTCCAAAGTCAATGAGGTAGTAAGTAGCAGAGCTGTTTAAATTGGGAGCTTTGTTAATTCCAAACTCAGTGTTTTCTGTGAGAGGCAAAGGCAAGGTGATCTAGACTAAAGCCAATTCTCAATCCAGAGTTTTCTGCTCTGCCAGGCTGTTTATGTATTTCCCAACTGAATGCATACATTCTCTCCCTTCTCTTTCCCTCAACATACCCCCCCCCTTCCCATTCCATGTTTTCCTCTCTAAGAACTCTGGGATTTCTTGCGAGCCAGAGGCTTTGCTTTTCGATTTGGATATGTAGGCATGTCAACTTCAGGCAAAGTCTCTAGTGCCAGCCTAGGTATACCCTGGCAGAAAGTGGTACCCCCTAGGCAAAATGGGCCCTGGGCCCTGATTGCTAAACACCAAATACAGCCAGAGAGAGAACACTAATATGTATTTTACTCTGATTTCTATCCCCTAGGAACTGCTAAAATCATTGCCTATAAGTTAATGGAACCATGGGAGCTGGAACCATGGGAACTGAACCCCTGGGCTGGCTTGCCTTTTCTCTTCCAAGATGGAAACATATCTTGAGTCAATGCCAATGTAAGGGTTAAGAGCCATTTCTTTCAACTAGTTGCTGTCTAGCCTCTGAGGACACCTAAAGTAAAAATCACTTCTCTCAGCAGTTCCTTCCTAATACATCCCTGTGGCCCAGAGCCTGTGGGCTAAGGCCCTTAGTGGTGCCAACTTGCTTGTTGGGGAATAATTGCCTTTTGTTGTTGGCAGGGATGTCCTATTTGTCTCAGAGCTTTCCCCAATGACTGCCTATAATATCTACTTTTACTGAGCTGCCTAAGCATTCAGTCTAGCCTGTACAATTTTGCCCTTGGTTATCCTATATCTTGTCTTATAAAGATAAGTTGTCTCCCCAGCTAGATAGACAGCATCATGTTGGCAAGGATGTGCCCATTATTTATTGCATCATCAGAGCAGCTAGGTGGTGCAGTAGATAGAGCACTGGGCCTGGAGCCAGGAAGACTCATCTTCCTGAGATCAAATCTGGCCTCAGACACTTACTAGGTGTGTGTGACCCTGGGCAAGTTACTTCATCCTGTTTGCCTCAGTTTTTCACCCGTAAAATGAGCTGGAGAAGGAAATAGCAATCTACTCCAGTATCTTTGGGAGGAAAAGCCTAAATGAGGTCACCAAGATTCAGACTGAAAAAGAATAATCCCTAAGAAAAGAAAAGTAACCCTGATTGGTGGACAATCAATGAGGAGGTGGGTTGAGAGCTCTCAGCTCCTCCTGATCATGGGTTGGTGGAGAGGTGAGTGAAGAGAAGTCAAATGAGGGCTGAAAAATGACTCAAAACCAACAAAGTCCTCATCTCTCAGACCTTCTCTCTTAAATATATAAGAGCAATCATCAATGGAATGCCCTCCCATCCCTAAAACAAGGTCTCCTTCCTTCGCCCCTGGAGACTCTTTACTTTCTGAGACCACAGAGGTCACCTTTCCCTCATTGCTAGCCCTTGATTTGACCCTGTCACCTAATACACTCCTCTCTGTTCTCCTACTACCTTCCTTTCCCTTTATGTACCGGCCCCCCAAGTGGTAATGTAGTTCCACAAAACACCCCTGATTCACCTGTAGGCAGGGTATGGCTAGACTCTGGTCATAATTCTGCCTCTTCACTGTCATAGACTTACTGGTGTCTGTGATGTCACTCTGTTGCTGTCCCAGTCCTTGCCTGCTGCATTCACATTCACTCCTTCATATCTGTGGTTTGAGGTAATCCAGAAGTAACCTCTTCAGTTCTGGTTGCAACAGGATTTAGGCAATAACCAATCAGAGGAAAACCAGGGAAAAGTTGGCAGAGGAAGCCCCAGTGTCTCAGGAGGGGTTCAGGGAATCATGGGAAATGCATCTCCATTCAGACCTTTCTGATTGGTTTTTCTCCTTCATGAGCTGGGTCACCTTAAACTTCAATGGAGGGGTACAAGGACAGGTGCTCCTTTCCCTAGGTTTTAGAGACTTGCCTAGATTGGATTCTGTTTATACTCTAAACAGAAGTTAGGTCTCCACCCAAGACTGGCCAAGGTCTCCCACTGCATCCTGGGTCATCTCCAGTCATCTTGATCTATATCTTGCTACTGGACCCAGATGACTCCAGAGGAAAAAGTAAGGCAGATGACTTTGCATAGCCCTCCCTCACTTAAATAAAATTCACTTGCAAGCCTTAGCCTCACCTTCCTGAAGTCATGGTCCTCTTGGAAAACAAAGGTCAAACAACAACTCAAGACTGAAGAGCATGTTCCTTGAGTGCTAAGAGTAATCTCATCCGTTATGTCCTTCCGAGACTGACTGCTGGCACTTAATGAGGAAATTGAGCAGAAAAGTATGGACCCCAATTTAATAATTGGTCATTAATACAATAATAATTTCATTCATCTGAAAGTTTGTAGAGTTTTAGTCTTCACATACCATTTGTTCTTTTTATCTTTGAACTCTATACATGATGTGGATATTGATATCTATAGCCTAACAGAAGAATCTTAAAGGATCCTTGAAGACCTGACTTTATAAAATAAACCTTTCTGTCTCCTGATAGACTGATAGACAGACAGACAGAGGCACAGACACACAGTCACACACACACACACACACACACACACACACACACACACACAGCACTCAAGCAGGAAACATGATTTAAAAATTTCTTGACAAAACAATTTTATATGTGAAAGCCTCATCCCAATTTGAAACTTCATAGACAATTGCTAAAACATATCTAAATGCTATGTATTTAGGCATTTTAATAAATAGGAATCTGTGGATATTCAAATGGATCTTAAAGAAGTTCGGGAGTTCCCTGTAACCTCCCTAAATTTGAAATATTTAATTTAGAAACATCTCTACTTTTTCTCCTTTGTTTATCACTGGCACAACAGCAGAAGTTCTAAGATTGTTAATATAATGATAGCAATCTTGAGTCCTTGGGTGCTTTATGTATATTCTTTTACTTAAGGGATACCCTTGGAAGTCAATAACTTATCTCCTAGTTTTCAAGTGGAAATAGCCTAATCTTGGATTTTTCTAAAGTGAAATTTACTGATCCATTAAAAATCAAGACTTTTACCTTTTATCACATTTCTCAATCACATCTTTACCATATTTCCCCTTTGAGAAGGATCTATGTCATCCTTGCATCACTCAGAAAAGATGTGAAACTGTATGCTTGAATATGTAACCTTAAACCAATGAGTTTGAATTGTCAAGTCTAGGGACTGACGTTTCCTAGTTACCTAAATTAAGTGGTTAAGTGATGATCATATTATGCTGTTGTCCAGTCCCTTTTCAATCATGTCCAGACTCTTTGAGACCCCATTTGGGGTTTTCTTGGCCAAAATATTAGAATGGTTTGCCATTTCCTTCTCCAGCGCATTTTACATATAAGGAAACTGAGACAAACAGTGTGAAGTGACTTTCCCAGGGTCACATAGCTGATGGGGGATGGGATTCGAGATAGACCCCTAAAAGGACCCCAAAACCCCTGAACCAGGTCCTTAGCATTCCCCTGGGGCACCCTGCCCTTTCTGGTTAATAGTCCTTTCAACTGCCCTTTCATTGTGGCCGTCATTGTGTGCACCTGGCCACACCCTAGACCACCACTCCTTAATCCCATCTACACCCTTTCTCTGTTACCTCCTCTCTGACAACTGTAATAGATAATGGGCATTGTACTAGTGTACAGAAGAAGCTAGCCACTACTGCCAAGTTATTTTGAGGGAACATATGATTTCCCATTCCCGTTTCCTGATTTTACATAACATCCCTCTAGTAAGGGGTGGCCAAAATGCTTGCAAATCCATTTGCAAATCCAATGATAGAGCAGCCTCTCTACATGCCAACCAGAGTCTAGGAAAGGGCAGCAGCATGTGCTTTGATCCCCTTTAGAAATGTGATTGTAAACTCCTCTCTGAGATGACACTAGGCCATCTTCTTTTGGAAATGTGCACCTATCAGGACCGTCTTGCTCTTCTGGTGAACAGTTATCTATCAAAGCAACAGGCAGTTAGAAATCTTGACCTGAATTCATTCAACATATTTTTGCCTCGAGTGCTTCAATCAGATCCTAAGATGAGCTACACCTGAAGGCCAACCCACTTTCCCCAGTGTGAGAAACGTGCTCACTCTAAACAAACAAAAAAACAAAAAAAACAATAATTATTGTGAAGCCAGCAATATTTTAGCCAATTATTCTCTTACCAAGAATTCCACTTGGCCATGAGTGAAGTTAGGAAAAAAAAAGATTTTTCGTCACTTCCGATGGATGACTTGGCCTCTACGCCAGGCACAAGCCCACCTTAAGCTAGTTACAAAAACTCTTATAATTTCTCCAGATTTGAATTTTGAGCCTTGAACCCCATCGGTCAGCATTACAGAGTTCACTAAACCTTTGATTACATCTTCTCATTTCCACATTTCAATTCCCTTCTCCCTTCTCATTTTCATTTTTCCTTATAATTAAATAAAGGAAAGGCCAAAAAATGCTTCTAGTCTCCTCTTTGGTCTGCACCAGACAGCATGAGAAAGGATCCCTCTCAATTGCTAAGAGATTTGACAAAAGTGTGAGTTTGAAGATTGGAGCCCAAGATATCAATGATAAAGGTCTCATTATCTAATATCATCTGGTTTAATAGGCCTCATTCTTTGTGAATGAGATCTGGCTTGACAGTTCTTTTGAGATACAGGAAAAGGCCTTTTCAGAACAAAGAAAGGTAGTAGATATGTTTTATTTTCAGGTGGCCAACATCCTCCACTGCCTCTAAAAGCCTTTTTATTTCCTACAATTAGCCGCCAGTATGACCTCAAATCATATTTTCGTATAATCTCTGTGGAAACAAAATTCAATTATACCTTATACTTAGCTGCATCTAATCTTAAAGCTTCCCAACTGCCCTGACCTCCCTCCCCCTTTCAAGGCTCAATAAAAATGGTCTTTTCCACCCCTGCTGTGGTTGCCGACTCAATTGAAGAGCAATAGATAATAATATGCCAGGCCAGGCCAGGCCATCAATACCTCCCCTAGTTCATGAGTCACTGACCTTAGCTGAGACTAAGTTTGCTGGAACTTAACATCTTCACCTAGGGCCTAGGAGAGGCAGCCCCACAGCTAACCTCTGTCTTCTCTGGAGAATGGGGGCGGGGGCAGAGGGGGAAGGAATAAATATTTTTTTTTAGCATCTATTACATATCCAACACAAATCTACTTCAGACTGATTGAAGCTGACTTTGTCTCCCTTCCCAGGACAATGAATTGCCTGGGGCTGACCATGTATTGTCACTTCCAGCCTCTGACTATTTCGTAAATGTCCCACCTAAGCTTGGTCACTCCCTCTGCCTTAGTACTCTACATAAACCCAGTCCCGTCTCCTCCTGCGGTACCCCAGCACTTGCTGAGTGACACCCCCAACTGCAATTCACTTGCCTGAATTAAAGACCTCCATTTTGTTATATTGGCTGTTTTCTCTTGAGTTCAGGCTGACACACTTTAAAGCTATGATCTCACTTGACCTTTATAACAACACTGCTAAAAATACATTTTACTATTATCCGCATTCTAAAGTGGAGGAAACTGAGGCAAAGAAAAGTTAAGTAATTTGCCCAGGGCCACCTGGCAAGTAAGCTCTTTTCACTGCGAAGAAGATTGGAGTCTTCCTTGGTCTAAGTCCCTTATCCTTTTGCTTAGCACACTGGTATGGATAATTGATCTAGGGTATAAACTCCCCTCCTCATTGTTTCTGGAGTATGAACTCTTTGATGCATTCCAAAGGGTTTCAGAGTCAAGTGTTACTCAAAGGAGATTCTAAGTAGAGAGTTGAGAGGGTAACCAAGTACTGAGGGGTGGTGATTGGTGAGGGAGAACTAAAGGATTTTCCTACTTTACCCTTCTTGAGAAGAACGGAATTCACACGTTCATTATGTAAATGAGAGAGGGAAGGAGAATCCTGGGAGGAGAAGTAGAGCAAATGGCCAATTTGAGAAGTCTCTGCTCAGTCTTCATTACAGCAGCTGCCTCCTGACTTAGAAGCCTCCTAGCAGCATGTCTAATTACATTTTTTTTTTGCTGGGGGAAATGCCCTTTTTTCTTGCAGATCTGTGAAAACTGAGAGCTGGCCTTTTGAGGGGACTTGAAGTAAATAGAGATTTAGAGTTTACATCAGTGGTTGTGACACGACTATGGTGTGGTCAAGTTTTTTTTTTTTATCTTGCTAAAACCTCAGTTTCCTTATCTGTCAGATAGGGTTTTTAATACCTGCAACATCTTTATACACACAAGGTAATATCAAATATCCAGAGATTGGCAGTAAGTTACCTTGATGTACCATTTAGATCAAGTCCACTAAGAAGGAGAGCAGTTTCTTATTTCTGATCCATTATGTTGGTCTAGACTATCTTGACTAGGGAAAATGCTAGGGAGGTCCTGAGCTAGAAAGCCAAAGACACTGGAGTCATTCAGAACCGATTGCTTTCTTTAGTAAGACCTACCTATGCACTCAGTAGGCAGTCAGCCAACAAGATTTTCTTTGCATTTGCTTTGTGCCAAGTGAAGGGAACTTGGGTGAAGAATCAACCCAAGAAGACTGAAAAGTCAGACACCTCAGATTCTTCATTATGTCTCCCATTCTGCTGACTGTTATTCTGAATTTATTGAAACATTTCTCCATTATGTCTCTCAATTTTCCTCTTCTTCTGATGGAAGATAATCTAGTTCTAATCTATGCTGATAGTGTCTTCTACAATCCATTTATTTTCCTGCATTTGCTGCAAGACAAAAGCCTTTCTGGTAAGTATGGATCCCCTAGGTTTCGTAAGTCATATAGTATGCAATTTCTGTGGAAGCAAAAGTTTTAATCGTTCCTCACAGTTTGACAAGGCATTGCTCTCCAATAGGACAAGGGGATAAGGCCTTCAAACCAAAAGGATTAGGTACTAGAAGTATGAACTTCTATGGTCCTTGAACTGAGCTGCCAATCAAGGACAAAAACTTGAATATTTAGTGACTGGCCCACCTCCATATCCACCTGGTGTGGGTTTGACTGTAGATACTCAAAGACTGCCAAGTGAATCTGCTGCATGGTCTTTAGATGTGACCCTATCTCCTGCATAGTCCAGGAAGGAGGCAAATTCTGCTTTAGCTAGTGTGAGTGATATTTACCAACAAGCACCTGGGTTAGCTATGGCTTTGATGGAAGCTGGTGGCACCAAGAAAGCTGCAGTGATGGCCAGAAAGGCCCCTTTGATGTCTAAACCACGGTGGCATCCACTATGGAAACTACATAGTTATCAGTTATCACACAATCAGTGGTTTGTTACAGGTTCTGCTGATAGGACTATAAAGATCTGGGACCTGGCTAGTGGCAAATTAAAATTGTCATTGAACATATCAGTACTGTAAGAGGGGTAACAGTAAGTACAAGGGGTTCATACCTCTTCTCCTGTGGTGAAGATAAGCAAGTGAAGTGCTGGGATCTTGAATATAATGAGGTTTATTAGACACTATCATGGACGTCTAAGTGCAATCTATGGTTTGGATTTGCACCCAACAATTGATGTGCTGGCGACTTATAGCAGAGATTCAACTGCAAGGACACAAGCCAGGGTACACACATTGGTGGGACACACAAATGCAGCCAGTGAAGTGTCAAGCTGCAGAACCACAGGTCATTACAAGAAGCCATGACACAACCATAAGATTATGGGACTTAGTGGCTGGAAAAACACATTAATGTCATGTAAACAAATCACAAAAAATCCATGAGAACGGTGGTTTTGCATCCAACACATTACACATTTGCATCTGGTTCTCCAGATAATATTAAACAGGGGGAATTCCAGGATGGAAACTTCCTTCAAAACCTCTCTGGCCACGATGCTTTAATTACTACATTAGCTCTGAGTTCAGATGGAGCACTGGTGTCTGGAGCGGATGATGGCACTTTGGGACTGGAGAACTGGCTACAGTTTCGAAAGAGTGCATGCTGCTGTGCAGTCTGGATATTTGGACAGTGAATCAGGAATTTCTGCATGTGCTTTTGACAAGTCTGGAAGTCAATTACTCACTGTAGAAGTTGACAAAACCATCAAAGTACACAGAGAAGATGATTCAGCTTAGCTCAGGGATGACGAAACTCGTCCAGTCAGCTGGAAACCAGAAACGATCAAGAGAAGAAAATTTTAAGGTGGTAAAGTTTACATTATTAGGCCACTGTTTTATTTTGGCTTTTATAAGTTCATTCAGTCACATTATGCTCTATGTAGGACTATGAAGCAGAAACTCAGCAGAGGTTTATCACATTTTACAATAAACTTCCTTTATCTTTTTGAAGGGGGAAGGCAGGACAATTGGGGTTAAGTGACTTGCCTAAGGTCACACAGCTAGTAAGCGTGTCTGAGGTCGAATTTGAACTCAGGTCCTCCTGACTCCAGGACCAGTGCTCTCTACTCACCCTGCCACAGGCTTCACCCAAATTACTATAGAATAAATTAACCAGTTAGATCCCCCATTTCCCTTGGCCTGAGGGAGGGGAGGAGATATAAGTAGGAAAGGCTCCTGTTGTTTCCTATTGCCTCACAAACACAAAAATGCTACCCTAGACACCATCCGCCTAAAGTTTACAAGACAACCCTTTAGAGCAGGGGTTCTTAATCTTTTTTGTGTCATAGACCCCATTAGCAGTCTAGTGTAGCCTATGTTCTCAGGATGTTTTTAAATGTATAAAATAAATGAGATTAAAAAAGGAAATCAGTTATATTGAAATACGATGATCAATTTGTTTTAAAAGTTCACAGACTTCAGGTTAAGAATTCCTTCATTGTAGCATAACAAAGTGCTTGCTTGGGGGTGGGAAGTGGGAGGGAAAGGGCCTTGGAGGGATTTTTATGGAGAAAGGCTAGTAGTCTTTAAGAGCTATGTGGTCCCTAAGCAATTCATTTAACCATCCTCGGCCTGTTTTCTTCTGCATAAAATGGAGACAGTGGTATCTACTTCACAGGGTGGTTATTGTAGTATTTTACTGCCCATTTAATTTCATCTACATTTCTGAGAGGGCAGGGACCATGTATATTCCTTATTCAAGACAATATTTTAAGGCCTAGAGTATAGGGCCTGTATTCATATTTAGAGTTTGTCTCACTGGCAAATGTTGGAAGGAATTTCATGTGGAGCAATGAGCTATGACCTGCTTGTCATTGTAGCGCACTTGGCACTGAATGGCATAGGTGGGCTTAAGGGCCAGCACAAGAACTTCCTACCTTTGAGCTGCCAGCTCTCATACTTCTTAATCTACATAAGCCTTGGGAATGTTATAGAGGGGATTCCTCCTTCAGGTAAGGATTATGTTAGACTCTGAGGTTCCTTAGAGGAGGGAAGAAAACAGTGTTAGTAACAATCTGTACAAATGTAGCGCCCCCTCCGGGTCCACTCCTTGGACCTACATTCCCCCTCAAAAGCTGGGTGCCCAGAAGTCAACTGCTGCTCTTCCTCAGGGTTATAGCATCGCCACAGTTGTTAGGGAAATGAAGTATGATGGTCAAAAAAATGAGAATGTATAGTGATATCTTATAGATGAATTTCTGAAGTGAAAGTTCACCTTAAATTCTGCAAACATGTGAGGACTTAACAAGTATTTTTCCTACCTTCCTGGCTAGATCCCATTCTATACATGAGAAAACAGGTGCTCAGAAGGTGACTCAATAAGCATTTATTCAGTGAATATTACATCTGGAAGTGTGCTAGCCACTAGAGATGCAACAGGAAAAAATGAAGGAATCTTTGTTCTCAAGGTGCTTACATTGTCTCAGAGGAAATAATACAAATATCAAGAAATGTAGTCTTTTCTTCCATCTCCTGTACATTTTGGTTAGGATGGAACCCCAAAGCATAGCTGACTACTTCTCCATTTGAGGTCTGAAGGGTAATCCTGAGGGGTTGTGGCTTCTCATATTAAGTCTCATAAGCCCTGATTCTAGGTACTCCCCACTAATTTATCAATAATCCAGCTAGAGTTAGCTTTGACAAAGGAATACTTAATGAAGTAGTCTATGAGGAAGAGGTAGTGAGAAATTTTCTTCCTAAGCAAGAACACTCTCATACAGAAGATCCCTGGGGAAAGTGGATTCACACTTAGAGAGCACATGTAACTAGAGGGTAACTCACAGCTTGGGCTATTCCAAGTCTTTTTCTCCCTTTGTGGACTCCCTATGAAGTTCCCCTTGGGGGTGACTCTGCTGGGCTTGGAAGATCAGTGTCTTTGTAGTAACCTGAGGCTGCCATTTTTGAGTCTGACTAATTTCTTATCCTGTCTCTCAGCTTCCAGTGCAGACATTGCCAACAGCCTCTGGTGCTCTGGAGCCATGGCTACTGCCATGGAAAGGAAGTCCAGGACTTCTCTGATCAGGGTGGAGGAGGGGCTATAATTAGTTGTGGAGGGGGAGGAAGAAGGCTATTCCCCTGACCCTGACTAGATTGGCTTGCCACAGGGATGCTTTTGCTAGAACCTGCTGTTGTAATATATATAAGACCAGAGATATGTCTGATTATTCCAACCAATTCAAATGCATTTTTTTTGTGTGGCTGCCCTCTGATTATATTCAGTGATCAAGCACTTTATCCAAAATGACTGAGTCCATACCTAGTTTATAGCTTTGATTGATTGAATCGATTTAGAAGTCTTGGCCACCTGCCCCATATTAATTATTTCTCCTCAACTAAATGCAGAGGTTCTCTCCTTTCCCTGCAACCTCTTCCCTTGCCCCCCCCCCCCCACCCTCCACTGAGTCTTCCTGTATAAAAACTCTGGGCTTTCTCATGAGCTAGGGACTTTGCTTCTCCATTTGGATATGTGGGCATATCAACTCCAGGTCCAAGCTTTTAGTGTCAGACTGGGGGCTAGGGACAGCCTGGCAGAAAGTGGCAATTCCCAGAAGCAGCAAAATGGGCCCTGGGCCCTGATTGCTGAACACCAAATAAGACCAGAGAGAACGCTGGTATGTATTTTACTCTTATGTCTGTGATTACTACCTGCCAGGAACTACCAACATCACAACCTGTAAGTTAATGGAACCACGAGAGCAGTTACCCCTGAGCTGGCTTATTTTTCCCTTCCCAGGATGGTACCATGTCCTGGGTCAGTGCCAATCCAATGGCTGAATCATTCCAATGAATTATTGACTAGCTTCTGAGGACATCTCAAGTAAAGATCATTTCTCTCAGACAATTCCTCACTAATGTGATCTCTGTGGCTTAGAGCCTGTGGACCAGGTCCTTAGTGGAGCCAACTTGTTTGTTGTGGAATAAATTACTACCTTTTGTTATTGGCAGGGATGTTCTATTTGTCTCAGAGCTTTCCCTGGTGACAATCTGTAGTATCTCCTTTTACTTGAACAGTCAAAGCATTTAGTTTGGCCTGTACAATTTTGCCCTTGATATCTTGCCTTCTAAAGTTCAGTTGACTCCACCATATGTCTTTTTAAAATTTTCTTAGTAGAGACTTGGGTTCCCCCATCTTTTTTTTTTTTTTTTGTAGCACCTGTAGGGATTGGAATATCCCAATTCTTGTGTTGTAAACATCTGAGATACTCTTATTCTTTTGACATTATATAGAATTTCCCCTGTGTCCATTACAGAGAGCCATCTTTTATAACAAAGAGATTTATAAATGAAAAAGTAAAAGAGGAAGAGGATGCTCTTAGTTTTGATATTTGCCCATTCAATTGATTCAAACCCCAGATCTATCTTGGAAAGCAGCATAATATTGTGGAGGAGTTGAAAGATCCAGGCTGCAAGGTGCCTGGCACATAGTAAGCTTGTTAATAAATGCTTGTTGACTCATTGATTAGTTAGTGTAGTAACTAGTATTCATTGAGTCCTCTTTGCTTCCATTTTTTTCCTTTGTGTGATGGACTGACATCTTTATTGTTTCCTGTACGGGGCTGCTGTGAGTTGTCAGTCAACACTGATGAAGCACCTACTATGTGACAAGTACTGTGCTAAGCTCCAGAAAGGGCTTCCCAAATCTTCAGATGCTAGAGAAATGTGAGCTGTGACCAAACTGAGTTGTCATGAGGACTGCATGAGATGTTGGATGTAAAATGCCTCACAAACAGGTGGTAAGCATGTTGGCTAGACGTTGAACCCATACTGTTTAAAATATAAACAGGATGCAGTCTGGGCAAGTCCTTATCCTGAGGGAAAGAGCCCTTGTTCTTGTACCCCTCCATTAGAGTTTAGGGTGGCCCAGCTCACGAAAGAGAAAAACCAATCAGAAAATTCTGGATGGAGATGGATTCCCCTGTCCAGATTGCTGGAGATGGTTGAGTGGGTCATAATGAAGCCTCGTTGTCAGGAGGAGGAGCTGAAGACTCTAACCCATCTCCTAATGAAATGTCCACCAATCAGGATCAGTTTTTACTTGTCAGGGGCATTCCCTTTTAGGAAGATATTTAAGGCTCTCAGAGTCTTAATTGGGGAGGGGGGTGTTTTTGGTTACTCAGAGAAAATATTGATTGTCAATATATTGATCGCCAGCTAGCTGAATCAACGAATTGATTAATTAGCCAGAAACTCTGCCTCTCAGGCATTTTTATTCATCACATGAGTTGATTTCTTAATTTGAGGTTTTGCAAAAGCTCTGATGTTTATATGATTAACTCTATAAGGTTATATTAATAACTAATTATTACTTTGTGAACCTTTCTTTCCTCTTATTTTTGTTGGAACTCATCTCCCAGAAAAGACATTTAGCCTCTGAAAGGCATGGCCCAGTGATAAGATTTGTTCCTACCTCCCAAAGCACATGCTCTTTAACTAGGTGGAAGGGATCCCACCCAACTGGGAAACCTAATTTCTGCTTAGAGTATAAATGGAATCCAGTCTGGGCCTGCCTTTGCCTGGAGGAGGAATGGCCTATCCTTGGTCCCCTCCATTAGAGTTTAGGGCAACTCAGCTCAAGGAGAAAACTAGCCAGAGAGGTGTAGATGAAGATGGCTTCCTCTGCCCAGATATCTTGAGGCTGCTGAGTCTCATGATCAAGCCATGTTCTCAGCAGGAGCAGCTGAAGACTTTTAGCCCAGCTCATCAAATGTTCACCAATCAGGGTTGATTTTCAAATGCCAGGGGAGCCTACCTTTTAAGAAGAGATTTAAGGCATTTCTGGGTCTTCCTTTGCATTTTTGATTACTGAAACCACTGATCTTCAATTTATTTATTGCTGGTTAGCCAAAAGAAATTGACTATTACCCAGAAACTCTTGTCTCTCAGGGTTTTCATTTGTCACAATATTTATATAGGCTAAGGAGATAGATGGGGGTAAATTTGCATGACATAAAAATCATTTTATGTAGATGTCTGCAGAATGGTCCATTTACATAAAGTGAAAACTTTACACAGAAT
The DNA here is from genome assembly GCF_011100635.1 of Trichosurus vulpecula. Lineage (NCBI taxonomy): Eukaryota > Metazoa > Chordata > Mammalia > Diprotodontia > Phalangeridae > Trichosurus > Trichosurus vulpecula. The sequence goes on along the minus strand of NC_050574.1, from coordinate 87,997,820 downwards.
TGGCTCAGATTCAAATTGCCTGGATACTTTAAACATTAGACACAGAAAACAATACAACACTATTTACAAAGATTGATATCTTTTGTTTTTTCCATTACCAGTGTTTTCTCAATATTTCTCCCCTTTGTCATTGTTGGCAGTATCCTAATCTTGGACATCACCATTGTCATTTGTATTACAGCATTGTTATCAGTGCTATCACTATCACTGACATTGGTATTAATTATATTTTCAGTATTACTCTATTTGTGGTATTACTTTATTCGTGAAATCAGCCTCAGTATCATCAGTATTACCATCACTTTCAAGAATATCATCATCATAACGGTCATTACTATCCCCACATTTCTTTTAAAATAATCGTTATGGCTATTACCATTACTGGGGTCATTGTTTTTATTCTTCTCGCTGTTTCTTTCATCATTACTTTTATCAAAAAGGCTCTCACCATTCCCATTTTTGTCTTCACCATTGTCATCAGTCACGTCCCCAACACTGTTGCAGGTAATATCACGGTTCTCATTGTCAACATCGCTATCATGACTGTTGGAACTTTTGTCACCATTATCTTCATGATTGTCAGTATCCTTGCTGCCGTCACCATAATGGATGTCATTATTAGTGTTAGGACCCTTCTCATCTTGGCCATAACAATCAACAGGTCCTTCGGTGTTGTCATCATGGTTATCACCATCACCATAATTATCACTATAGCTATTACCATTTTGATTATTCTTATCCTGGAATTTACAATTTTCTAGGATGTCATCAGCATCCTTATATTGGTTGTCATCACTGTCAGAGATGGTTTCATCATTGATTTTACCATCACTATCATCACTGCTCTTGTCTTCACTTTCATCATCTTTAGCAGTCTGGGATGCGGATGGGAACGTGGAACACGCAAAGGAGTCTTTAACTTCTTCAAATTGTCCTTGGATAATTTGGGCTGGGAGAGGAAGCTCAAAGAATTCTTCATCAGAACTATCTTGATATTCATTGCTGTTGGTGTCACTTGAACATGACATGGCTAGATCTTGGGCCAGAAGGAAGCCTGAAGGTGTCGATTCATTATATTTACTTTGGCTTCTTGATTTACTCTCTGTCTGCAGTTCTTTCTCTCCCATTTCCAACGTGTGCTTGCTTCTTTCTACAGATTCTCCAGGTGTTAGCTTCAACATAGTTTCCAGGTTGAGAAAGTGGAGGTAACCACTATGTGTTCTTTTTTTTTTTTTTTTCTAGGAACTGGACTGTGAAAGGGAAGAAACAGAGAGTGGATAATCTCAGGAAAAGAGAGGTAACTGGTCTTAAAATTTCATTAAAACTCTGTGTGTCAAATATCATGGCATAAAGGAGGTAAATATAATTATCATTGCTTTTGAATTACTTTCAAGGTCTTTAATTTAAAAAGCTCTTCATTTAATATTGCTTCATAGCCTCTAGACTGCAACACTGGGGAAGATATCACATCTGTGATGGAGAAAAGCCTTCTGCTTGGCTACAAGGAGGCCTATTACAGGAGTTTGGGGAGAGTTCTAAGAAGTGAATGAGCAGAGACTGCCAGCTCAGTTCAAGGACATTAGAAGTTCAAATACATTTAGTACTTAATCCTTTAGGTTTGAATGCCTTTCCCCCTTGTCCAATGGCAAATCATGCCTTGTCAGACCCAGTCTTTGGGTTTCTCTCACCAGGGCTTCCCATTTTACTCCTATTCTTGTATGGCTCAATGAAGCTGGAGAAAGTCACAAAACTGATTTCATTGAGTTCATTATAACTTGGTGTTACATAATCTCAACTTGTCCTTCCTGGAGAAAGGCAATCCTTTTAAATCTCCATAATCTATTTAGGTTCCTACTAACCACAGTGGCAATTACAAACATTTTTATTCACTTCCAAGCCTCCCACATATACCCCTTTTCTCTATCCCCTAAGTTGAGGATTTTATCTCATACTTAACTGAAAAATAATTATAGTCATTGAACAGGTCTCTCTCCTTATCTATCCGTTAGATGTTTCCTCCCATTATCTCCTTCACCTGGTATCTATCAAGAGGTGACCATTCTTCTGGCCAAGGGAAATCCTTCTGTTTTCATATTTGATGCCAAGATGACTCTGCTTCTAGAATAGATTGTCCATTCTATTATTTCCACTCTCTCTAATAATCTTTAGCTTCTGCCTATCTACTGAGTCCCTGCATTGTATCTATAAACTAACTCATGAATCCCCCATTCTAAAACAAAACAAAACAAAACAAACTTGCTTGCTGCTCTGAAGGTTGTAATATTTTCTCCTAGTTCTGCTTTGACTGTTTGACTTCTCTTTCTCAGTCTCCTTGGCTGGTTATTCATCCACGTCCCCTGAACTTAGCAAAATGCCTCCCCCTAGCCCACAGTAAGTGTTTTATAAATGTTTGTTAATTGACTGCCTGAGTCCACAGGTTAATGCTAGTAAGGAAAGCAATCAGTGCTGGATCACTACAATGTCTTTTTGTTTCTAGCTCAGGACTTCTCCAAGAATTGAGTTACACGCATACTCCTCAGTCAAGAGAGCCCAGACCAACATAACCAAGAACTAGAAACAAGCCACTGCTCCCCTTCTGAGTGGGCCTAATCTAAATGGTATCATCAGGTTAATCTCACAACCTACTTATTACTAGTCTTTGGATATTTGATATTAACAGACTGTGTGAGTAAAAATATTGAAGGCATTAAAATCCTATTTTATAGACAGGGAAACTGAAGTTTGGGCAAGATAAGAAACTTGGAACTATGACCATGTCATAAACAATGATATAAACCGTAAATCTGGGGTAGTTAGGTGGCACAGTGAGTAGAACACTCGCCCTGGAGTCAGGAGGATCTGAGTTCATATCTGGCCTCAGACACTTGGCACACTTACTAGCTGTGTGACCTTGGGCAAGTCACTTAACCCCTTTCTCCCTCCTTGCCTTTCCTTTCCCCCTTCGAAAGAAAACAAACAAAAAAACCCAACAAAACCCTAAATTCCTATTGATTCCAAGTCCCCTCAAAAAGCCAGCTCAGTTTTCACTTATCTGGAAGAAAAACGCATTTCCCCAGGAGAAAACTTACCTTGGATGTACTGCTAGGAGATTTCTCGGTCAGGAACGCAGTTGCGGCTGGAATCTAGACTCTAAGCAGAGACTTCTCAAACTGAGCCAGTGCTGGCCTTTTATTCCTTTTCCTCCTACACTTCTTTCCCCCTTTGCCATTTACATAAAGAAGGTGTGACTTACAACCTCATAAGGAGTGGTCCAGTAGAAAAATCCCTTTGTTCCACCTCAGTGATCACCACCCCTCAGTTCCCTCTTAGCTCTCTGCTTATCTTGTCATTTAATTAACTTTTAACTCTGAAGCTCTTTTGAGTGTATCACTCCTCAGAAACAATGAAGAGGGGGTTTACCCATTAGATGAATTAATCACACCAGTCTCCTAAGCACCTAAGGTACTTAGACAAAGAAAGACTCCAATATTTTTTGCATTGAACAGAGTTTTTTTTGCCAAATAAGTATATATGTTACTGAAGGGCTGACAAAGGAATCCCCAGTGTATGAGTAAGCCAACCAAGGTCGAAGCTCCAGTTTTTTCTGATCTTAAGATTAGACAACTATTATTAACTAGGAGAGAATCAAAGCCCCATGCAGGCCTGCCTTGGCATAAAGAACCAACTAACTGCTGGAGGGACCATCAGATGGAAAAAACAAATGATACTAATAAAAGTTTACTTTAGAAGAGAGTACTACTCTTGGAAATTGTGTGGGAGGTCAGCAGTTGTTATACAATATACATCTTTTCAGACTTTTTCAATTTATTAATCCACTGAAATGACTTTCTGTTTCTAAAAAATACTATTTGTCATATAGGATAACTTTGTGAGGGAGAGGGGCAAAGATACTTGGAATAATTGTGCAAGATGGACAAATGCTGGCAGTGCCCTTGTTTAGTAACAAGGTGAAGTGGTCAGACCTACACTGTATTGATGCCAGAGGTAACAGACAAGTGCTGGAGTTGACTGAAGAGGGAAATGACAAGATCAGACCCATGCTTTAGTAATGTCACTTTTGTAGTAGTATGGTAGATGGAGAGGGAGGAGATTTGAGATGAGTTGCTGATGAATTAGGGGGCTAATATAACAGTGCAGGAGAGAGGAGTGTACTCTTAGATCCAGTGATACTGACCTAGTTTTTTCTATGAATAAAACCCTCCATCTCTAGGCTCTTGGCATTTTCTCTGGCTGTCCCCTATGCCTTTTACTCTTCTTTCATCATCTCCTCCTAATGGTTTTTCTATCTTGCTTTAAGTCTCAACTAAAATACCATCTTTTACACTAAAGTTTTCTTGACACCCCTTAATGCTGTTCCTTCCCTTTCTTAATTATTTTCTATTTAGCTTGTATGTAGCTCATTTGTACATATTGGTTTGATAATTTCGCCAACTAGATTGTGAGTTCTGTGAGGGAAAGGACTGTCTTTTGCCTCTTTTTGTTGGGTCTTTAGTGCTTAGCATAGTGCCTGATATATATTAGACAATAAATGTTTATTGATTGATTAATAAATATTCATATATATACACACACACATATATATACACACTTAAACATGGACATGCAGTACATACACACACACATATAAAACCCTGACATACAAGAAAATATACATTTATACTCACATTTCTATATATATCTTCACTCATGGGCTTCCAGAAAGCTATCCCAGATTCCAGGTAATTTCTGGTACATACTATGTGGCAAACTATAGTTCTTGACTCCTCCATCATTAGTGTGTTTACTTTTGCTAATCATCAAAATCATAGTTAGTTTAAATCTAAATCACTCCAAGAAGTAATGTAGAGCAGATGTGTCAAAAATGTGGCCCTCAGACTCCTTCCATGCACCCCACAACACTCCTGAGTACAACTTGAAACAGATTAAAATGGTATTGGGAAATGTTCAAGTCAATCAATTAAAATAGAATAAAATATGCACAACATTATATTTTAAAATTAAGTCGTAGCGATCCTTATGTATGGATTAGTAGACCCCATTTCTATTTGTCTTTAACAGCACTGATGGAGAGGAACTCATTCTCCTCCAAATATAAACCCCCATTCAGAAGAGTAGAAATGCGTAAGAATTATTAGTGGGATATATACACACTTTATCAGAGCACATGTTTTGAGGGGTAGTTAACTTTACCAATGATGACACCTGCTGGTGTCATCTGGAAGAGTCATTCATTGATCCAGCACTACCCTCTGTCAAATCGTGTCCCTGTTGGCGGCCATGTCCCCAGGGTACCTTAGTGAGTGGCATGATACCACTTTAGCTAGTCTTCAACCCTCCAGCTCTCTTTCAGGGTGCGTAAGATAGTTTGGCCCCCTAATACAGCCTCTAGGTGGCGCAGTGGATAAGGAACCAGGAGAGAAGAGAGTCACTAGATGGAAGAGATCCTGGGAACCCTGGCAGTCTTTCCCCAGTACCACCCTGATAGTGTCAAAGGCAGGACTGAAGCCAGATCTCTCCTGACTCCATGTCCGGTGCTGCCTTTCTAGTGCTCCTTTTCTCTTCTATTACTCCTCTATCTTTTTGCTTTTCTGTGTCTCCCCGCCCCAAAAAAACCCAATAATAACAGCAAACAATAGGATAAAATTGAAAGCACACCCAATGAAACAGTAAACACAAAAATACTAACAAGAACATGAGGCAGTACACGGAAGCAATCTTTGTCTATCATGCAAAAATATTGTCAGTCTGGTTAGAAGCAGTTTATGTCACTCTTCTCTTGACATAGCAGTCATTATAATGAAGTCAGGTTCTGAAACTCCCTGGGGAATTGGGGGAGGGGGTCAGGGGAAGAGGAGGAGCAACTAGACACTGGTTTGGCTTCAAGATCAGCTCTGCCTTCCTTCTCATACAAAGCCCTGTGGATAATAGAGACTTTAACTAATAGACTAATACACTAACTCCCTGAAGGGAAGAGGCCACCAAGAATTTTCCAGGGGGATGCAGAGTGCCTGCCACTTCATCCCCTGAATTAAGAGTTCTTCCATGCAAAAACCTGAGATATGATGGAAGCAGATTCAGTCAGTCCCATATGGGACCCAGGCACTAATTTCCATCTTTCCACAGGTCCTGACAACTTTCCCCCCAATCTGGATATAAATAGATTTATTATAGATAAATGGATATACACACATATGAGAAATCAGCATAAAGATTATCAAATGCATAGGAGCTGTTGAGATCTTTGAGAGAATGAGTGTATAGAGAGAAGGCACGTGAGAAAACCTGAGGGCACACTGACATTTAATAGGAGTCAGAAGGATATTTATCCGTTAAAGACTGAAGAGCAGTCTGAGGAGCAGGAGGAAAACCCAAGAGAAAGCAGTGTTTCAGAAGCAAGGGGGAGAGAGATTATCTAGAAGGGAAATGGTAGTTGGAAGTGTCAGAAACTTCCAGCAAAAGGCCTACCTTGATTCAATCCTAGCTTCATACCTTCCAAAGAAGAAGGGCAAACACACACACACACACACACACACACACACACACACACATATACCAGGAGGACCAATGTAGTAAAAGCTATCCTATGTCTGATTGCCCCCAGGAGAGGGCTAATGGGTCCTGTGGTTGTGCCATTGGCAAAGAGGGTTCAAGCTACCACTTGTCATTCAGGGATTCTGTCATATGTCAATCATGAGATCTGTGCCCAAGGGCTGGACCCCTCCTGTGACTTTTGTTACTCTCAGAAGCCCACCCATGATTCTAATTGGCAGTGGGATTTCCTCCCTGAGACAAGGCTATCAGTCTATCCTGGACACTCCCACAAAGATAGCTCCCTTGGGTTTCTGTCCTGGCTCCCCCATTGTACCTGCTATACCAAGATTATTCTTTCCTGGGTAATGATGGCTCCCATGAAATATTCTTCTTGTTGTTTGTTTGTCATCAGAGTTTTTTCTATCCTGTTCACTGATCTCCATATTAAAATTTACCATGCTTCTCTCTGTCACTAGAAATCGAGGGCCACTTCAGACAGAAATAATTGGATTTTTGAGTAATGCCATCCACTGTCACCAGGATTATGTGTTCTGCTTTCCTAAGTACCATCGAATTCTAGGTAATAGTCATTCATTCCTCTACTTTAAGCACTTCCATTCAAAGCATTGTTTTCACTTTAACCTTTATTCTGTACTCACCCCCTAAAATACCATTTCAGTAGTAGATATGGCATAACATGAACTATGAAACACTGTAGGCAGATAACTCTATACCTAGTGGATAAATAAATGGAGTCCCATGGGGCCCTGGTGAGCAGGGGCCCAGTGGTGGCTGAGCACCTAGAATCTCCATGTAGAGAGGCCCTCATAGAAACCAGTGGTCTAAGCCATATGGGCCGTTCTTATTGTTCATATGATAATGGGTATAACTTAATGAGAGCAACTTCTAGCCTATAGGTCTATAGATGCTAGATCTCCGTCTGCTCCCATTGAAGACATTCTGGGTTGCAGAAGACATTAAGGTGACCTCCCAGGGCCTAGTGCACCTTGCAAATTTTCAAATACTATATAAACATCAATTGTTATTCTCAATAGTATAGTGGTAGTCATGGAAATGTTATGATCCAGTAGCTAGAATTTGGCAATGGAGCACACATATAGATGCGTGCATACACATGTGTATATATGTTGTGTTCATGTATGTGTGTACATATGTATATATTTGCATATGCAATCACACATTCCATCCATATACATGCTCTCATACTTTCACACAGTTATGCTTTTTCTCATGTGTCCTTCTCATGTGTCCTTCTCATGTGCCTTTGGATCAAGCAGGGGAGGTTTTCTATCAACATCACTTCCCTGAGCTAGAGAGTGGCTTAGTATGGTGGAAAGAACATTAGATTGATAGTCATAAGACTTCACTAATGCTGCCTCATTCTCTTACTTATTTTCTCTGGGCCTCAGTTTCCTTATATGTAAAATGAAGGAGTTAGAATAGACAAATTCCTGCCAAGGCTCAAAGAACATTGCTTGAATGGTTGGGTGATTGTTACTCCAATTAATACCCAACCTATTCCACTGATCCACCCCTCTATTTCTCAGCCAGTACCAAGTAGTTTTGATGATTGCTGCTTTATAATACAATTTAAGATCTGGTATGGCTAGGCCACCTTCCCTAGCATTTTTTTTCCATTAATTCCCTTTATATTCTGGACCTTTTGTTCTTCCAGATGAATTTTGATATTATTTTTTCTAGCTATATAAAATAATTTTTTGGTAATTTGATTGGTATGGCACTGAATAAGTAAATTAATAAGTAGAATTGTCCTTTTTATTGTGTTAGCTTGGCCAATCCCATGAGCAACAGATGTTTTTTCTATTATTTAAATCTGATTTTATTTGCATGAAAAGTGGTAATTGTGTTCATGTAGTTCTTGGGTTTATTTTGGCAGGTAGACTCCCAAATATTTGATAATGTCTATAGTAACTTCAAATGGAATTTCTCTTTCTAATTCCTGTTGTTGTAATATATAGAAATGCTGATGATTTATGTGGGTTTATTTTATATCCTGCAACTTTGCTAAAGTTGTTTATTATTCAAGTAGTTTTTTACTTGATTCTCTAAGTATACCATCATATCATTTACAAAGAGTGATAGCTTTGTTTTTTCTTTTCCTATTCTAATTCCTTCAATTTCTTTTTAAAAAAAATATTTTTAGAGGGGGAAAGGCATGGCAATTGGGGTTAAGTGACTTGCCCAAGGTCACACAGCTACTAAGTATGTTAAATGTCTGAGGACAGATTTGAACTCAGGTCCTCCTGACTCCAGGGGCAGTGCTCTACTCACTGCGCCACCTAGCTGCCCCCAAAGCATATTATTTTTCACTTAAAAAATTTTTTTTTTGGTCTGTATTTTCTTTCACAACATGGCTAATGTGGAAATTTGTTTTGCATGCTTGCCTAACCTTTATAAAATTGCTTACCATTTAAGGGAAGGGGAAGGAAGGGAGAGATAGAGAATTTTGAAACCAAAATTTAAAAAATGTTAAAAATTCTTTACATGTAATTGGGAGGAAAATAAAATATTATGCAAAAAATTGCCTCTTCATATCATTTAATCATATACCTATTGAAAAATGGCTCCTAGTCTTATAAATTTGAATTAATTCCTTGTATAACTTGGAAATTATACCTTTACCTGAAACTTGACCCAAAGGTTTTCCCCCATTTACATTCTTTTCTTCTAATTTTAGCTGCATTGGTTTTGTTTGTGCAAAACCTTTAATTTTATTCAATCAGAATTTACCATTTTAACTCTAATGATCCTCTCCATCCTTTGTTTGGTCATCAACTTCTCTAGAAAGGGCAATTAAAGGCACTGTCATTCCATTCTAACCAGCTGAAATATTTTTTTAAATTCTGAATTTAACAAATACCAAATAGAATGGATTTTTATTTTATATAGTAGAACAGAAAAAAGAAAATTATTCATGCAATTATAGATCTCTATTATGTAGAGCTTGATTTTATTTTAAAACATATAATATTAATCTGTAGCTTTCTAAACAATCCTGTTTTTTCTTCTTTCTGATCTTCCCTCTGTTTTCTCTCCATTTAAAAAAATGATGCCTCAATGATTTTCTTTTCTTTTGTTTTTCTTTTCCCTATCTTATCCTTATTCTCCACTTACTTGCCTTGCCCTTTCCCCTTTTGGGGCAAAGACAACCAAAGCTCTTGCCAAAAATATACGGGGCAAAAAAATGTATTCCAACATTTGGCCTAATCTATGTTATGAATGTTATGCTTCTAAAGGGGCTGTGAGTTTGATCCCATTCCCACAAAAAGTCAGGAAATGAATGATTTCCCAGAGAAATGAAATTGTCATTTCTCCTTTGGTTGTCCTTCTCCTTTAGGCTGTCCAGATGTACTCTAACTGCTGGTTGTCTTCAGGATCTCCTCCATGTTATCTGTAGCAGTGAGAAACTAAAAGTGTTGGACCTTAGTTTCAATTTATTGGGTGATGAAGGAATGAAGTTGCTGTGTGAGGCCTTGGAAAAGCAGGATTGTAAATTACAAAAACTGGGGTAAGTCCCCCAAGTTTCCTTTCTAGAATCTTTTTTAGGCACCAGATCCAAAAAAGGAAGTAGGCATAGCAAATGGTACAAAAAAGTTTTTATTTAATTTTTTCAATTAAAAAAAGAATTTACCTTAGCTCTTTGTCACTATCATTGCCCTCCCCATGCCAAATTGAAAGGAAAAAAAGAAAAAGAAAACTCATAACAAATATGCATAGTCAAGCAAAATAAATTCCCATATTAGCCTAGTACAAAAAATATGTGTCTCCATCTGTACTCCATCATCTCTCTGTTAGGAGGTAGGTAATATGTTTTACCATGAGTTCTCTGGAACTGTGGTGGGTCACTGTGTTGATCAGGGTTCTAAAGTCTTTCAAAGTTGTTTGTCTTTACATTTATCTTTGTATATGTTATCATTGTATAAACTGTTTTCCTGGTTCTGCTCACTTCACTCCAAATCAATAGATACAAGTCTTCCCAGGTTACTCTAAAACCATCCCCTTCATCATTCCTTAGAATACAACAATAGCATCACATTAATGAACCATAACTTGTCTGACTATTCCTTATTTCATGGACACCCTTTCAGTTTCCAGTTCTTTACTGGAATCACAAAAAAACAAAACAAAACACAAACCCCACAAAACTCTGAACAGGAAAAATTGGAGAGGGATCTCAGAGTCAGGCAGTCTGATATAGTCTGATTATAAGACGTTTTCTTTCCTTCTGCCAGGGTTAGTTTGCTCACAGGAGAGTCCACTTCCTTCTGAAAAACCCAATGGACTTCTCTAGTCTTTTCTTAGTCCATCCCTTTTACCTGAGACCTATTCCTCTATGCCACTATTCTCTCTTGTTTCCTTCTGGAAAGGAAGGGTCTGTGTGTCTAGTGTGAAAAGGCTGTGCAGCCCTGGAAGAAGGGCTTAGAGGGAACTCTTAAGGCCAACTACCACATTAGTGCCACGTATGAAGACTGAATCTCTTCCACCCACAAATCCATAGGGTGGAGACAAGGATTTTCTCCTGTTGTTTTCCTGTAGCTCTCACGGAATCACAGCCTCTTAGAGAAAGACACCTCATCTAGTCCAGAGGGGCTAACCTTGGGGCCAAAATATTTCCCAGAGTGGTCCAACCAGATTCAGATGGGAACGTTTAATAAAAATAAATAAAAATGCAGTACAACATAGATAATGTTAATTTGTAGTTTTCTAAATCAATATATGGCCCTAAGGGATTAATTTCTGTTTGGGTTGGCATCACTGGTAAAGTCCAACCTGTACCCAATCAGGCCTCTCTATCACTTATGGTATCCTTTGAAATATACGTATAGGGAGTAGAGCACTGGCCCTGGAGTCAGGAGGACCTGAGTTCAAATCTGACCTCAGACACCTGACACACTTATTAGTTGTGTGACCTTGGGCAAGTCACTTAACCCCAATTGCCCTGCCTCCCCCCTCCAAAAATAAAAGAATATGTATGTATGTATATATATAATGAATATATGTGTATATATAGAGAGATATTAAATTTATTTTTACTTTTATTATCTCTTCCTCCACCTGCCCCCCTAATAGAACAATAAAAACAACACCAAAAAAGTAAAACTCTCTCATTCTCAGTCTTCAGATACTGAAATTCAGCTAGCATATCCCTGCCTTCCTCTCATTCTCCAACCATCTTCATCTGACTCACCCACAGCACTGTGGAGGAGGCTGCCAGGTGGTGCCTTGGATAGAACACTAGGCCTGGAATCAGGAAGAGACCTGAGTTAAACTTTGGCTTTAGTTGCTTATTAGCTATGTGACCCTGAGTAATTCACTTAAGCTCTGTCTGCCTCAGTTTCCTTAATTGTAAAGTGGAGAGAACAATTGCACCTTATTCACAGGGTTATGTTGAAGATTAAATGAGATAATATTTATTATGTGTCCTGTTTCTTTCCTTCCTTGTTTCTCTCCCACCTCTGTATCCTGGTTACTCTCCTATGAACATTCTTCAGTTTCTCATTGTTATTCCTAAAATGAGGGCCTCCCCTTTCTCCTCCAACAGAATACAAAGATCTCACCCTGGCTTGACCAGGGCAGAACATAGAAGGACTAACCCATCCCTCCTTTTGTACCCTATGCTTCTCTTAATGAAGCCTGAATTCACACTAGCTCTTTTGTCTGATTTGTCACACGATTGACTCATAATGACTTGCAAACCCAGATATTTTTTATACGAGCTGTTGTAATCCATGTTTCTTCCTTTCTGGCACTTGTTCACTTGGTTTTTTGGAACCCAGCCATAGGACCGACCCCATGGTCTGACTATGAAGGGAGATTCTGTCCAGCCTGTGTTGGACCTGCCCCCAGTGAAGTTCATGTACACAAGGTCTTCAACTGATGGTCATTTAGGCAGTCATGAGGAGGACATTAAAAGGGCGAATCTTAAACCTATTTCAGATACAACAGATGAGTTTTTAAAAACTACTCTTCAGTAGCTTCTATACACACCCACACACCCACACCCATACCCACACCCACACCCACACACACAGACTTAGTTACAGACACCAAAAGAGAGAAGGAAGGATGGGAGGCAGAAGTGACTAGAAGAAGGTACTTAATTGAGGACATAGACATCAGGGTTACAAAGAAACTCAGCTAGAGATTAAATAAAATGTCTTTGTGTTTTAATAGCCTCTCACAATATGGCTTAAGAGAAGAATCAAAGAGAGCATTGGACAATCTACAATCAAGAAATCTTTTCTCATCATTATAGAAAAATATGAAGATGCTACAGGAGCATTCTTTGACTGGGTTTGCTGAAGACACAGTGTAACCCTTGAGCTGCCCCCTTACTGGTTGACTTTGAACAAGTCACTTTTCTTTTATGAGCATCAATTTTCTTATCCATTTTGAAGGGAATTACGATTTTTTGTATTAATCAACGGGATATATGTAATGAATACACTAATAGATTTGATTCTCAAACTGCCTCTTCTGGCTTGAGAGTCAGACTTACAATGAATGCTGCTTGAAACGATCAATGAAACTCTTGACAACACTCTCACATTCACTGCATTCTTGTGCCTGTGTACCTTGGTATGTCTGAGTCCAGAGTGGAAGTCAGGAAAGTAAGTCTTCCTAACTCCAGATCTGGTACTCTACCCACTGCCCCGCCTAGCTAACCTTTTCTTTTCTCTTACTGGGGATATAATATACATATTTCAACCTTTTAAGGGGTTTTCATTCAGTCCTTCCTTGATGGTTTGGGACAGAGGGCTAAATGAACTAATACTCAGCCTGAGCTTGGGAAAGTGGTAGTCCTCACAGGGCAGGAGCACAAATGGAGTCACTGAATCTGGTCTTTTTATTTTGCATGAGTTGTGTTAAAAGCTATCTCACTGGGGTCCATGTCCTCCAAAAGGCAACAGGGCAGGAGCACAGCCTCACCATCCCCCTTTCCCTTGACTGGAGCCTTTAAACACTCTTGCTATTTGTCTTCTCTCTGCTCTGGGTCTCTAAATCAGAACTGGGAACAATGAAATGGTGACAGAAAGATCTTCGCTCAATATATGAAAAGATCACTCATTATAGCGTCCAGGTCTTCCACCCTGAGACTAAGCAAAACAGACATAGTGTCTATTTCTTTAGGCACTTGAAGGGCTCTCATTCTCCTGCTTTCTCCCTTCCTCTTACTCTCCCTCAACAGTTAGAGATGTCTGAAATGGAATCTGCTGCCCCAGGAGGACAGCGTGTTCTCCATCGTTGGAGGATCCAAAGTACAAGATGGATAGCCATGGGACAGGAATGCTGTAAGAGAGATTGCTGTATTTGCATAACTGAGGTTAGACATTGAGATGCTGTGGAGGAGGGATAAAGAAAAGTCTGGGTCAAGCTAATAATGCCCATAAACACTGACCCCAGAGTTGATGGGGTATAGGGTAAGGCTGTGAAGTGAAGAGGAAGCAGGACGGGGAATTGGAGGTGCAGACAAAGTGGTCTTCTTGGACAGCCTGGCAACTATGAAGCCAATCCATACTTTTCTTTCCTGAGGTCACATTTTCAGTCTTCAGCTCTCTTTCCTCTCTCATAATAACTCTAGTCCCTGGTGCTTTTGGGAAAGCTCTCTCTCCATTCCCTTCCTTGGTTTTTCCCCCTGGGTTCCCTATAGATGTGACTCCTGCCCAGCCTTTCAGGTCTGGGCTAATAGTGATCAGCATCTCTTTGCAAAGATACAGGTTCTAACAAAAGCCCAAGAAAATACCCAGGCATTGGAATGTATGGAGTGGGATGTGCAGAGGCCTTCCCTTAGTAAGCAGAAACATGGACCAATGATATTAATCTCAATTACATCTCAACTTCTATCTCTCTCCCTATAGATATGGGGACAAGGGGACATGAACCTGACTCCTTTCATAAAACTCGTGTCATGTGTCAATAAAGGACATTGCATTCATCCTCTGTCTTCATTCCCTGAGGTATTCAAGACATCTTGAGCAGGTATGTTCTCAAAATGGGCCAGAACAGGAGGAGGGGGGATGGGAGAGAGGAAGAGGAATTCTAATGGAAACACAAACAGGGCCCCTTGTGATCTAAAGCAGCCGTGGATTCCACAGCATGGAAGATGTTGCCCCTAGAATCCTCAAACTGTCCAACTTCTGCATTGTGAACAGATTTGATGCATTCACCTCATGTTAAGTATTCAGGATCATAAATTTAGAGCTGAAAGGGACATTATTGGAGTGGGGAGGGGAAAGAAAGGGAGGGGTAATGTGATTTGTCCACGGACATTTGATAAATGACAGAGTTTGCATTTGAACCTAGGTCCCTAGACCTGAAACACTCACAAACACCAAGACTGGTTTGATGAAAACGATGGGGAAATTCAGAAGCTGCTAAATGAAAAATGGGAACTCCACAAGGTTTACCAGCAGGATAGTTCATCCATCTCTAAGAAGGAAGCATTTAATTCCATCAAAAGTAAAGTTCAAGCAAAGCTTAGAGAGATGCAGGGTAAGAAGGCAGATGAAATTCAGCTTTATGCTGATATTAGTAATCTAAGCACTTTTATGATGCCCTGAAGGCTATTTATGGGCCAAAGACCTATGGTGCATCTTAACTACTCAAGGCTAAAGGAGCCACATTGATTAGTGATAAGGACATGATCCTGGAGAGATAGGCTGAATACTTCCATAGTGTTCTCAACAGACCATCATCAATCAACACTGAAGCCACTGACCATTTACCTCAGGTTGAGGTCAATCCCTCCCTAGCTGAAGCTCCAACTGAAGAAGAGGTTTTGAATGCCATTAGGCTCCCTTCATGTGGCAAAGCCCCTGGTGCTGATTCTATTTCTGCTGAATGGATCAATTCTCTGCTGCTTGTGCTAATTTTGGCTTAACAATTAACACCAACAAAACACACGTGCTCCATCAGCCACCATCACACTATCCATATGTGGAACCATCAGTTACAGCAAATGGAGAAGTTTTCAATGCTGTGGATAAGTTCACCTACCTTGGTACTTTACTTTCCAGGGATGTACATATTGATAATGAGGTTAACACACGCACTGCCAGAGCTAGCTCAGTGTTTGGGAGGCTCGGAAGGAAAGTATGGGAGAGAAGAGGTATTAGACTGATTACCAAACTGAAGGTCTACAGAGCTGTGGTGCTGACTTTATTGTTGTAAGACTGTGAAACCTGGACAGTCTACCAGCGCCATGCCAGAAAACTGAATCACTTCCATTTGAATTGTCTTAGGAAGATTCTGAAGATCATCTGGCATGGTAAGGTACCAGACACTGAGGTCCCTACTTGAACTAATCTGCCATGCATTCAAACTCTGCTTCAGAGAGTGCAACTCTGATGGGCTGTTCATGTTGTTCAAATGCAAAACATACGCTTGCCAAAAAGACTATTTTATGGAGAACTCACACAGGGCAAGTGTTCCAATGGTGGTCAGAAGAAGTGATACAAGGACACTCTCAAGGTCTCTTTCAAGAACTTTGGAATTGACTGTGTGACATGGGAGACATTGGCACAGGACTGCTCAGCATGTCTTGCCCACATTGGAGAAGGTGCCGTGCTCTACGAACAAAGCAGAATTGAAACAGGTCAAAGGAAACGCAGGATATGCAAGTTTGGAGTATCCACCTCAAATGTTCACAGGGACTGTTTGTGCCTGACCTGTGGTAGAGTATGCCGAGCTCATATTGGCCTGATCAGTCACAGTCAGACACATTGAATCTTGACTCAAGTATAGTGATGTCATTTTGCTCCTCTTCGAGAACGAAGGACAAAAACTAACCAACCAAATACTGAGGATACAGTTTCCTTCAAAGCTCAGCTCAGAGATAACCTCCTGCCTGCTTCTAGAAATGTGAGTAGGAATAAGGGAAGAGCACAAAATCAGAAGGATACCCATTAACACAGAGGAGACAAGGAGATCTGTATTTCAAGAATAGAACCAATTGGTCATTGGATCACAGATGAAGAGCTGAAATTGTGGGGGAGCAAATAACCATTTATTAAGCACCTTGAGGTTCAATTCTATTAACTTTTATTAAGCCCCTACTGTATGGTAGGCATTGTGCTAATGCTTTACAAATATTATCTGTGAAAAAGCAGCATCTGAGAGGCCATTCAGTCTAATTCCTGCCCTGCATTTTATAGAAGAGGAAAAGAAGAGCCTATGGAGTGACTTGCCTAAAGTAGTATGGACAGTAATTGTCATTTGTGAGATTTGAATCCAGGACCTCTGATTCCAAGTCACTAGGTCGATGTGAACTGGAGGCTCAGCTGGAAGAAGGGAAGATGCAAATATCTGGGCTGTGCGGGGGCGTGGGGGGTGTCACACAGGCTTCATTTCCCAGTCTCATCGGGGCTTCTCTGACCAGGTGCTGGGAGTAGTCCAGGCCATTAAGAGTTAAGAGTCAGAAAAAGAAGACTGGCGCCGGAGCCCAATCAAACTCCTCTGCCCTCCCCTCTGGTCAGTAGTCTGGGGGAAATTCCGAAAGTCCTGGGGGAGTGCCAAATCTTGCTCGGCTCTGAGCTCCAGGGGCGTGGCTTAGACTCCACAGATGCTAACCATGGACCATTTCAGTTTCACTTTCTCTTCGTTCCAGTCCCACTTAGTCTGAGGCGGGGTAGCAGAGGGGGCTGCAATGGCAGAGACTGTCCGCTGCAGGCTGGTTCGGCACTTGGAGCACCTGACCTCTGAGGAGCTGAAGAAATTCAAGCTGTACCTGGTAGACTGTCTTCCCCGGGGTCGTCTGGAGGAGGCCAATCGCACAAAAGTGGCTGATCTCCTGGTCAGTTCTCTTGGGGAGCAACAAGCCTGGGAGCTGGCTCTGAGCATCTGGGAGAGGATGGGCCTGAGGGAACTGTTGGAGTGAGACGGAAAGGGTAAGGGTCCGCCTGAGGGCTGGGGCTTCCCCCTCCCCCTTGCACGGCCACCAAGTTTCCTTTCTCCTTATTTCCTTCTTCACACCTTTCCTCAGTCCTCCTTCCCTCCCTTCCTTCTTTCTTTCCTTCCTGGGAATCCTCTTCTAGGGCTTCTCCTGGACCAAAATTACCTTGTATTCACTCTGTATAGATTTTGTGTTTACAAGTAGTTTCCCTCTAAAGAATGTAAGCTTCTTTAGGGCAGGCACTATTTCATTTTTACGTTCATATTCTCAGTACCTAGGCCAGTGTTTGGAGTGTCATAGGTACTTAATAAATACTTATATAATGATTTCTGACTTTAGACTTTAGAATAAGAGGATCCCACTGGGATATGTGACATAGGGCTGAGATGGGGAAGGAGGGACACCTTTATGCTTCTTCCTAACAATCAAAATGGGAGGAGTAGGGTTCAATCACTGTTCCTGGGACATAAGGAGAGTTTGCTGGAGGCAAGAGAAATTCAGGAGGTGGGGGAAGGAATTGAAGAGAAGGGGCGATGGTAGATCTGGGAGAATGGGGCTAATGGAAGAGATTTGGGCTGTGGCCTCGGCTGAGGAAAGGAGAAAAAGGGGGTGTTGAGGACCAGTGGAGAAAGCAGATAAAGTGAAATGGGTCAGGCTTTGATCAAGTATTGTATGTCAACGCAAGGAAAATGTCCCAGGAAGAGCACGATTAGACTGCTAAATTTAGGACAATTCCCTGGAGTCTGTACTGAGTCAAGAGCAAGGGTAAAAGTTCTTTTCTTTTTGAAAATGAGTGCTAAATAACCAGAAGTCAGTCAGATGGCTTGTGCAATAGCAAGGATGAGAAAGAATTTGGTTCTATTAAGTAACCCTTTGCTGTTGAGTCATGACTCTTCCTGATTCCATACGGGGTTTTCTTGGCAAAGATACTGGAGTGGCTTACCATTTTGTTCTCCACCTCTTTTACATGTGAGGAATTGAGGCAGACAGCGTTATTTGACTTGCTCAGGGTCACACAGCTACTAAGCATCTGAGACTAGTTTTGAACTCAAGAAGATGAGTCTTCCTGACTTCAGGTCCATATCATTGCCCCACCTGGCTGCCCCAAACCTTAATGGGCCATCATCAAAAGGTCTCCCCATAGACATGCAGAGAGTTCAGGAATGGCCCATATCCTCTGCATGCCTATGCCTACTCCTATCTAGGACTTGATATTTAGGTACCCTGGATCAGGGAGGAGAGAAGACACAGGGAATAGCAACAATTGTTGTTTAAAGTTCTGAAGTGGAGACAATGACATAGGATCTTTAAAAGAGTGGTGTAATGTTTGTGACTCCATCTCTCACTGGGTTTCTCAGACAAGTTCAGCCTTACCAGGAAAAACTGAAGTCAAAACCACAAACTTTCTGGGCACTTAAAACTTCCTGTAAGAGCCTTGGTAAGTGTTGAAAGTTTTGCTCACTTATTATCAGTCTGCAGTTTGAACATCTGAACTTAATCATTTAAAAGGTTAAAACTTCCCATTTCTTTACTTAGAATTCAAAGGCAAGAACCAACTGGACAACAACATGAAGCCAAGCTTCTACTCATATGGAGACAAGAGGGCCATAGATCCTGTCCTTTCCTCCACCTGGGCAATGCAGAAGATCTTCCCACTCCCTTGAGACCCAGATCAAGTCCTACTTCCTTCAAGAAGTCTTCTGTAACCCATCAGCCTGCAGAGATCTCTCTCTCCTCCTGAATTCCTGGTTCTCTACATGCCTTTAGTATAGGAGTGCCTAGCATATAGTCACTGCTTAATAAATGCTTGGTGATTAATTGATTCACTATCCCATATAGATAACCTATTGTATCAGTAAGGCAATAAACACAACATCAGTGATAATCGTGAATATGCCAATGTAGTTCTGTATCGCAAAGTATGAGAGACTCTCCATATAGAAGGTAAAAGAAATATAACATTTATTCAGACAGCAGAAAATCATATCCCATAACCAAATGTTCAGCTCCCACAGCCAGTCAGCCCACTTTATCATAACAGCAAGGAACTTAAAATACTATATCACAGTCTGGAGCCTCACCATCCCAAAACCTGTCTGACCCCCTGCTGGGGTGTTCCCCACAACAAACTCACAGTACAGCTAAATCAGCCTGTTCAGCTCTAACAATCACAAGGGAGGCCATTAGGAGCCATAACATCTTTCTCTCTCCCTCAGCATTTCCCTGTAACATAACTTCCTTCACATGTAACTTAGCCTTCCTGTGATGGAAGCAGGTCACATGGCTTATTAATGGGTGGGAAAGATCTTCAAATCTAAATTGCTACTACACCTATCAAAGCTTACAAATCATATTATTGTGTTCATATAGGTCCACAAGCCTCTATTTGGGGAGTTTGTGATGCTGAGACTCAGCTAGTTTCATTCCAATTCATGAGGATCCAGACTGATATCTACTCCCTAATGCTGCCCTCCAGCTCCATTCCTACTTTCATGTCACAACTATCTACTTATTTAACAGCTAGGTCTCTCATTATCTTCTGCTCTTCTTTCCTACAGAACTGCTCCAGTTCTTCCAGACTCCTCAGGTCAGCAACCACTGTTAATATATGTCTAGGAGCAGTTAGTTTTTTCCGTCTGTTTTCTTGGACCTCAGATTGTCTATTAATGGGATCCCACCAGTAAAATTTAAGTGGATGTGATGCAGGAACCTGGGCCACTTCCCCAACCATTGAGTGAATTAAAGTCTTGTGGGTTATAGCAGATAATATACCTCATAGGAGTGCAAGATGGACAAATAGTGGCAGTGCCCTTGTTTAGTAATAGGGTGGAATGGTCAGACCCACACTGTATTGATGCTAGAGGTAATAAAGAAGTGCTGGAGTTTATTGATGAGGGAAATGACATGATCAGACCTGTGCTTTAGTAATATCACTTTTGTAGTTGTATGGTAGATGGAGAGGGAGGAGATTTGAGATGAGATGCTGATGAATTAGGGGGCTAATATAACAGTGCAGGAGAGAGGTAGTGTACTCTTAGATCCAGTGATACTGACCTAGCTTTTTCAATGAATAAGACCATCTATCTCTAGGCTCTTGGCATTTTCTCTGCCTGTCCTCCATGCCTGGGATACTCTTCCCTCATCATCTCCTTCTACTGGTTTTCCTGGCTTGGTTTAAGTCCCAACTAAAATCCCATCTTTTACAGTAAGGTTTTCCTGACACCCCTTAATGCTAGTGCCTTCCCTCTCTTAATTATTTTCTATTAACTTGTATGTAACTCATTTGTATACATGGGTTTGCCAATTTCCCCAACTAGATTGTGAATTCTGTGAGAGAAAGGACTGTTTTTGCCTCTTTCTGTCCTCAGTGTTTAGCATAATGCCTTACATAGACTAGACAATAAATATTTGTTGATCAGTTAATAAATATTCTTATACATATATGTATACTTAAGCATGTACGTGCAGTAGACACATATATACATAAACCCATATATACATATACATAAACCCTGACATACATTATATATACAAGTTCACTCATGAACATCCAGAAAGCCTTTCCACCTTCTAGATACTTTGTGCTTCATACTGTTTTGCAAACTATAACTCTTGATTCCTCCACTATTAGAGCATTCACTTTTACTAATCATCAAAATTATACACTTTGCTTAAATCAAAGTCAAAGAAGTAATGTAGAGTAGATGGGTAAAAAAATATGGCCCCCAGGTTGCATGTAGCCCACAAGACTCCTGAGTACAGCTTGAAACAGATTAAAATGGTATTGGGAAAATTTAAATAAATTAAAAAATAATAAAATATAGATAATATCATATTTTAAAATTAAATCATAATGATTCTTATGTAGGGATAAGCAGCCCCCATTTCTATTTGAGTTTGACACCGGTAATGTAGAGGGAACTCATTCTTCTTCCAATACAAATCCTCATTTAGAAACATAGAAATGCCTAAGAACTGTATGTGGGGTATATACACATGGACACATATTTGATCAGAGGATAGGCATTGAGTGGTAGTTAACATTACCAATGCTAAGACCTGCTGGTGTCTTCTGGAGGTATCATTGATAGGATTAGCACTACTCTCTGCCAGATCTTCTCCCTGTTGGGGGCCATGTCTCCAGGGCCCCTTAGTGAGCAGCATGGTTCCACTTTAGCTAGTCTTCATCCCTCTAGCTCTCTTTCTGGCTGCCTAAGACAGTTGGGCCACATAATACAGTCTCTAGGTGGTGCAGTGGATAAGGAGCCAGGAGAGAAGAGAGTCATTAGATGGAAGAGATCCTCTTACTCCTAGCTGTCTTTTCCATGTACCACCCCTGTTAGTGTGAAAGGCAGCATTGAAGCCAGATCTCTCCTGACTCGATGAATGGTGCTGCCTTTCCAGTGTTCCTTTTCTCTTCTATTACTGCTTTACCTGTTTACCTTTCATTGTCTCCCCTCCATCAAAGGAACTAGGATTAAAACCCAGAATGACCTATTCAACAAAACTGAGTATAATACTCCAAGGCAAAATATGGATGTTCAATAAAATAGAGGACTTCCAAGTATTCTTGATGAAAAGACCAGAGATGAATAGAAAATTTGACTTTCAAATACAAGGATCAAGATAAACATAAGAAAGGTAAACAAGAAAGAGAATCCATAAGGGACTTTTTAAAGTTGAACTGTTTTGTTTATATTCCTATATGGAAAGATGATATTTGTAACTCATAAGACCTTTTTCAGTATTAGGGTAGTTGAAGGGAATATACATATATGTAGACAGAGGGTACAGAGGGAGTTGAGTAATTTGTTTGTATTTTGCTCTGAAGTTCAGTGTGCTAGCTTTTCCCCCTGAACTAAGTGAGTGATATTTGTGCAGAATTAAAATAAGCTTGCCAACCCCTTCACCTTGCTTTCCTTAGTTAAGCAGATCAAAAGAACCTGTGCCGTTGGCAGCTTTCTGGGTGCTGGCTGTGGGTGGATCTTCCACCCCCACAGAAGCTGCTAGCTGGATTGTGGAAACACCAAGACAGTCCCACAGAACTCATGATGAAAAATGATGCCTCCAGGGAAAGATGCTATTTTTTTCCTCCCTTCCTCTCTCCTTTCTTTCCTTTTTTTTTTAAATTAAGATTTTTATTTTTAGTTTACAACACTCAGTTCTGCATGATTTTGAGTTCCAGATTTTCTTCCCTCCCACCCCGCCACCCTCTCTAAGACGGCATGGAATCTGATATATCTTCTACATACAACTTTGCATTGAACTTATTTACACAATTGTCAAGTTGTAAAGAAGAATTATGACCAATGGAATGAATCATGAGAAAGAAGAAACAAAACAAAACAAAACAAAAACAAAAGAAAAAAACCAAAAGAAAACAAAGAGAGCAAACAGTGTGCCTCAATCTGCATTCAGACTCCATAGTTCTTTCTCTGGATGTAGATAGCTCTATCCATAATGAGTCCTTTGGAGTTATCTTTGAACCTTGTATTGCTGAGAAGAGCCAAGTCTATCAAGGTTTGTCATCACAGAATCCACATATCTGTGGTTGTGTATAATGTTCTCCTGGTTCTGCTCTGCTTACTCAGCATTATATAGTGTAGGTTTTTCTAGGTGATTATGAAGTCCATATCTTCCCCATTTCTTATAGCACAATAGTATTCCATTACATTCATATACCACAACTTGTTCAGCCATTCCCCAATTGATGGGCATCCCCTTGATTTCCAATTCTTAGCTACTACAAAAGGAGCCACTATAAATATTTTTTGTGCATACAGGTCCTTTTCCCACGTGTGTGATCTCTTTGGGATACAACCCTAGAAGTGGTATTGCTGGGTCAAAGGGTATGAACATTTTCATAACCCTTAGGGCATAGTTCCAAATTGCTCTCCAGAATGGCTGGATCAGTTTACAACTCCACCAGCAATGTAACAGTGTTCCAATTTTCCCACATCCTCTCCAGCATTTATCATTTTCCTGTTTTGTCATTTTAGCCAATCTGACAGGAGAGATATGGTACCTAAGAGTTGTTTTGATTTGCATTTCTCTAATCAGTAGTGATTTAGAGCATTTTTTCATATGCCTATAGATATCTTTAATTTCTTCCTCCCCAAACTGTCCATTTCCTTTGACCAAAATTTCTTAATTGGAGAATGACTTGTATTCCTATAAATTTGGCTCAGTTCCCTGTATATTTTAGTGATGAGACCTTTATCAGAGACACTAGTTGTAAAGATTTTCTCCGAACTTTCTGCTCCCCTCCTAATCTTTGTTGCATTGGCTTTTTTTGTACAAAAAACATTTCAATTTAACATAATCAAAATTATCCATTTTGTATTTTGTAATGCCCTCTATCTCTTGTTGTATCCTGAATTCTTTCCTTTCCCATAAATCTGATAGGTAAACTATTCCTTGCTCCCCCAAATTACTTATAATATCATCCTTTATTCCTAAATCATGAACCCATTTTGACTTTATTTTGGTATGCGGTGTAAGATGTTGGTCTATACCCAGTTTCTGCCCTACCATTTTCTAATTTTCCCAGCAGTTTTTGTGAAATAGTGAATTCTTAGCCCAGAAGCTGGATTCTTTGGCTTTATCAAAGAGTAGATTGCTATAGTTGTTGACTACTGCATCTTGTGTAACTAACCTATTCCACTGATCCACCACTGTTTCTTAGCCAGTACCAAGTAGTTTTGATGACTGCTGCTTTGTAGTATAGTTTAATATCTGGTATGGCCAGGCCATCTTCCCTAGCATTTCTTTTCATTAATTCCCTAGACATTCTGGACCTCTTGTTCTTCCAGATGAATTTTGCTATTATTTTATCCAGCTCTGTAAAATAATTTTTGGTAGTTCAATTGGTGGGACACTGAATAAATAAATTAATTTAGGTAAAATTGTCATTTTTCTTATATTAGCCCAGCCTAACCATGAGCAACTGATATTTTTCCATTTATTTAGATCTGACTTTGTGTGAACAGGGTTTCATAATTATGTTCATATAGGCCCTGGGTTTGTCTTGGCAGGTAGACTCCCAAATCTTCTATAGTGTCTATAGTAATGTAGATGGAATTTCTCTTTATATCTTTTTAATAGTGCCTGTTCATATCATTTGATCATTTATCTATTGAAAAATGGCTCTTAGTCTCATAAATTTAGTTTCTTATTTAACTTGGACATGTGAACTTTATCAGAGGAACTTGATGCCAAAATTCTTTCCCTCATTTACTTGTTTTTCTTCTAATTTTAGCTGCATTAGTTTTGTTTATGCAAAAACTTTATTTTAATTTAATCAAAATGTACCATTTAAACTTTTATGATCTTCGCTATCCCTTGTTTGGTCATTAACTGTTCTAGAAAGTGCCATTAAAAAACTGTCATTTCCATGTCATGTAGATGAATTCTTTTTTTTAAAAAAAATTTGAACTTTACAAGCACTAAGTAGAATGGATTTTTATTCTATATAGTAAAACAAAAAATGAGAATTGTGCTTGAAATTGTGGATCTCTATTATTTAGAGCTTGATTTTATTTTTAATTATGTAAGATCAATCTGTCACTTTTAAAAATATCCTGTTAATGTTTTTTCTAGCTGTCCTTCTGTTCTTTTCTCTCCATTGTTTCTAAAAGAAGATGCCTTAGTGACTTTTTTTTCTTTTTCCATTTATTACCTTATCCTTATTCTCCACTTCCACATCCCACCGCCCCATCCCCTTTTGAGGAAAAGAGAAACAAAGCCCTCATAACAACTCTACTGGATCAAACAAAAGAAATTCCAGCACTTGGTGCACACCTACAGCACACACACCTCTGTGTGTGTGTGTGTGTGTGTGTGTGTGTGTGTGTGTGTGTGTCTTCTGAGTGTGTGGTTCTAAAGGGGCTCCAAATGAATGGCTCCTAGAGAAATGAAATTGTCATTTTTCTTTAGTTGTTCTTCTCCTTTAGGTAGTTCGTATGTAATCTCACTGCTGCTTATCCTTAGGATCTCCTTCTTCCCTGTTATCTGTAGCATTGAGAACCTTAAAGTGTTGGACCCGAGTTATAATTTATTTGGTGATGAAGGAATGGAGCTGCTGTGTGAGGCCTTGGAAAAGCAGGATTGTAAACTATAAACACTAATGTGAGTCCCCCAAGTTTCCTTTCTAGAATGTTCCCTAGGTATTAGGGTGAAAAGGAAATAGGAAGAGCAAATGGCAAAGAAAAAAAACCCATAAAATTTTTTTTACTTAATTTTTGCAATTAAAATCTGCCTTTTCTCCCTCTATCACTCCCCTTCACCGGCAAATTTGAAAAAAAAGAAAAAAAAACTTTTGTAACAAAAGTGCATAGTGAAACAAAACGGACTCTCATTTTAGCCTAGTCTAAAACCCATGTGTCCCAATCAGTACCCTGAGTCCATCCCCTTCTCTATTAGGTGGTAGGTAGAATGCTTCATCATGAGTCCTCTGTAATTGTGGTTGGTCTTTGTGTTGATCAGAATGCTAAAATTTTTCAAAGTTGTTTGTTTTTATGATTGCCGTTGTACTTGTCATTGTATAAACTGTTTTCCTGGTTCTGCTCACTTCACTCCAAATTGGTTCATAACAGTTTTTCCAGGTTTCTCTGAAACCATCCCCTTCATCATTTCTTAGAGTACAACAATATTCTATCACATTAGTATACCATAACTTGTTGGGCCATTCTTTATTTGATGACGCCCTCCTAGTTTCCAGTTCTTTACTGGAAGCACAAAAAGAGCTTTGAACAGGAAAAATTGGAGAGGGACCTCAGAGTCAGTCAGTCTGATATAGTGTCACTAGTCTGATTCTAAGACATTTTTATTCCCTCAGGACATTCTAGCTAGGGGAACCTTCCCCTTCTCACTCACTTATGTCACGGTTGGGTTGCTCAAAAGAGAGTCCACTGCCCCCTGTCAAATGCCATGACAAATCTAGTCCCCCCGCTTTCATCCATCCCTTTCACCTGAGACCTATTCCCCTGTCTCATTGTTCCCTCATGTTTCTTTTTGTAGAGGAAGGGTCTATGTGTCTCGTGTGAGGAGGGTGAGTAGCCCTGGAAGACAGACCCTGGAAGAGGGGCGTAGAGGGAACTGTTGAGAACAACTGTCATCATATGGCATCATTTGGCTTACATGTGAAGCCAAAACCTCTTCCACCTCATCTAGTCTAGACAGGCCAAACTTGGGGCCAAAACACTTCCCAGGGTGCCCAAGCACAGACAGATGGGAATATTTAACAAAATAAATAAGAATGTAATACAGCCTAGATAATGTTAATTTGTCATTTTCTAAATCAGTATATGGCTCTCAGGAATTCATTTCTATTTGAGCTTGATATCACTGATCGAGTCCAACCTGTACCTAATCATGCCTCTCTATTACTTATAAACTCCTTTGAAAGATAGCTTGAAAGAGAGATTAAATTTATTTTTACAACCATTTATTATTTCTCCCATTGCCACCCCACCAGTAGAACAATAAAAACAAAACCAAAAAAGTGAGACCCTCCCATGCATAGCCTTCAAATACCGAAATTCAGCTAGCATATCCCTGCCTTCCCTCTACTTCCCCAAACTCTTTCTGACCCACACACAGCATCATCACGGAGGCCACAAGGTGGCGCCGTGAACAGTAGGCTTGGCGTCAAGAAGAGATCTTAGGTGAAAAGTGGCCTCAGATGCTTACTAGCTGTGTGACTCATGGGCAAGCCAATTAGCCTCTGTGTGTCTTAGTTTCCTAAAGTGTAAAGTGGGGAGAACAATAGCATTGATTTCACAGAATTGTTTTGAAGATTAAATGAGATAATATATGTAAAGCACCTAACATAGTTCCTGGCACATAGTAGGTGCTTAAAAATTGCTTGTTTCCTCCCTTCTTTATCTCCACCCCTTCCTCCCAACTCTGTAACCTGATTACCCTCCTATGACCATCCTTCACTTTTCAATGCCTGTTCTAAAATGAGCCCCTTTCCCATCTGCTGATAGTACACTATGATCTAGCCCTGGCTTGACCAAGCCAGAGGGTAGAAGGACTAACCCATACCTCCTTTTATACCCTATGCTTCTTTTAATGAAGGCAAAATTCACAATGGCTGCTTTGTCTGATTTGTCACACTATTGACTCATAATGATTTGTAAATTCAGATGTTTTTCATATGAACTGTTATGTAACCATGTTTCTCCCCTTCTGCTACTTGTGCACTTGGCTTTTTTCAAACCCTGGCAGAAGACCAAACATCTCTCTTTACTCTGATTGTGAAGGGAAATTCTGTCCAGCCTGTGCTGGACCTGCCTTTGATGAAGTCCATGGAGACATGGTCTTCTGACTGTCACTGAGTCAGTCATGAGGAGGGCACCGGAACTGCAAATCTTAAATCTATTTCAGATATAACAGATGTGTTTTTAAAAACCATCTTATATTAGCTTCTACACACACCCACATACAAACACACACACAAACATACACTGTCACACACACGTACAGTTACAGACACCAAAAATGGGGAGAAAGGGCAGGAGGTAGAAGTGACTAGAAGAAGGTACTTGACAGAGGCCACAGGCATCAGGGTTACAAAAGAAACTCAGCAAAAGATGGAACAAAATATTTGTGTTTTCACAGCTTCTGGCAAGACTACTTAAGTGAAGAAACAGAGAGGGCACTGACTGGCCTAAAGTCAAGAAAATCTTTTCATGTTACTTGGGAAGAAGATCACAAAGCAGAATTCTTTGACTGGGATGATGAAGACACAGTCTAGCCCTGGCTCTTCTCACTGGCTAAGTGACTTTGGACAAGTAACTTTAGCTTTACAAGCATCAGTTTTCTTATTCATAATATGAAATGATTGAACTAGGTGTTTTCATAGGAAGTCCTACTGCCCAGTCCATGGGCTGCCTGGAATTAGAAACCTCTTGCATTGCAGAGCCCTCCCTACTGCCATTAATATCTAGAAAGTCTCTTCTCACTTTTCCCTGGTTAGATAAGGAAAAACCAACTCAGATCTTACCACTACTCAAAATTCTTTCCCTAGAATTCTGAAATTCACTTCAGATCATAATTTCCTATTCTTTCTTTCATTACTCTTAAACCTATTCTTTGCCCTCACAAGTTCCAGCCCCATGTGGTGAAGGGATAAGACTGCTGGAGTTGAAGTCTAAGGATCTGGTTTCAAATTCCTACCTGGCTCCTCACTACCTCTGTTACCATGGGCAAGTCAGTTAGTCTCTTTGGGTTTCAACTTACTCATCTCTAAAATGAAACTATTGAACTAGATGTACCCTGAGGTATCTTATCACTCTAAATCTGTGTTCCTATGATATCTTCCCATTTACTATCTATCACTTCTGCTCTGGTCACACTTCAGATCCAGCCTCAGGCACTCAGTAGCTGTGTGACCTGAGTTAAGGCACTTAGCCTCTGCTTCAGTTTCCTCATATATAAAATGGGGATGATAATAGCACCTACCTTCCAAGGTTGTTAGGAGGACAAAAATGAAATATTTGTAAAGCGCTTTACAAATCTTAATGTGCTACGTTAATGAATAAAATGCAATGCACAGAAAGAAAACCATTTCTGTTGGAATCATTAACAAAATATTTTTATAAAAGTTCATAAACCTTATTGTAAGAACTCCTGTTTCAGAGCATTATAGAATGCTAGGGTTGGAAAAGATAAGGGGACTGAGGCCAATGAAGGTTAAGAGACTTGGTCAAAGGTGCTCAGCAGCTCATGGGCAGGGGTTGGACTAGAAAACAGGTTCTTCAATTCCCATGTCTTTCCCTACATTCATTTGTGTTCTAGTCTGCAGCATATCACAGGGTAAAAAGATGGCAGAAAAGAAGAAAGATTAATGGTATCTGAACAGACCTAGAGAAGTGCTAGGTTTGGGTGGGTGGGAGGACGTAGGAAATGATAAGAGTTATGGAGTTAATCAGGAAGCCTTCCTGGAGGGGGTGGGTGGGGTAGGAATGGAAAAGAAGGAAATGGATTGATAAGAGAGAGGGAGGAAGGTATTCCAAACGGGAGGATCAGAGGTCTGAAGAGTGTGGACATGGGGTTTAAATGTTGAGACTGAGGGGAACTTTTCAAACTAGAATAAAACATAAGCTCATAGAAAATAGAAATAGGAGCAAGACCAGGTGAAGAGGCTAAACAATGTTAATAATGATAAATACAGATTTTTCCTAAGTACCTTCCTTGCCCCCCCCCATCACACCCCCAACCATCCTACCAAAAATCCCTGAAATGCATGGAGTAGAGAAAAAACAAAGTGTATATAATAGAAATTTATTTTTGTATGCGAAATTAATTTTTTTGATTAACAAAAATCTATTTTATCTCTCTCTTCTACTTCCACCCAACTGAAAAACAAACACAAAAACAAAACCAAATATGCAGAGTTTTAAAAAAATTACAAAATCGGCTATGTCCAAAAAAATTTATGTTTCAGTCTACTCCCTGAGTCTATTAACTCTGACAAAAATGGGTAGCATGTTTTATCATGAGTTCTCTGGAGAAGTGGTTGGTTATTGTGTTAATCTGAATTCTTAAGTTTTCTGAAGTTGTTTGAGAATTCCCTGACTTCATTCAAGATCCAGCTCAAAGGCTATCTTCTGTAGAAAGTCTTTTCTATTTATGCAAGATGCTAATGCCTTCTCCTATAAGGTATCTTTCATGTAATCTTTATGTATTTTTATGTACCTAATTATATACATACTATGTACTGCATTAGATGCAAACTCCCATGAAGACAGGTATTGTTTTTGCTTTTTCTTTGCAACTCTGAAATTTAGCATGGTGCCTGACACATAGTAACCACTTAATAAATGTTTATTAATTGATGGAATGATTGAGACCATTTCCTAGAAGAATTTTAGAACGAGTTCTTAGAAACAAAGGGATGAATTTTGAGAATTTAAAAAGGCAAATAGAGGTCACCAAGAGCTACCTTGGCTTCATTAAAAATAAATAATGTCAGACTAATCACATTTCCTTTTTTGTTAGGTTGCCAAGCTGGTTTTGACCAGGGGATAACTATAGTAGTAGTATAGCTAGATTTCAGCAAAACATTTGACAGTCTCTCTTGCTAGACTTGTGGATGAGTTGGAGAGATAGGGGTTGGGGCAATAGTTTCCAGACTCTGAACCACAGATCTCTGTTGGGGAGTTGTTTTTCTTTTTTCAATGAAGTCTGTAAATCCATAAAAGTGTATTACTGAAATGAGGATCGATTTTGTTACATATTTTCTCAATGAAAGGAAGCTAATTGTACAGAGCTCTCCAGTGATAAATCAGAGAGGAGTTGTGGATTTGCTCACTGAAATGCCAGATCCTAAACATGAAAAATGTACTAATAAAAATATTATAAATGCTACATCTGTTGAAAGAGCTATATACATATAAAGAGCTCCTGTTATTAAGATTAGTACTAGGCTTTAGGGAAGCATTGAGATAGGGCAGATTTAGAGTCTGAATCTGAGCCCAAGCCTTTGCAATGCCACCATTAACTGTGTGACCGTGGGCAAGTCAGTTCCCAAATTGAGCTTCAGTGTTAATTGACATGCTTATAAATAACCCTTTGAACTAAAGAAAAATGAGTTGTTTTTTAGTAATCTGTTAATAGCTCAGTAAACATTTATTAAGATCCCACTGTGTGATGATCATAGTGATAACCTGAGTGGATTTTTTCACACAGCATTCTCAAGTTCTATTCTTAAGACACTTGGTCAAGGATGCTCAGCAACTCAGGGGCAGGGGTTGGACTAGAAAATAGGTTTTTCAACTCCCATATATTTCCTTACATTCAGTTGTGTTCTAGTCTAGCAGGATGTTACAAGGTAAAAAGATGATCTGATTTTGAACTGGAAGGGGGCAGGGAGAATAAAGAGAGATCACAAGGAATTATTTTGAGAGGCTCCTGGGAGGAGTCATCAGAGCATCCAAAGATCTAGCCGGTATACATAGAGTGATGATCAAGGAAGGAGCTGATGGAAATATTCTGAACATGAATATAGGCTACACTGAATCAGCTGATTAAAGCTAATCCAAGAGGAAGAGACAATGATTTTCCCCTTTCCTTTCTTGCTCTCCAGGGAGCATCTAAATGTTCATGTACACTGTTTATGTTCTCTTACTACCTCCATCCATTTGACCCTTCCAGGCTGTTATGAAAGTTTTTCTCTTTTCCTAAATGTTTGATTTCTCTTTTGGATGTTAAGTTGTGCTAAAGTTTCTGGCCACCAAATAACTCTGGCTGTTTAATACATTGTGCACAGATGGTGATAAAGGGAATTGGAGGAATTCCTTCTTTTAGAGACAAATGACATACTAGCCCAGTAAGACCAGGCTGGGGACTGGAGTCCCAAAGGGAAAGGAGAAGAGGGAATATTATTGATTACAAGCATCATGAAAGTACCTATGCCTATTTTTATTTCCATTTTAAAAAAAGAGCCAAAAGCATCATGCAATAGAGAAAAGTCACTACAGATTTAACTTGAGAGGCCTGATTCAACAGGCTTTCCTGATCTTTCTCTTTATTTTTTAATTCTGAATTTAAACAACATGAAATAAGATGAACATTTCCACATACAAAGGAGAGAAAAAATAGAATTGTACATGAAACTGTGACTCCATTACATACAGTGTGCTTTTCATTTAAAATACATGAGGTTAAATATGTTTTAAAAGCTCTCTTGCTTGTGTGTTTCTTACTGACTTTTGTTCTCTTCTCTTCATACAATTTTGAATACTCCAGTGACTCTTTCCTTATTTTTTTCTTTATTTTTTCTTATTTCTTTATTTTCATTACCATTGTTACCAACTTCTTTACATCTCCCCACTCAAAACAATCAAAAAAAATGTTTGTATCAGATATATTCAAAAAACAAAATAAAATCCCCACCTTGGCCATTTCCAAAAATATATGTTTCATTCTACACCTTGACCTCCTCATTTCTCTGCCTGCTTGGATTTTCAGAAGTCTTATATGGGAGGATAGAGTGGAGATACCATGCAACCACAGTATCCTACTTGGACGGCATCAACCGCACATGTTACCATAATGATGCTACCATAGCAGACTAGAAATTCTCTGGGATTTGAACTCACCTCTAGTGGTTAAAGTAGCATCTCCAAATATGAATTATAACCCAAACAGAATAGAGTGGGCAGTCCTTGGGTTGATGGCTAGTGTGGAAGGTGCACAATGAACCATTCCCACTGACACAGGTAGGACTAAGTAAGAGACTCTCATAACCCTAGACAAGTGAATACTGAGTCTAATAACCTCAGCTTTATTAGGAATAGTAAATACTGATTTTTTTAGCTCAAGTTCAAATTCTCTATATCATTAAGCTTAGTGTGCCTTCTAAGTCTACAGTCTTGAGTTCTCTGGTTCTCCAAAGGGGCAGAATTAGGAGAATGGGGAAAAGTTTCAGAGAGACAAAACAAGATTTAACATGTGAAAACTTCCTGGTTATTAGTACTGTCTCCAAGTAGAATGGGATTTCAAGCAAAGTAGTGAGGTGACTGATGACTTGTCAGGACTGTGGTAGAGGGAATTCTTTTTGTAGTTACAATTTGGACTGGATAACCACCGAGGTTCCTGCCAACGCTCATAATCAAAAACCCAGTTGCAATTCGATGATGCTGGAGGTGGTTGTTCATCCTTTTATCCACAGTAGGAAACTCCTCTACAATGCCTTGAAAAATAATCACACAGCATCTGTTTGGCTACCTCCCATGAGAGGGTTCAAAGTTAGTCAGCTAAGTTCACCCCAAAAGACAATTTAATTCTCTACGATTTGCCCCATTGGCCAATGTAAAAATGAGTATTTTCCAAGAAGATAGATAGTCCTAAACCAGGGATGGGGAACCTTTTCATATTATTCGCTTAGCAGTAATCAAATAAGGCCACATTCAAGAAACTTCAATTAGATGTACTTAAAAATGTACATTATTTTGTAAAAATCTAACTACTTTGTTCTTAATTTCAAAAAATGAAGACTATTTGTTAATTTTTAAGTTAAAGGCACATTAAAGCTGCAGGTTCCCCACTCCTGCCCTTGACAATGAAGGATCATAATTTGTTCTAAGTCTAGGAGGCTTTGCCCTTCATCTAGTCCCAATCCTAGTACCAGAGAAGCAGTGTTGTATAGTGGAGAGGGACTGACCTTGAAGCCAGGAAGAGCTGGGTTTAAGATCTGCTTCTGACACATACCAGCTGTTTAACTCTGGGCAAGTCACCTAACCTCTCAACACTTTGGAAAATCCTCTGAGCCTCCAAGTTTCAGAAATTATACCAACCTGCATTAGTAAAGGAAGTTTCCTTCTCTCAGAATTCCTTATACAAAGAAAGTCATGAGTCTTATCCCCATCCCCATCCTAGTCTTATAACCCCTAGTGATTAAACCCTTATACATGGTTTCTCCAATTGGAGCCTTGACACAATGCACAAGCAGTTCCCTAGCACACCTATCACTCTCTCTAGGATCTGCTTGGTCCTTAGGCCATAGATGATAGGGTTCAAGGTGGGTGGAATGACCAAATAAAAATCAGCAAGTATCACCTGGGTGTGCAGAGGCACTACACCCTGCCCAAACCACTCCACATAGTGGGATATCATCCCAGGAAGATAGTAGAGCACCATGACTCCTACATGGGAGCCACAGGTGCTGAGAGCCTTGAGTTGGGCATCCCTGGAAGAAAGTCTAAAAACTGCCTGCAGAATCAGGCTGTAGGAGGTGGCAATAAAGGACACATCAGAACCCACAATGATAGAGGAACCAATCAGACTATAAAGGCTGCTGGGCATATAATCTGCACATGCTAACTTGGCTACAGCCATATGTTCACAGTAGGAATGGGGGACCATGTGGGAGCCACAGAATGGCAGTTGAATCACCATCCAACTCAGTGGAGTCATGATCAGAATAGCTCTCACCATGATAGCCATGCCAATCCCCAACATCATCTTGGGTGTGAGAATGGTATGGTAGTGCAGGGGTTTGCAGATGGCCACATACCGATCAAAAGCCATGGCTAGCAACAGGCCTGTCTCAGCAGCCGTGGCTGCATGGACCACATACATCTGCACAAAGCAGGCAGTGAATGTGATGATGCCATCACCTGACCAGAAGATGCTCAACATCTTGGGAGCCACAGAGGTTGCCATGATGATGTCGACAGCTGCCAGAATGCACAGGAAGTAGTACATGGGCTCATGCAGAGTAGGGTCGACCCAGATCACAGTCAGAATCAGAGTGTTCCCTACAAGGGCCACAGCATACATAAAGCTCAGTGGAGCTGCCAGCCAGAGGTGTGCCTCCTCCAGTCCCGGGATGCCCACAAGGATGAATGAATTACCCGATGTCTGGTTGCAAGGTGATGCCAGCATGACAAGGGAGGCTTCTTTCCTGTAGATAAAACCACAAAACTCTTATCTTAAGAGGACAGAGAAACCAGCTTAGGCTCCCATCTCTCCCCAGTGCCACTTCCTATATGATGACTTGTATTCTAGGACCCTTCAGAAGAAAGTGTTATCAGAAATTATTGGTATTATTAGAAGCATTTCTCAATTCTCTGTTCAAAGCCAGTCTCCTAAAAACTCACACAAACTTTTGCAAGTACAAAATAGAGCACTTCAATGAAGACTGGACCCCAAAACACAAAAGTTCAATTACATTTTAGTTTTGTTCCTCTATATTGAAGAATTTTTTTAAAGCTATATTAGGGAAAAGAAGAAGATACACAGAAGGATTGGGCTGTTGCTCAGGAGAGAGGGTAGGGATGAGATAATGGTATCTGATAAAGGAAGGGAGGTAGAATTGCTTAATTATTATTTGGCTTCTCATTTCTCTGCCAAGAAGATCCTTTGTTTTGGGAAGGATGGAGCAAAAATAGATGATTGGCAGCAGATGTCCAAGAGAAGGAACGAGATCAAACACAGGTGGATGCTGTTTTTCTGATTTCAGATCCCAAGGATGATCTGAACCACCTCCTCAGGGACTGAAAGAAGTAAGGGATATGACTTTCGCATGAATGTTGGTGATTTTGACAGATTGCAGAGCACAGAAGAGGTGTTGCAGGAGTGATGAGGCCAAGTAGGCTTCGCAAATACTGAGTGTCCCAAAAGTTTTAGTGCGGTGATAAGCTTAAGAAGGCAATAAGATTTTAGGACACCCTATACAATATGGGAGAGAGGCATGTTAGGCAACCATTTCTCAGAAAAAGAATCTGGGCACATTAATGAACTTTAGACTAATGTAAGTCAAATGTGATGATGTCTGAAAAAGCTATTGTGCCCTTGGGTTAACATTCAAAGAGATGTAGCTTCTGAGAATTAGGTGGTTGATAATCCCACTGTTAATCTTCCCTGGTGAGGTCACATCTAGAGAACTGTGTTCATTTCTGAGCACCACACTGTAGGAAGGGAGCTGGATATGGGATTTTTCATCTTTGTATTATCAGTGCCAAGCAAAGACCACTGCGGATAGTAGATATTACAAAGTGTTGGTTGTATTTTAAATTGTTATTGATGAATGAATTTGGGTCTAAAACTAATTTGGCCAATGGTCTTATCCTGTAGAGGATGGAAGGAAGAAAAGAAAGAAGGAAGGAAACAAGCATTTATTAAGCAGCTACTATGTATCAGGCTCTTTGTTAACACTGAATCATTTAATGTTCATAACAACTCTGGGAAGTAGATGCTATTGTTATCCCCATTTTACAGTTGAGCAAACTGAGGCAAGCAGAGGTTAAGGGACCTGTCCAGGGTCACACAGCTAGTGAGTGTTTGAGGCCAGATCTGAATTCAGATCTTCTGGACTCCAGGCCCAGAGCCCTCTCCACTATGCCACCTAGCTTCCTAACTGAATAGATGAAATTTAATAGGTTTAAAAACTGTAGGACTTTTTCACATTATCTTTGTCTCTCTCTAGTAGGTCCCAGCACAAGGTCTTGCATATTATAGGCACTCAATGAACAGAAACAATGACACATAATTCAATTCAACCATGAGAGGGTCTATTCAAGGACCTGGGAATATTTAGCCTGGTGAATAGAATTAAGGGGAACTTAATCATGGTCTCCAAATACTTGAAGGGTTGTCATGGGGTGGGGAGGAAGGGAGCAGACTTGTTCTGCTTTGTCCTAAAGGCCAGAACTAGAGGCAGAGGAGAAGAGGGCGTCATTAGGAGAGAGAGCCCTGGAGACAAGGCTAGAGAAAAGGGGAGGCATAGTCTTTGACCAAAATCACCTTCCTTTTTAAACCTCAGGTGGTAGGTGAAAATGGAAACCCGCTAACAGATGAACCTCAGTGGAGGACCTGTCTGAGAGGGTCTCTGGCAGATTTGTCTGGGGGTCAAACTTCGAGTGGCCAAGGAGGTACCCTCCAATCAGTTGAGGACAGTGTGAGTTCTGGAAGTAGGAACAATCCCTAAATCAGTGTTTTGGGGAGCACAAACCCTGGCAGTGAGGTGGAGAGTGCCCAGTCATCCTCTCTGCCCCTTGGAAGGATGACCATGGTTGGTGATAGGAGTATGGAAGGGTGTCGTTGAGCTGTGTGTCTGAGGTCCAGAGCCCCTGGGCTGGAGGAGGGCAGATGTTCTCAATCAGACCCTTTAGAACCTTGAGACTCTGGATCAGGTCCTCAGTCATTCTGCCTGAGAGCCAGAGCTTCTGAACTTCTGAGCAGAGAAAGCTGATTTTGTCTCATACCTTCATAGTGACACCTACCTGAAATTCCATCCTCTCCACCCCAGGACCTACCTGCCCTGAGGAAGGTTACAGGTCCTTCTTTCTCTGAAAGAGCAATAGAAGCATCTGAGCTGACCCCTTTCTAGACCAGGAGGATTTATACCCCAGGTTCCTCTTTGCTCTGGGAACCTGGAGCCCTGGAGTCCCCTTAGGAGACCTAATCCTCTTCTGGAGGTCTGGGATTACTCTGGGAATCACTTAGGGAAAAGTGTGAGCTCATGAGCTGTGGAAAATAGGATATCAGGAGAGGCAGATAGTATAGGAGAAAAGACACTGGTTGCAGAGTCAGAAGACCTAGGCTTGAATGATGTCTATGTTTATGCCACTAGCTTGGGAGGTAAACTGAAAGGAGATACTTCCCCTTCCGGGCCCATTTCCTTCCCTGGTAAAATGGAGAACATGCTATTCTTGATACTGACACTACGGGACTGTTCTGATGAAAGTACTTTGTCAACCTGAAGCAGTGTAAAAATATGAGTGGTTATTCTCATCACAGACAACCTGAGACAATTGACCTTCTCCTCTATCTCTTCATAGAATCATAGATCTAGAGTCAGAATGGACCTCAGAGACCACTGAGTCCAACCACTTAATTTGATGAGAATGGTTGGATCAGTTTACAACTCCACCAACAATGAATTACTGTTCCAATTTTCCCATGTCCCCTCCAACATTTATCCTTTTTCTTTTCTGTCATATTATGGGTAATGTGGTACCTCAAAGTTGTTTTAATTTGTATTTCTCTAATCGATAGTGATTTAGAACATTTTTATGTGACTAGAGATAGCTTTGATTTCTTCATCTGAAAACTGTTTATTCATATATTTTGACCATTTTTTTCAATTGGGGAATGACTTGTATTCTTATAAATCTGCTTCAGTT
This sequence comes from Trichosurus vulpecula, assembly GCF_011100635.1. Classification (NCBI taxonomy): domain Eukaryota; kingdom Metazoa; phylum Chordata; class Mammalia; order Diprotodontia; family Phalangeridae; genus Trichosurus; species Trichosurus vulpecula. The sequence continues at coordinate 87,959,699 of NC_050574.1, read as the reverse complement.
TTCTTATTTGAGAAATGAGGCTTTTATCAGAGCCATTTGATGTAAAGTTTTTTCCTAGTTTTGTCTGTACAAAACTTGTTAAATTTCATATAAACACATGCTAGTTTGAAAGACTTGAGAGCAGGTTATAGCAGGGAAACAATCAGCACACAAATATGTACAATAAAACCCGAGGTATTTGTTAGTAGAGAACTTAGTAGCTATAAGTCTTTATATACTATACACAAACTAGAATTCTTTCTTAGCTTTGAAACAGGCTAATGTGCAATCTAAAGTAGTGCAGCTAAAATTTTGATGCTTGTAGCAAAAGGCATACCCTTGATATGTATGAATCTCATTGTGCCAATCAAATCCTCTTTACTTCGGTTCTGGGATGACTGATAACAAGAATAAATCAGTGTTGGTGAAATACAAGAAATAATACGGTAAAGTAAGATTCTCTAGAGAAGCTGTGACACAATGGCAGAAACTGGATTTGTGCAATGACGTGTTGCATTGAGCTATAACTGATTCTTACACATGATACAAAGAAGCGGTTAATGTTGCCTCATAACTTTTTTGCTAAGGCCATGAAGGCATTTCATGGTGTCCTTGGGTCAGGAGAGAAATCAAACTATTGAATAAGCAACATTATTGACCCAAAATACTGAGTGATGTGTATAATAAATGTACAAAGTATATGCAGCAAGTCCGAAGGAAAGTTTTGCCACCTTGCACTGTGTTCTTGGAGAATCTAAACGCTAGCAGACTCTTGGAGGGGTAGCTAGGTGGCACATTGGATGGAGTGCTGGGGCTGGCATTAGATGTACCTGAGTTCAAATCCAGCCTCAGACACTTACTCATTGTGTTACCCTAGGCAAGTCACTTAATGCTTGTTTGTCTCAGTTTCCTCAAGTGTGAAATGGGGACCATAGAGAAGGAAATGGAACACCCCTTTATTATCTGGGCCACAAAAACCCCATGAAAAAGGGGGTCACAAAGAGTTAGACATGAGGAAACAACGTAACAACAACAAAAACAATTCTTGTAGCCTATGTAAATTGGTGGGTTGTTGGGTTTTTGTCTCTTCAAGAGACATTAAAACCATAAATTATATATCCTAGCTATGACTGATCATTTCACTCATTCTACACAGTGAGAAATCAGAAGATTACTACCATTGTTAAGATGCTGAGGGAAAAATATTTCAAGTGTATGACTTGACAGTCAGGATTTACTCTGATTAAAAGAGAGACTTTGAAAGCAATTTAGTCAATGAGATGTTGCCTTCAATAGGTATCAAGAAATCTAGAACAAGTCCTTAGCATGTGCAAGGAGATCTACAGCCTACGTAGTTCAACCCCAATGAACTAAAAATGTGAAAAACTTTAAAATTTGAGCAAAAGTCAACATATATCAATTTTAAGGCATGTATTCACTGCTATATGCAATGATGCCATAAGGCTTTGTAACAATGATGCTACTGGTAGTTGCTGTGGAGGTGTAAGACCAACAATACCAGCACACAGGAGGGCTGCTAGCACAGGTTCTCTGATTTGCTTTTCTAAGGAAAGCAACTTTAAGGGGTTTACAATCTCACTTTAATCAGGCATACATATATCATTCACTTAGTTCAGGGGGAAAAGTCAGCATCCTGAACTTCAGAGAAAAAACAAGCAGAAATTATATAAACAGAGCAAATAACACAAATCAGCAGACAGCTGTCTGTCCATAGCGATACAGTTATGAGAGAGAAGCACCAACATCTGGGTTTTCAAAGTCAGGGGGCTCATCTGGCAAAATCACAGAAACCCCCTTACAGTGAGTGAGCCCCAAGCAAAATGCTAACCTCAGAGTATATGTGTGTATATATATATATATATATATATATATATATATATATATATATATATATATATATATATATGCTTTTTCAGGGTCAGAGAGTGTCCCAACCATGTGATTCAAACCCATGTGACCTAAGCTTTCTCCTGACTTAAGCAGGTCATCAAAGACTCCTGCTTCAATCAAAGACTCTTGATTGAAAAAAAGGCAAGACTCAAAGGCACTTGATTGCCTTAGTACTGAGAAGCACTCCAAAGCAAAAGACAACAAAAAGTCCCACTTTATTTGCCATTACAGGCATTACTTGTTAATGTTTGGAAGAGAAACATCCTTGCCTATTGGCTTGTGCTTTAGAGTTGAAGATTATGAAGAAGATCATGGTCATTATAACAAATATGTGTCTTATTTAAGGGATTGGCTGAAAGAACCTTATTGACTAGCCATGGCCCCAGCTTAGAAAACTGCTGATGGAAACAACTCTACGATGGCCAAATTTGGTGTCACACTTTGTATATGGGGGAGAGTCTTGAAAGAAAAACCTTGGTAACATACCAAATACACCAAATAGTAACTTGCTGGAAAGCCACACCCTGACATGTTGTAGAGAGACTAGCCTAGCTGACAGAGGGGGACCAGGGATTTACAAAGACAATGTACTGGCAACACCGAGTATCTATTGTGGTAGTTATTCCAATTTTCTAACAAATTATCAAACATCAGTGATAGACAATCAGCTTAATACATTCTTTTCAGCTAAACCTATTCTAAATGGATTCACAGAAGTAAAGAACAGAGCAGCATAAAGTAAAGTTCAGAAGGGAGAGGGAAAGAATAGTTACTTTAACCCAAGACCATGTGAATGGAGTAAGATAGGCTGTGAAGCTGTTGTCAGGAGTTGATCTGATTGGAGGAAACCCTCACTGTTGGCCCTTCCCCCACTCCCCATTCAAAATGACTTCTTGGTAGGGGAAAAACAAACCCATATATTACAATAAGAGTGATGGAGCTAGATAATAACTCAAAGAATTATGGCCCTTATGAAAGTAAAATTATGTGTTGTGACCCCCCCCGCCAGTCCCTAAATAATCAGAGAATCCAACAAGGTATATTTCTATTACAGGAGAATATCACTTCAGCTAAGCAGAATGAATCCCAGAGATAAACCAATTTTTTGCCCCAAATGTAGGGATGATAGAGAGTGCACCCAGAAGGATCTATGATAGCCAGGCAGACCCATCTACAAGCTCAGAGTTACTGTTATATGATGTTAATAATCAACTATTTGAAATGTAGAAAGTTAGATTAAGAGTATCAGAACAGGCAGGGATCAGACCTAGATAGGATGCACCAGGAAATACAGGACAGGTCATCACTCATCTAGTCAAAGAAGACTCTTTAATAGGAAATACTGTATATATTACGTGCTTGTATGCAACTACCTTTTGCTCTCTGGTATACACCATTCATTTCTGTTACCAAAATGGGGCTTTTTGGTGCTTATAAGTGTTGACATAGATGCTGTTTAGCATTTATCACATGCTATTGATATTTCTATGATGTATATCATTGCTGTATTTCCATATGCAAGGTTACTATATCTGTGTTAATATTAACAGCTAGCAATTATACAGTGCATTGGGGATTGCAATGGGCTTTACATATCTCTTTTGGTCCTCATAACAACCCAGTGAAGTAGGTGCTTTTATTATATCCTTGGGTGCATTTGGCCATGCAATTATGTGAGTGTGTGTAGTCATGAGTGATGAAAACTTTAACTTAATGTGGAACAGTATAAAATATGTGGATTATATAAGATATTAAGTATATAACATTTCGCACACCACTGGCTATCTTGATTTTTTCTCAAATGATATTCAATAACTGAGAATTTTTCACCGGACAAAGATATAACATAACCTTTTCTTATTCAGACATTATCGATTTACATATTTATTGGCAGAGAAAAAAGGCAGACTTTCAGAGGGAAAAGTACCTGGGAGAAAAAGAGTTTTGAGACTACCTGAGAAAGTTGCCTCTCAGAAGAAAAGGACTCACTCACTGAAGGCAAAGATGGGTGAAATGTCTTGTTTCCTAGCAACTCATTTGCATAAGACAATTCTATGGACTTCCACAATGATAGTTAAGACACCATGGTAAGAAGAATTTTTTGATACATATGGAACAGTTTACATTGCCTGTCTATGGTATGTCTGACAAAGAAGTGAAGTTTATTTTTCTTTTCACGTTAGGGTAGAGATGAATCACTTCAATCCATGAGACTCTACTTTGAGGCAGGAGTCAGTAAACGATTTAAGAAAGATCAGTGACCAAAGAAACTGAAGCCCAGTGCACAGCCAAGGCACAGAAGCAGAGGACAGAGCAGCATGAAGGAGAGTGGAGAAGGGAGAAGAGAAGAGGAGCTATTTCGAGCTAAGTCTAGCCAGGACCAGCTGAATGGAGTAAGACAGGTAGTGATGGTGCTGCTAGGAGCTGATCTAGTTAGAGGAAACCTCTCCCCTTCAGAAAGACTCATTGCTGCAAAGAAGAACCTTATGACTTGAAAAGCTGTCTATAAAAAGAAAAGACTTGGCTGTCTTTTCCTTTGCTGCTACCTAAAGTTTGAAAGGTCAAATGCCTCAGGCTGGTCAGCATTGCTCTTTATTGCTTCCTACACCTTGACTGGACCCAATAAACTGGCCTGAATAATTCTGCATATTCTAGACCTGGGTAAATTGTTTTGCTAAGAAAACTAATGCTTCCCCAGAGCCCAGTCAAGGGCTCTTAAGTCGTAAGTCTCCAGTCATACATTCTCTGCTTTTCATAAAAGAAATTAACATTTCTTCCGTGCTCATGAGTAGCCACAATGTGGCTCTTCTTGTAGGAGAGTGGAGGGATCCAGAAGAAGAGTAGCCCCATCCAACATGTGGTGTGTGGTATATTTTGTTCTTCCAGGACAGCAAGGACTGCAGTGCAGAGATGTGAATTACTCCAGGCATGAGGGTTTCCCTCCTCATGAGCCTCACTTGTAGGCATCTAGAAGTTTGTTCCCCCTCTTCTACATAGAGCTTATATGCGTGGCTGAGAGAATGTGACCCAGGATTATGGAAGGATTGTTATTATTATTCTTGCTTTTGTCTTGTTGTTTAACAAATGTTTTGTGGTTAGGCATAAATGAATAAATGGTATTGACTGATTTGTCTAAATGGAAGAGACATTAATAGGGACTTTGGAGCTACTATTCTAAGTGGTGGGTATATAGTACCCTAGCCTCTCCACCCTAATAAAAAAGCTGTAAACCTCTTTGCTACCCTGTCAGAGTAAGACCAATATTAATGGCCCAAAGTCTCTTTCCCACCTGTGGGAAGTCTGAATATCAACTAGCACCCTATTTCCTAAGAATCTTCCACTAACATCCACCAGAATGAATCTGGGCTAGCCGTATCTCCCCATCCAGTGCTTGACCTGCTCAACTCAGAGAAAAAAACTATAAAAACCCACTAGATTTTAATGATTGGGAGTAACTAGTTCCACTGGGGGCCCCAGCAGATTTGACCTATTTCTACCATCTGTCCTAACTGCCCTTCTTTATTTTAAGTTTTTCTCCTCAATAAAGAAGGCTTGCTGTACTATCTTGTCATGTGTTCCATGTTTCCTTCATCTTAATTATTATTACTTTTCACCTGTATCTAGAAACACCCTTATATCAGGGATCACCATGGGACCCTAAGAATTGAGTAGTATCCATGTAACAACATGGCCACAAGATCTGCAAGCATAGGTATAGGTTGAAATGAGTTAGGCAGATCCAAGAAAAACAGATAGTTCCTACACCAAGACTATAGAGCTGTCATGTAAGAAAATGAAATAAAAATCATAAACATCAATAGAGGAGACCAAACACCGATGGGAGTATTTATCTAATGAGATTATGTGTGTGCATGCGTGTATACATACATACAGATATGTATATATACATGAAAAATGAAGTGTAAATCCTAAAATGCTGCATAAATGGTAACTTGTTATAATTTTTTAAAATTTTTACATAAAAACCCCAGAAAATCAGTCAACAAACCAGACGAATGTTGCCATATGGACTTCTGAGGAAGATGATGTGAAGGATTATGGAGGAGTGTAGATCTCCCACAGACACCTCAAAAAAGATTTAAAATGGCAGTGGATGGAAAAATGATTGAGAATACCAAAAGAAACCATAAGAAAATCCTCCATCCAGTCCAGTGCAACAAAGGATGATGTCCAGAAGCCAGAACATGCTTGGAGAATGATCATGCCGTGTTCAAACAGGCAGTTGACAATGCAAACTCCAATAAATAGATCATCTTGCAAGAGTTCTGAACTGAGACGTTATCTGTCTGAAGTGTCTGAAGCCACTAAAACCTGCAGGTGTTCTGGAAAGAACCTAGTAGGAGGATTCAGAAGCTAGTCTCACCCTTCTGTTAAAGGAGGCCTAGGTCACGCCATCATTCTGATGTGACATTTGAAAATTAAGGTAAAATGAGAGGCAATTGTTTCAGCAAGCTCAATGGGTCAATGGCTTCTCTCAATTACCAAAGACCGTGAGGAAGACCTTAGTAGCTTTCATAGAGTTTTGGGAAGCATAGGAGAACAAAAAAAAGAGTTGGGCGGGTAGGAAAGCAATGCAATTGGTTACAGGGTAAACAGCCTCATGAGGGTGGGGACAACCTGTTTGGTTACAGAAAGAAAGCTGACTAATACTCACATGGGGCTAGTAGTCACTCCTCTCTGTTTTTAAAGGATGTTGACTTATGGGACCATCTGCATCCTCAGCTCTATAGACACTAGACCAGGAATGGCAGACTCCCTGGCTTCTAGGAGGGAGATTAAGACCCTCCTTAATTGTACAAGGACAAGCAAGGATGGACAGTATATCTTGGGGAAATGTACCAGGTCAAAGATACCAGGTCATGGATTTTTGTAGGAGCTGAAGGTATGAGGGATTAACAAGTTTTCCTTTCAGCTAACACAGAGGGTACACAACTCCTGTGACTAAGAAATGTGCATTGTTTGAGTCCTCTTTCAAAGTTAGAGATAGTGAACCAGACTCCTTGGTGTCCACGTACAACCCTCCAGGTTAACAGATTTCTTTGAGGGCAGAACAGAACAGTAATTAGCAGGAGAAGTGAACTTCTAAACTGAGCTTATAGCATGTTCAAAGGAATGTGGTTTGAGCAATCATACAAAATGAGGAGGTAATACAGAATAGGATTAATTATCGAATAGAATCAATTACAAAATGAAACAGAATCAATTTAATTTCTTCAATGAGCAGTGACCCACCAGGGGGAATTATGCTGTCATAAGCTCCAGAAAATTGGGCATGAAGGTAGGAGGATTTAGGTTTTGGCCTATGGCAACAGCAGCATTGGAAAGCACCAGTCTATGACAGGTCACTGTGCAGGGAGAAAGAAGCTGGCAATGCACACCTTGGAGAACCCAGAACTATAGAAGGAAATAGAGCCAGTTCAAGGACTGACCACTGGGGGGCAGGACCATCTTTAACATGTAATTATAGTGTGTCAGTCCTACAACAGGGAATGGAACAAATTCCTGAGGGAGGACTGTGCTTAGACGAGACAGAGAGAAGTCAAGGCTAGTACCTGCACTGGATCACCAAGGGACAGGGAAAGAAGCAAGGGATCATGACAAAAGGCAGGGCCTAAAGCCATTCGTGTCATCATAATGGTGCCAGTGGTGGCATTCAGAAAAAAAAATATGGAACAGGAAAGGGCTGCCAACTCAACAAAGAGTGAGGGAAGAGACAGAAACTGGTCCTGGTACATAATCTCAATCCAGGGACTGACACTGAAGATGTGAGTAAGATGACCAATTATAGTGAAGAAATTACAAATTAACAGACATCTGAGAGGTAAAACCAGAAAAACCAATCCAAGTAGAGCATCAGAGAAAAGAATGGCTTGCCACCAAAACCCCAGGGAATGAATTTAGAAGTTTAGAATTAGAAGTTTAGAAGAAAGAAATGATTAAAAAATTAAATTAGATCTTGTAAGGGGGAAAAATGGAAAAAGAATAAGTACTTTAGAACAGATATAGAAAATCTTAAACAATGATATGCCTTAAAATAGACTGGGGCAGACAGAGGATTCAATGATAGAATAAAAAAAAAAAAAGAAAAATTTGGAACAAAGTCAAAACATTGAAAAATTAGAACGTGAAAGGTATTTACTATCGAAATCAACAGAACTTGGAAAGAGATCACTGAGAAATAATTTAAGAATCACCATAATTCGTGAAAACCATGACCAAACAAAAAAAGTTGGAGTACTATCTTTTTAGAAATCTGGCCTCAGACACTTAGTAGCAGTGAGATCGTGGGCAAGTCATTTAACCCTGTTTGCCTCAGTTCCTCATCTGTAAAATGACCTGGCCAACCACTTCAATATTTTTGCCAAAGAAAATTCCAATTGTGTTCAGGAAGGGTCGGAAGGGCCTGAACAAGCGCTGGCCCTGGCCTGTCCTTGCTCATTGGCTCTGAGCTCCAGGGGCGTGGCCTAGACCCTGCTGATGCTGCTAACTCTGGACCGCTTCATTTTCACTTTCTCTTCCCTCTAGTCCGGCTTATTCTGAGGCTGGGCAGCAGACGGGGCTGAGATGTCGGAGACTGTCCGCTGCCGGCTGGTTCCGCACTTGGAGCACCTGACGGCTGAGGAGCTGGAGAAATTCAAGCTGTACCTGGTGGACTATCGCTATCTTCCTCGGGGCCGCCTGGAGGAGGCCGATCTCACAAAAGTGGCTGATCTCCTGGTCAGTTCTCTTGGGGAGCAAAAGGCCTGGGAGGTGGCTCTGAGCATGTGGGAGAAGATGGGCCTGAGGGAGCTGTGCGAGCGAGCCAGAAAGGGTAAGGGTCCGCCTGAGGGCTGGAGCTTCCCCCTCCCCCTTGCGCGGCCACCAAGGTTCCTTTCTTTCTTACTTCCTCCTTCCTACCTTCCTTCAGTCCTTCCTCCCTCCCTTCAGTCCTTCCTCCCTCCCTCCCTTCTTTCTTTCCTTTAACGGAATCCTCTTCTAGGGCTTCTCCCAGAACAAAATTACCTTCTATTCACTCTGTATACATTCTGAGTTTTCAAGTAGTTTCCTTCTAAGGAATGTCAGCTTCTGCAGGGCAGGCACTATTAGATTTTAATGTTTGTATTCCAGGACCTTGCCCAGTGTTTGGTGCAGTCATAGGTATTTAATTATGTAACAGTTTCTGACTTTTGACTTTAGAATTAGAGGGTCCTTTTGGGATATATGGCATAGGGCTGCAATAGGAAGGGAGGGTCACCTAAATGCTTGTTCCTAACAATCAAAATGGGAGGAGTACAGTTCAATCACTGTCCCTGATACTTGAGAAGAAGAACATCTGGGACAGGAGGAGAGTTTGCTGGTGGCAAAAGAAATTCGGGAGGTGGGAGAAAGAATTGAAGAGAAGGGCAGATGGTAGATCTGGGAGAATGGGGCTAATGGAGGAGATTTGGGCTGTGGCCTCAGCTGGGAAAAGGAGGAAAGGGGGTGTTGGGGACCAGTGGAGCAAGCGGGAGATGAGATGAAATGGGTTAGGCTTTGAACAAGTATTGTATCTCAGCACAAGGAAAATGTCCCAGGAAGAGCATGATTAGACTGCTGAATTTAAGAAAGTTCCCTGGAGTCTCTGCTGAATCAGGAGCAAGGGTCGAAGTTCTTTTCGTTTTGCAAATGAGTGCTAAATAACCAGAAGTCAGTCAGATGGCATGCACAATAGCAAGGATGAGAAAATTTGGTTCTATTAAGTAACCTTTTGTTGTTGATTCATGACTCTTCATGATTCTGTATAGGGTTTTCTTGGCAAAGATACTGAAGCAGTTTGCCATTTTTTCCCCACCTCATTTTACAGAGGAGGAATAAGGCAAACTACAGTAAGTGACTTGCCCAGAGTCTCACAGCTAGTAAGTGTCTGAGGCCAAATTGGAACTTCTTGACTTCAGGTCCAGCACTCTATGCATTGTGTTAGATAGCTGGCCAGAACCTTAATGGGTCGTTATCAAGTTACCCCATAGGTCTGTAGAGAGTTCGGGACTGGTCTACACCCTCTGTGTGCCTATGTTTACTTCTATCTAAAACTTGATATTCAGGTACCCTGGATCAGGGAGGAGAGAAGAAACAGGAAATAGCCAGAATAGTCTTTTAAAGTTCTAAAGTGGAGACAATGAAGTAGGATCTTTGAAACACTTGTGTGATATGTGTGATCCCAGCTTTCACTGGGTTTCTCAGACTAGTTCAGCCTCACCAGTAAACACTAAACCACAAGCTCTCTGGGCACTTAAAGCTTCCTGTGAGAGCCCTAGTGTATGTTGAATGGTTTTGCCCTTAATTTCAGTTTCCAGTTTGAACATCTGAAATTAATCGTTAAAAAAGTTAGAACTCCTTCTTTATTCACTTAGAATTCAAATACAAGAACCAAGAGGATAACAACTTTAAGCCAAACTTCTACTCAGCTGGAGACAAGAGGGTCCTAGATCCTGTCCTTTCTTCCACCTGGATAATGCAGAAGATCCTCCCACTGCCTTGAGACCCAGATCAAGTCCCACTTCCTTCAAGAATTTTTCTGTAACCCATCAACCTGCAGAAATCTCTCTCTCTTCTCCTGAGCTCCTGGTTATCTACATGCCTGGAGTGCCTGGCACATAGCTAGTGCTTAATAAATGCCTGTTGCTTAATTGATTCACTATCTCATATAGTTAGCCTTTTAAAGCTTAAAAATAATATTATTGTGTTTGTGTCATCCAACACACCTTTATTTGTGGAGTTTGTGGTGCTTTGACCTGGCACATTTCATTCCAACTCCTCAGGTCCCAAACTGAAATCTTCTCCCTAATGCTGTCCTCCACCTCTGTTCTTATTTTCAGACCCCAGCTATCTGTTTATGCACCAGATAGGTCTCACTCTCTTCTGATTTTCTTTCTTACAGAGGATGTTGGATCAGTTCCTGCTCTTCCAGTTCTTCCACCCTCCTCAGGTCAGTAACCATTGTCAATATAGAAGTCTAAGCTCAGTGTTTTTTTCTTTCTGTCATCTTGTAGTGCAGATTGTCTATTAACGGGGTCCCACTGGTAAAATTTAAGGAGATGTGCTGGAGGAACCTGGGCCACTGAGTGAATTAAAGTCTTGTGGGTTATAGCAGATAATGTACCTCTGAGTACAGCAAGATGGACAAATACTGGCAGTGACCTTGTTTACTAACAGAGTGAAATGGTCAGACCTACACTTTACTCATGCTAGAGGTAATAGAGAAGTGCCAGACTTTATTGATGAGGAAAATGACATGATCAGACCTGTGCTTTAATGATGTCACTTTTGTAGTAATATAGTAGATGGAGAGGGGAGACATTTGAGATGAGATGCTGACTAATCAGGAGGCTTATGTAGGACTGCAGGAGAGAGGTAGTGTACTCTTAGATCCAGTGACACTGACCTAGCTTTTTCCACAAATAAGACACTTCATCTTGAGCTACTTGGCCAGCGGTGGGGAACCTGCTGCCTTAAGGCCACATGTGGCCTTCTAGGTTCTTAAGTGCGGTCTTTTGACGGAATCCAAATTTTACAGAGCAAATCCATTCTTTTAATACATTTTTGTTCATCTTTTATATTTTTATTTAACTTTCTAAATGAACATACTTAAAATACCAAAGAAAAAAATTCCAACAAAATAATCTTCCCAGATTGACTGACAAAATTAGAACAGTAGCAAGCCATAAGGGCTAAATTGATGCCTGCTACTCTCTTAGTTCTAACTAAGTTTATGGGGATTGACACAACAAACTCATTAAAAAGTTAATAACTTTAAAATAAACAATACTTTTCAGTTTTTAAAATTAACAAGTACCTAGTAGTTAGATTTTTAGAAAATAATGTACATTTAAAGTATATCTAATTGAAGTTTCCTTAATTTGGCCTTATTTGATTACAGGTAAATTAATTTGGCCTTTGAATGAATGGGTTCACTACTTTTGCTCTTGGCATTTTCTCTGGCTCTCCCCCATGCCTAGAATGCTCTTGCCTCATCATCTCCACTGACTGGTTTCCTTGGCTTGCTTTAAGTCCCCCAAAACCCCATCTTTTAGAATAAGTTTTTCCTGATACCTCTTAATGACTTCCCTCTCTTAATTATTTTCTGTTTAGCTTGTATGTAGCTCATTTGTACATATTGGTTTACAAACTTCCCCAACTTCATTGTGAATTCTGTGAGGGAAAGGACTGTCTTTTACATCTTTGAGTGTCCTCAGTGTTCAGCATGCTGCCTGACATAAAATAGACACTTAATAAATGTTTGTTGACCAATTAATATTCTTATACATATATGTATATTTAAGCATGGACATGAAGTATACACATATATACATAAACCCTGACATACATGAAAATGTACATTTACACCCATATTTATAAGCCCACTCATAGGCTCCAGAAAGCCATTCTGGGCTCTAGGGACTTTCTGGTTCATACTACTTTGCACACTATAGCTCCATCCTTAGTGTGTTTACTTTTACTAATCTTTACAATTTTACCCTGCCTTTAAATCCAAGTCACTCAAAGAAGTAACATAGAGTACATGTGTCAAAAATGTGGCCCTCAGGCTCCATGCAGCCCACAAGACTCCTAAGTATAGTTTGAAATAGATTAAAATGATATTGGGAAATATATAAATAAATTATATATAATAAAATATAGATAATATATTTTAAAATTAGGTCATAGCAATCCTTATGTTTGGATTAGTAACCCCCATTTCTATTTGTGTTTGACACTACCAATGGAGAGGAACTCACTGTCCTACAAATCCACCCCTTCAATCGAAAGAATAGAAAGGCCTAGGGATTGTATATGGAATGTAGACACATGGGGATTATATTTAACCAGAGCACATGTGTTGAGGGGTAGTTAACATTACCAGTGCTGAGACCTGCCAGTGTCTTCTGGAAGTGTCATTGATAGTTCTAGCACTACTCTCTGCCAAATCCTCTCCCTGTTGGGGGCCATGTCTCCACGGCACCTTAGTGAATGGCATGGTTCCATTTTAGCTAGTCTTCAACCCTCCAGCTCTCTCTCAGGCTGCCTAAGATAGCTTGGCCCCCTAATACAACCTCTAGGTGGCGCAGTGGATAGAGAGAGAAGAGAGTTACTGGATGGAAGAGATCCTCTCACTCCTAGAGGTCGTTTCCCTGTACAACCTCTGAGAATGTCAAAGGCAGGTTTGAACCCAAATCTCCCCTGACCCCATCTCCAGTGCCGCCTTTCTAGAGCTCATTTTGTCTTCTATTATTGCTTTAACTTTCTACCTTTCATTGTGTCTCTCTCCAAGAAAACAAACCTCGAAAAACAATAGGATAAAACAGAAAGCCCACCTAGTGAAACAGTTAACACAAAAATATTAACAAGAACATGTGGCAGTACAGATAATCACTTTTTGTCTATCGTGCAAAAATATTGTCAGTATGGTTAGGAGCAGTTTATGTCACTCTTCCCTTGACCTAGCCATCATTATAGTGAAGTCAGGATCTGAAACTCCCTGGGGAGTTGGGGGAGGGGGCAGGAGAAGAGAAGAAATAACTAGACAGTGGTTAGGCTTCATGATCAGCTCAGCCTTGGTTCTCATTCAAGCCCTTGTGGATAATAGAGACTGTAATTAATAGACCAATACCCTCACTTCCTGGAGGGAAGATGCCACCAAGAATCTTCCAGGAGAATGTTGAGTGCATCCCACTTCATCACCTAAAAGAAAAATTTTCCCATCTAAAAACCTGAGACACGCTGGAGATAGGTTCATTCCCTCCCATATGAAACACCTGTACTAATTTCCATCTTTCCACAAGCCCTGACAATTTATAACCTTTTTTTCCCCAATCTGGAAATAAATATAGATCTATTTAGGTGATAGATACCCACACATATGAAGAATCAGCATAAAGATTATTAAATGCATAGGAATTATTGAGATCTTTGAGAGAGTGAGTATATAGACAGAAATGAAGTGAGAAAACCTGAGGGCACTCTCATATTTAATAGGAGACAGAAGGGTAGTTATTCATTTTTCCCCAATCTGGAAATAAATATAGATCTATTTAGGTGATAGATACCCACACATATGAAGAATCAGCATAAAGATTATTAAATGCATAGGAATTATTGAGATCTTTGAGAGAGTGAGTATATAGACAGAAATGAAGTGAGAAAACCTGAAGGCACTCTCATATTTAATAGGAGACAGAAGGGTAGTTATTCATTAAAAACTGAAGAGCAGTCTGAAGAACAGGAGGAAAAACCAAGAGAAAGCAGTGTTTCAGAACTAAGAGGAAGAGAGATTATCTAGAAGAAAATGGTGGTTGAAAGTGTAAGACACTTCAGGGAAGTAAAGTAGAATTAGGACTGAGAAGAAAAGTTATTACAGCAACAGGCCTAGCTTGTACATACACAGGCCTAGCTTTACGCCATTCAAAAAAGAAGGGGCATGCACATATACACATACATATACATGCACGCATACAGACAGACCAGGAGGGCCAATGTAGGGAAAACTGTCCTATGCTTCATTGTCCCCTGTTGAGGTCTAATGGGTGCTATGGTTGTGCTACTGGCAAAGAGAATTCAAGCTGCCATTTGTCAGTCAGGGATTCTGTTGTATGTCAGTCATGAGATCTGTGTCCAAGGGCTGGACCCCTCCCATGACTTTTGTTACTCTTAGAAGCCCACCAGTGATCCTGATGGGCAGTGGCATTTCCTCCCTGAGACAAGGGTATCAGTCTATCCCAGACACTCCCACATGGACAGCTCCCCTTGGTTTCTGTCCTGCCTCCCCCACTGCACCTGCTACACCAAGTTTGTTCTCCCCTAGGTAATGATGGCTCCCACAAAACATTCTTGTTGTTGTTGCCTGTTTGTTTGTCATCAGAGTTTTGTTTTACCCTGTTCTCTGATCTCTGCATTAAGATTTACCATTCTCTTATTTATCATTGACAATCCAGGGCCAATTCAGACAGAAATAACTGGATCTTTGAGTAAGGCCATCCACCCTCACAAAGATAATTGGTTCTGCTCTCCCAGATACCATGGAGTTCTATGTAATAGTCATTCATTCCTCTACTTTAAGCACTTCCATTCAAAATATTGCTGTCAGTTTAACCTTTATTCTGCATTCACCCCCTAAAATACTATTTCAGTAGTAGGTATGCCGTAGTGTGAACAATAGGAGACACTAGGCAGACAACTCTGTACGTAGAGGCTAAATAAATGGAGTCCCATGGGGTCCTGGTGAGCAGGGGCCCAGTAGTGCCTGAATAACTGCAATCTCCATGTAGAGAGGCCCTCATAGAAACCAGTGGTCTAAGCCATATGGGCCCTTCTTATTGTTCATATGATAATGGTAATAATTTAATGAGAGCAACTTTCAGCCTAGATTGTCATTCGTTTCACAAAGAAATCCAGATCTATTGATGCTAGATCTCTATCTGCTCCCATTGAAGATATATTGCATTGTAGAAGACATTGAAATGACCTCCAGAACCTAGTGCACTTTGTAAACTCAAATACTACATAAATATCAATTGTTATTAACAATAGTGCAGTGGTAGTTGTGGAAATGTTATGATCCAGTAGGAGGAGTTTTGCAGTTGGGCACATGTATACATGTGTGCAAACATATGTATATTGTGTTCATCTATGTGTGTGTATGTATATATTTGTGTATGCAATCACATATTCCATCCATATACATGCCCTCATACTTTCACACATGTATGCCTTTCCTCATATGATTTTCATGCCTTTGAATCAGATAATTGGAGGTTTTCTATCCTCGTCACTTCCCTGAGCTAGAGAGTGGCATAGTATGGTGCGAAAACCATTAGATTCAGTCATAAGAGTTCACTAATGCTGCCTAACTCTTACTTAATTTCTCTGGACCTCGGTTTCCTTATATGTAAGATAAAGGAGTTAGACTGGCTGGATTCCTGCCCAGTCTCAAAGAATATTACTTTAGTAGTTGGATAATTATTGCTCCACTTAATTAAAAATTCCTTGTTGTGACCCTTTATCCATATATGGCTTAGAATGTAATCTTGAGAGTAGGGATTGTTTTAGGGTCTATATTTTTTTTTAACTTTTTTTTTGGTAGGGGGGAAGGCAGGGCAATTGGGGTTAAGTGAGTTGCCCAAGGTCACACAGCTAGTAAATGTGTCAAGTGTCTAAGGCCGGATTTCAACTCAGGTGTTCCTGACTCCAGGGCTGGTGCTCTGCTCACTGTGCCACCTAGCTGCCCCCTAGGGTCTATATTTATATACCCAACAGCTAGCACAAAGCCTGGGAAATAGTAGCTGTTTAATAAATGCTTCTTGCTAGATTGATCCCAGATCCATTATAGTTCTAAGTTCCATGAGTCTGGAATGGGGGAGAGCCCCTTGGGGAAAGGAATGGTTCCTGCCATCACTAATAGACATTGTCATTGTCATAGCAGTAGTTATAAGAACATCCAGTACAGAGTTAGAGGGACCTTGGAAAAGGGACTGGCCTCACATAGCCCAGCATAAAAAATACACGCCCAAAAGATCTGACTGCACTGAATTGAAGAAACTGTGAAATCTGAAGCCCTGTTATTTACCCATCTCAATTCTACAAATAATTATCACTTACCTACTATGTGTTAGGCACTGAGATACAAAGACAAAAGGAAAACCATCCCCGGTCTTCCAGACCAAGTCTTTTCACTTACCCCTTAGACAGTTTTTTGACATTGGTACTAACCCTGCTTCTGATTCCAGCATTGTCATCTGCTCCTGGTCCTCTAGGACAGGAAGCTGGTTCCTAGTTGCCAACAATGACTTGTATGTGTCTGACCCCTTCCTGTTTATTTCTAGTACAATATGAAAATATATTCACATGTTCACATGCGCACAGAGATCTACACACGTACATAGCATACACTCTCCCCCATCTATGTCTGTCTGTCTCTCACACAATCTCACCTTGCGTCATTTAAATGCACTCCTACTCACACACACTTTTCTTCACACACTCATCTATGCATATGATATACATATCTGTAAATATGTTTTATACACATATAAATGTATGTATTCACAATCACCACTAATTTCACCCAAATATTTTCCTGAATTCTGACCAGACCAGTCTGTGGAGCCATGTTTATTTGCCACTAGACCCAGACTAGGATTTGGAGAGGGTTTTGTGTCTTCCTGGGGAGAGGGAAGACTAGAGAAACACACCCTCTTCCCAACCTGGGCAACCCCAAGACACAGAAGAAAGTACAAAGCTACAAATTATATTATTGTGTTTGTGTCCATCAATAAATATCTATTTGTGGAGTTTGTGTTGCTGAGATCCAGCACATTTCATTCCAACTCCTCAGAGCCCCAGCTGAAATCCACTCCTAATGCTGTCCTCCAGCTCCATTCCTACCCTAAGCACCCAAATACCTCCTCATGTAACAGACAGGACTCTCATTGTCTTCCATTTTTCTTTATCACAGGGGATCTTGGATCACTTCCGGCCCCAGTTCTTCTAGTACCCCCAGGTCAATAACTACTGTCAAAGCCATAGGCCTGTGATGCCTTTCAGTCTAATTATCACTAATCTTAAGCTCAATCTTGAGCTCCAGGAGGGGAGGAGAGTTGTCTCTTGGGATTTTTGAGGCTTAAGAATATCCCAGTGATCAATTAAGGCAGTAAAAAGGCAGGAGCATGTCCCCATGGTTCCATGTGATGTTAGGGATCATTGAATTGTATTCTAAGATTTAATAGAGCAAGAGCAGTTTGATGCTGGATGGAGACAGTTACCAGATCATTTTTGGGACAGGAGAGAGTAGGAAATCTAGTCCTTGATTGTTGCAGCCTAATGTAATAGGAACTGGTGGCCACAGGCAGGCAGAAATGTTTTCTCAGCAAAAGTCCGGAGATGATGGGAATATCAGAACAACAGCAAAAATAAATTAACAAATATGTTTCTAAGCGTCGACTCCCCTGAGTCAGAAGTAGCTGGAGATCAATATTTTCTTTGCAATACTGGCCATTTACAGAGGAGCAGAATCCAGGCTTCTGTGAAGCTGTACCCACTTGTGACATCCTTGAGTGTCACTGTAGAGTGTAACACCGGTCATATGGTACTTAATTTTTCTGCTCCCTTCTTGCTTTTCAGATCTTGTTTATCTGCTCCCTGGGAGGAGGGGTGATGGTTTAAGATGTGATATTTTCTTTGGCCCCTGGCACTGGCTCCTCCCATATCCCCTTCTCTAGGAAACAGTAGGTATGGTTGAATTCCTAGGAGAGTGAGTTATACTCCCAGACCCACTTTTATTCTCTACCCTAATAAATTCCTATGCATTTGTATGGTCTCTTTATGTTTGAGGGAAAACAAAATAAAATAATCAGGCTAGAAGAAACTAATTACCATTATTTCTGGGTTTTGATATACAGGTGTAACTAATGTAGTGGTACAGGGCCAGGTGGGTAAGGAGTAGGCCTCAAACATAAAGGCACCAAGGATTGGCTAAAAATATAAGAAATTTAAATTAAGGCAGAAAGTGAAACCTTTATTGGAATGATAAGGATTCTTCTGACTGAGGGCCCCAAACTATTGTGATTGTACTAATAACTTTCATCTAATAGGAATCCAGTAAAACAGCTGGAGTATCCATGAGGGTGTGGGGAAGGGAGGAAGAACATCATTTCACATCTAGGCTAAAAATTAACCTCATTGTCATGACAAGGTGTGAATGGCTAAATCTCCCTAGAGTAGAGGTGTAGGAAGGAGAAGGCAGTGGTCAAAGAAAAGATCATGTCCTAAAGCATTCTAAGGAAGGAGACAGGAAAGGCCTGGGGAAGATTAAGTGCTATCCTATCCAGTATCAAGGAGGGAGTAGAAAACAGAGTGATGGCTGGCCAACTCCACACTCCACACTGGTACCCAAATATTACACAGAAGTGATCTCCCTTGTGGGTCTCTTGATTATTAGGATACTCCTTGGTTTAATGCCTGGAGACTTATTTCTGGAGATCTGGGGAGTAAAAGAGCCTTGAGTAGAGTTTGCTGGAGGCAAGAGAATGTTCAGGAGGTGCCAGTAGGTGAGGGGAGGAATTGAAGAGAAAGGGAAATGGTGGGTCTGGGAGAATGGAGCTAATGGAGGAGATTTCAGCTGTAATTGAGGAAAGGAGAGAAGAAGAGACCAGTGGAGAAAGGAAGAGCTGAAATGAAATGGGTCAGGCCTTGATCAGTTATTTTATCTCTGCACAAGAAAAATGTCCCAGGAAGAGAATGATTAGATTGCTGAATTTATGAGAATTCCTTGGAGTCTGTACTGAGTGAGGAGCAGGGATGGAAGTCCTTTTCTTTTTTAAAATGAGTGCTGATGGTACAGCATAAGCCCAGTTTGAGGAAAAGGATTAAAAGAAGTGACTTTTTTTTGGTTCAGTTGTTTTTTAGTCGTGTCTGACTCTTTTTGAGCCCCTTTGGGGTTTTCTTGGCCAAGATAGTAGAGTAGTTTGCCATGTCCTTCTTGAGTTCTCAAAGATCAGAACTGAGGCAGACAAGGCCAAATGACTTATCCAGGGTCCCACAGCTGGTAAGTGTCTGAGGCCTGTTTTGAACTCAGGAAGATGTATCTTTCTGATTCCTAGCCCAGTGCTTCATATGCTGTGTCACTGCTGCCCTAGCAGCAACTTGTTCTTGTGTGATCTGTACAGCACATCTGGATTTTTTCAAACACATTTTTAATACTATCTTTTACATCTCCTAAGCTTATCCCAATATCTGGATATATAGCTCTGGATGTCACTTGTGTAGGTAGAATATTTGAACCCTTTGGGAAAGGGCTTATGCTTATCATGTGTCAGTTAGCGAACAGGGATTCATTAAGTTCTTACTGTATACTAGTGTGCTTAACACTGGGAATACCAATACAAGTAGAAAGACAGTCTCTGCCCTCTAAGAGCTTACACTCAAACAGGGCAATAAGGCACAGAAAAAAGCAACTGAAAAGTTGGGTTTTGGGGAAGGTAGTTGCCTTAGGGCATGTTAGAAAAGGTTCTGAATGTAGCCTATATGAGAATGATGCAGTTACTAGCCTGAGTGCCTTCCGTAAATGGAAGTTCTTGGAAGAGCCATCCAGTCTGAGGAAAAGGCTTGGAAGTGGAGAGTGCTTCCATTGTGTTACTTGGCTGGCTGGCTGGCTTGCTTACTAGTGACTCTTGAGACATGGTAGAGGAAAATCAGAATGTAGATTAGAGGGGAATAAAGACAGAGCTAGGACCAGGGGTAGAAGGCACAAGAAGGCATGTTTCAGCTCAGTGAAAATCAGGACTCCAGCTGTTTAGAGTTGTCCTAAAAGTGAGAAGCAGCCACATGATGCGGTGAGTTCGTATCACCAGTGGTTGTTATGAAGAGCTTGGACAAGCTCTTGTTGGGGATATTACAGAAAATTCCTACAGTGCTTTACACACCCTAGACATTTCATCAATGTTCATTGAAATGAAAATAAGTGACTGCTCCATGGAAAGATTTAACTTGATAACCTCTCAGGGCACTTTGCAAATGTAGTAACTTTGTGATTATAGCACAGGGTCATTGTCACCCAAGAATAAGAAGTATAAAAAGTAGTCGATGAGGACATCAAGTAGGTATGACAAAAGGAAAGTCTATAGGAGTTCAGAAATCATATGCAGTTGGGATAATCAGAAGAAATCCTCACAAGATGGTGGGATATGTCTTGGGGCTTGGGGAACTGATGAGATTTTGATAGAAGAGTGGAGATAGCTGCGGTAAGCACAAGATATTCTGATGCTGACTGCGTTGTCACTGACTGTTTCTTTTGCCTTGAATTCTTCCTCTCCTCATCACCATCTCCAGGCTTCTCTGGTTTCCTTTAAGACTCAGTTAAAATTCCACCTTCTGCAAGACTTTCCCAGTGTCCACTGTGTTAGTGCTTTCCTGCCGAGATGATCTCCAATTTATCCTGGCTGTGTCTTATTTGAACACAATTGTTTGCATGTTACTTCCCTTCTTAGAGTATGAGCTTCTTGAAGACAGGTACTCTTTTGTTTTTGTTCCTATCCCCAGCTCTTAGCAGACTACCTGGCATAAAGTAAGCACTTAAATATTTGCGGAGTTGAATTTTGACTTGAGTGGCTTAACTGTAACTACACAGCGGAGGGTAGGAAGCTCATGGTATATTTGGGGAAACCGAGGAAATAAGGATGGACAAGTAGGAAGACCTTGAATTGTGGGATGAGCTTAGACTTTATCCTATGGACAAGACAGAGATATTGAAGGCTTCTGATCAGGGCTGTGTTATTGTCAAGGTTGTATTTCAGAAAGATCTCTTAAGTTTAAGTGCAGACAGGGTTTGGGGGCTTACCTTGGTCACCAGCAGATATGAGATGAGAGTAGAGCCCAGGGGTAGCACTTCACCTCTATATAGGCTCTGGGAGCAATGATGCCCAAACCAAAATCTCAGGGACTTTTCCCAAAGATACCTCAGCAGATTTAATCCTGAACATCTTTATTTTTTATGACTTTAGATGAAAGAAATAAGTACCAAGAACGAATGAGAAAGAAATTCCAGCTCATGAGGGACAGGAACTCTCGTCCTGGGGAGCAGGAGCTCTTTCAGCACCGATTCACACAGCTGCTGCTTCTCGGGGAGTACCGTTACAAGGAGCAGAAACAACGTGAACTTCTAGTCCGAGGATTGGAACATGCTCTGGTCATGGAGAAGCAAGGACGGCTTATAGAGGTGTCAGCTTTATTCGATCCTGATCAAAACACTGGCACCCAACCACACACTGTTGTGCTGCAGGGGGCTTCTGGTATTGGAAAGACTACCCTGGCCATCAAAGTGATGTTGGACTGGGCAGAGGGAAAACTCTACCAAAATAAGTTTGACTATGTTTTCTATCTCATTTGCAGAGAACTGAACCAATTAGGAGAGAGAGAAATGAGTTTTGCTGATTTAATTGCCAATGATTGGCCTGGCCCCCAGGCTCCCATGGCAAAAATCATGTCCCAGCCAGAGAGACTTCTATTCATCATTGATGGTTTAGATGAACTGAAATTCCCTTGTAATGAACACAGATATGATCTGTGCAAAGACTGGAAGCAGCCGAGGCCAGTGCCCATCCTGCTAAGCAGCTTACTAAGGAAAACCATGCTCCCTGAAGCCTCCTTGCTGCTCACTACAAGACTCACTGCTCTGGGGAAATTTAGTCCTTTGTTAGAGAATCCACGTCATGTGGAGATCCTCGGCTTCTCTTTGAAGCATAGGAAGGAATATTTCTGCAAATTTTTCAGAAATGAGGATTTAGGTGAAAAAGCCTTTAGTTTATTAAAGGGCAATGACACACTGCTCACCATGTG
Organism: Trichosurus vulpecula; assembly: GCF_011100635.1. NCBI lineage: Eukaryota > Metazoa > Chordata > Mammalia > Diprotodontia > Phalangeridae > Trichosurus > Trichosurus vulpecula. Next base: position 87,937,445 of record NC_050574.1, on the reverse strand, counting down.
TTCTGTTCCCCTGATGAACTGGATCGTTTGCACTTGCCTGAAACAACAAAGGGAGAGAGGACAAGATCCCATCCGGGCTTTGAAAAGTACCACTGCTTTGTATATGTGTTATCTTTCCAATTTAATCACACCTGATGACAAAGACTTTATACTTCAGCATTTGAGGGGCCTTTGTGAATTGGCTGCTGAGGGGATCTGGGGAAAAAAACTCCTGTTTGAGGGGGAGGACCTCAGGAGGCATAACGTGGAGGCAGCTGATGTCTCTGCCTTCTTAGACATGAACATTTTCCAGAAAGACAGTGGCTGTGAAAACTGCTACAGCTTCATTCACTTGAGTTTCCAAGAGTTTTTTGCTGCCATGTTCTATTTGATGAGCAGAGACGAAGTAGGGGTGAAGAGCCCTGACTCTTCCATTCCAAATGTCAAAAAACTTTTGGAGGAGTGCAGCCAGCATGACGATGGCTTTGTGGTCCTGGTGGTGCACTTCCTGTTTGGCTTCCTAAATGCAGAGACAGCAAAGGAGCTGGAGAATAACTTCAGATGTAGAATATCACCAGAAGTCAAGTTACAATTACTGCAGTGGGTTGAGGGAGAAACCAAAAGAGATTTTGAATATACCTGGTTTTTTAGTTCTGAGGTACCAAAGGTGTGTTCTTATTTATACGAGACTCAAGATGCTGAGTTTGTAAAACAGGCACTAGCCAACATCCAAGACATTCGAGTAGGTATTGAGCACTGCTACGATGCTGTGCGTGCAGCTTTCTGCATTAAGCAATGTCCTAGGCCACAGAGACTTTCGATGTGAGTATCTTCATTTCTTATGTGTCAGCGCTTTTACTAAGCCCTTTGTTGACAGGTTGAACTATGGATCTTTCTTATGAGGGAGGCCAATGTTCTCCTTTCAGCTTTGGTCATATGGCCAGCCCAAATTGTCACTCTGGCTTTTCTTTGGGGACACAGAGTTTTGGGACAGAGAGCCAAACACCAGGCCCTGCTGCACTTTACCTTTCCTTGTGCCTTTGTGTAAAATTCAGGTGATGTTATTTTCTACTATGTATGTGTTAACCACTAGAGGAACATCAGATTGAATTAGTGCTGTTTAAGTTCTGTTTGAAAGCAAAGGGATCTCTGCAGAGATAATCGTATGTCTTCATTTACAACTGGAAAAGAAAATGATAAAACCATGCACAGAATTTCCATATCCAACTGAGACTAATTAAAGGATATTCTGTCCAGGCAACTGAGGTCCTGCAGAGTGGGGAGGAGGACAGGGGACTGGAGAGTGGGGGGTGGGGGTGGGGTGTCATATAAATTTCCAGGTCTGTGTCCAGCAGCTTTGCCTTTTTGTCCAGGAAAAATCCCATCTCTGGTGTATGTTATTAATGCTCCCTCTCTTTTAAGAGCTCTTGGGCAGTGATTGGTATCAGAGTATGTGGCACTGTGGCATGAACTCTATTTGGGAATCCTTAAGAATGTCCCTGGTTTAGGGGGCAAAGCAGGGAGAAGGGAAGGGAGGGAGAATAGGCCTCATTCCATGGCTGTTAGTGATATCAGGCTCCTCATCTTGTCCTTGGCTGGATTCTAAGATACCCGTCCTTGCACTGTTGACAGTGGGCTCATAAAAGACAAAGGTCCCCATGCTTGTTCATGGCAGAATTTCAGATTCACTTTCAGCCTCCTCAGTCAGGTTCTCAACTCTGAAGCCCACCCTGGTGATGGAGGAAGCAGGCTAATATTCACTCAGGTCTTTTGTTCAGTACTTCACAGTTGGAATCTCTTGCACATATGAGACGGGTCAGCAGAAAATCATTTTCATGCTAAGATATGCCTTTACAGGGGGTCATCTTGTAGATGCATTTGAAGTTGTCTTTTGTTGAGGAAAAAAACAGTTGTCATTAGTAGCCCCTTCTTGGCAGCTCCAGTAGTGGCCCCTAGGTGGCACTTGTTCTCAAGATTTCTGAGTTTTCTTGTTAAGATCTTTTGGTTCAGTTTTTTCCCCTTATATCCACCTATCACTCCCTGATTCCTTTATCTTTGATGGCTGATTTCATTCCTTAGCTATCTACTATGTGCACAGTATTAGGCTAGAACCTAGAGTTACATAGGAAAAGGCTCCCAAGGAGATTGAGTTCTGTCCTTTTGGTATCCTTGTGCTCCTTTCTATTACTCTCCTCTAAATTCTTAAAATCCTCAAGACCTTCTCCAAGGGGCATATCTAGGAAAGTGGGCCACCCAGAATAAAACAAAAACTGAGGGTACCTTCGAAGGGGAAAATAACAAAAAATGAAGCCTGAGCAGTGAGTGGTTGGAGAAGTTTAGAAAAATAGTCTTACCCCTCTGTGTTGTTGAAGGTTGGGAAGATTCTGGGTTGAATCTATTACTAGAAGCCTTAGGAATTTAATTAGTGTCTTTTAACAACAGCTGGTGGTGACATCTCATCTCCACTGGAACCCTCTAGGAAATGTGCATCCTCTTATCCCAAGAGCAGTTCCCTTGTAGAAATTCTCCAATTACTATGCCCTACAGAGGGCTCTAGCTATAATTAGGTCTCCTATGATCCTGAAAGCCTGAGTCTATCACTACAAATTTTGAACTTCTGTGTATATTGAATATTTAGAGATCTTCTTCTCCTTCCTTAAATCAGGTTTCTTCCTCCTTCATCCAACCTAACTGGTCTAGACATTGGTTTTAGCATTGCCACTGAGCATGTGAGGGTTGAAGTAAGAAGTTCAAGGGGAAAAGGTGATAAGAAGGAAGGGTGTGGGATGAAGGCTGATGGAACTGGGAGCAGCTAGTACTTGGATTTGGCTTTCAGAGTCCCAAGCATCTAATCCCATCTGTTCTTCTCTCCCTGAGAATTGTTGTCATTTGCTATAGGACCTTTTCATTTTTTCTCATACAAATAGGTATACATATTAATACTGGGAGGCAACTTGAGTGCCACTGATAACCACAGTAAAATTCTCCTCTCATTTCTGTTTATAGTTTATTTTTGTGTACATTACCTGCTGGTGTTTGGCAAGATCTCTCCTCTGTGGTCCACAAGAATCAGAACCTGAAAGAGCTTGAGTTGTCCTGCATTAGATTTGCTGATTCGTGTATGGAAGACTTTTTTGAGGGACTAAGAAATCCAAACTGTAAACTGGAAAAACTGAGGTAAGTCTATGCTGGTCCCAGAGCTGGGGTAGCTGCTTATGTGGGAATGGGGAAATTGAGGTAAAGAACTGAGAAAATTGTGAAAAATAAGGTTTTAGGAGAAAAAAAGGATAGTCCATAATCTAAATGAGTGGAAAGATAGAACAATGAGAAAAGAATGGGGAAGAAGAGTGAAAAGGGACAGTTGGACCTTCTCACCACTGTTATTTGATATTTTTCTAGGAATACTAGTTATAATAATAAGAAAAGAAAATGAAGTTAAAGATACACATTAACAAAGAGAACAGAGAGTTATTATGTTAATGTTATATAAATGGTAATGTAAAATTCTTCTACAGCAAAAAATTTGAAAAACAATGGGTACCATTGAATATGGAATGGGCTGAATAAATTGTAGTAGGTGAATGTAATGGAATATTATGGCACTGTAAGTAACAAAGAATATGGAAAGGATTTTGGGAAGATGATGGAGTTCATACAACTTTAGGCTCTCCAGATTTTCTCCACAGAAAAGAACATAGCTTCAGAGTGAACTTAGAGCAGCAGAAATAAACAAAAGTCAGGGTAAAGCAGTCCTCCTAAGGCAATGTGACAAGACTCAACCTCGAGGGGTGCAGGTTTGGTGAGTGAAGTGCAAATACCTCCAGGCCCACTCTGCTGAATCCACAAACAACAAGCCCTGGGTGCAGATGGGCTAGGAGGCAGCCTCAGCTTCAGCAACTTTCACCTCACAGACAGTGTTGAAATTGCAGGCTGAGCAGAAGATTGAAGGACCTTCCATTTGAGGGAGGCCAAGCACAGCTGTGCTGACCTGACATGGCTCTATGCTATGGCTGTGGTCCTGTACAGCAGCTGCAGGGGAGAAGGAGCTAACACATACCTGGTGAGCGCAGTAGCAGAGGGGCAGGGACCCTGCTGGCTGTGGGCACTTGCAGGAGAGCAGAGATCCTGGTTTTATTTCCAGGGCAGAGAGGACAGGGGTAGTTTGCAGCCACTAGGGGATCCAAAGTAGGCAAGAGCCTTTGTGGGACAGAGAGGATGTGGGCCTGAGTTGTGGCTTAGGGGTGGAAAGGGGTGCCCAAAGTTGGCCCCTGATGAGGTTTGGGGTTGAGGAGTGCTCGAGACCCCAAACACCAACATGCTGGGTCCTGCCGAATGAATTTGACTCAAGCCTTCTCAGCCAAGGAAAAAGACAAAAGTTTATTAAAGATTCGCCATATTGAGTTGTCTTAAGAAATCTTACCAATTGTGATGCTTGTTTTCACAAGCAGGCCAGATTCAATCTACTGAGCTAGATTGAATCTGAGTGCTTTCATGGAGACAAGATGAAACTTATATACAGAAAGATTGTGGGAGGGATCTAGGGGTGGTCAAGTAGTCTGGGGTGACTAGAGGAGGGTTTTAGGGAGGGTCTTGAGGGGGAGTCTAAGGAGGACATTGATGGGGCTGGGGTGACTAGAGGTCAAGACTCCAGGAAACAAGAGAATGGGATTTTGGTGGGATTAAGGGTGGGAAGCAGCTGGACAGTAGAGGGCTAGGCTAGGTAGAGATTTGGGCATAGATAATGAAAGGCTTATGGACTCAGGTAAAGGCCAGATCTAGTGGGAAGATTCAAGTAGAGTTTAAGGGGGTTCCCAGAGACTGTATCCCATCAGGTTCAAGGGGGTTCCCAGAGACTGTACCCTCTTCATTCCCCCCTCAAACAAATAGGACCCAAATTCTTTTGGGGTCAAGGATGAAGGTCTCAGCTTCTGAAACTGCTTCCTGCTGGCAAGGGGTATAGAGCTGTCCCTGCCTTGATGGGTTGACTTCAAGGGGTACATAGTCTGAGCAGTCATCTGCAAGTTGATGGCTTGGAGCCTGGAGGAGATAAACCTGGCCCTTAAGGAGGCTAAGCTAACAAGCACCAAACAGGCAGTATAAGAGTAGAGAAAAAAGACAATTCCTTGGTGTAAAAGACAATTTCCCTGGAGGTTATTGCAGATGACTGTTTCATACCTCGCTCTCCTAACCACTTGTTCTGTGTGCCACACTGCTTCGGGGTTCAGGAGTGTGTAGCACATCCGAATGAGGTGAGGGGTATCTAAGAGCAAGTCTTGATATTTGGTGAGCCTGTGGTTAGCCAGCCACTGTTGGCCCTCAGTTTCCAGGATGCTCTGAACTCCATAGGGACTCAGAACTTCTAAGGGCTGGCCAACTAGAGGTTTAGGAGCTTTCTCAATTGGAGTGGCTGTAACAACCATGGAATCTAAATGTTTTGAAAAACAGACAACTGGCCTGGGGTCAGATCCTAAGGACTGTGTTGGGACTCCCAAAGCCTGTCTTTTCCTTTCATCAACATACAAAGTGAAAGGTTTTTCTAGATTAGGTAGAGCGAATGCTGGAGTGCTAGTCAATTTAGTTGTCAAAGTCCCCAAAGCTTTAGCCTGGTCTGGGCCCCACTCTACAGGGAGTGAGTCAGGGCCTTGAGTAGCAATTAATGATAGCAGTCCCTCCCAAGCCTTGGGCTTAATTGGATATTGAAGGTGATGGGGGAACACTTTAGGATCTTGGAGGTGAACTATGGCTGGGGTGGCAGAAGTAGCTTGCCCAGGAATTCTCTGATCCCAAACAATTGGCTCAACTGTCTCCCACATCTCTGGGGGAACATGGGGGGATCTGGTAAACAGAAGGAAAAAGGAGATGGGATATTTAACTAGAGAAAATTGACTTCCCAATTTCACCATCAGGTCCCTTCCCAACAAGAGTGTAGGGCTAGAGGAGAGCATAAGGAAGGAGTGTTCAAACAACAGATCCTCAAGTAGTTTGGGGAGGGGTATGTCTAGAGACATCCTTTAGTTTCCCCTTTGATGCCCATGACCCAATGGGTTGAGGGGCAGGTAGGGCCAGAGTAATTGGCTAAAACAAGAGAACATAGCTTTGATAAAGTGGGTAACCTTACCTTCAACCTCGATTTTGCCCAGGGTTCGGTGAGAGAGGTGGAGAAAGCAGGAGCACTGCCAAGCCCCAGGCTTTCCCCTCCTTCCAAGTCTTGAGAAGACTGGAGGACAGGGTACTGGGAGGCGGTTCTACCACTTTTCCAACCTCTGGGATAGTCCTTCCTCCAATGTCCCTCCTGGTCACATGCTGGGCATGGTCCTAGAGATGTGGATCCTGGGGGCTTCCTCTGGGAGGGCGCCCTAGAGGGGCACTCCTTGGACCAGTGACCTCCTTGTGTCATCAAAAGCAGGTTTCACTACTACCGAAGTTGCCAGGCTTCCTCCAGGTGCCCTGGGAGGGGGGGCTCCTTGGGTCTTTTCCTGGCCGTGGCAGTAGCCAAGAATTGAGCATGTTCTCTGTCTCTAGCCCTATCCCTGAGTTCTTTTTCCTCACCTGCAACCAGGTTTCTGTTGTTAAAGACTCCAAAGTCCATCTCCAGTAATTGGGCCTGAGGTATTTGGGATCCCATTGCCAATTTCTGCAGTTTCCTCCTAATATCTGGGGCAGACTGATAAATTAAAGTATTGCTGCCCCTTCAATAGAGTTGGGATCCAAATTTCTATACTTCTTAATAGCTTCTACAAGCCAGTCTTGGAAAAGAGCCGGGTTTTCCTTTTCTCCCCAAGTAATCTCCCTAATTTTTTGAAAATTTATTTGCTTTTGAAATGCTGTTCTTAGACCTTCTAACAGGCAAATTACCATATGATCTCTCTTTCTGCTATCCTCACTCTTGATATCCTGGGTCACTAGCAAGAACAGCAGCTGTTCCTGGGGGATATTTTGTGGGGTTATTGCTAGCCAAACGATCTCCAAATTTTTGGGCATGTTCCCAGATTCTCCTCTTCTTCTCAGTGGTACAACAGGTAGAGAAGAGGATATGCAAAGCACCCTAAGAAAGCTCGAATTGTAGGGACAGATCTTAAAACCCTCAGTAAACTTAGTAGGGTCTTCTGAGTATCTCCCCAGTTTCTCTTTAACCTGAATGAGATCTGAAATGGAGAATGGAACTCGTATTCTAATTGTCTCACTGGGTGAGGCAGGCACTTCCCTCAGGATAAAAAGCCTTGAGGGTGCTGTGGGGACAGGAGCTTGGGGAAAGAGATCTGGCTGATTTTTATTAGACTGCAAGGCTGGGAGATCTGGCTGGCAAGGGAGAAGATCAGTTGGTACTTGCGGAGGGGTAGGGGTCAGAGGGGAAGATACCAAAGAAACCTGAGGGGGTGCCACCTCAGAGGGAGGAGCTAGGGGAGGAGGTACTGTTGTGGGGGCAGGTCCCAAGGCTGGAACCTGAATAGGGATTGACTTGGGGATGGGGCCCATGGTGGTAGATACTGCAGGGCCTGCAGTAGGGGCAGGCCAGGCCAGAACCTGAGTAGGGGTCCCTTCAAGGGAAGGGGCCACAGAGGGAGACACCTTGTTGTACCAGAAGTGAGTGAGACACGCCACAGAGTATAAGTTTTAAATGGAAAATTTATTAGCCGGCGGCCATCGGGGTACTGCAACCACAAATCTATGGCCCCGTGTTGGGGTGACGACTTGACTTATATAGGATATGTGGGGTTTCAGTGGTTAATTATCTCCTGGAACCTACAGGCCAGGTCACGGGGGGGGGGGGGGGGGGGGGGACAGGAACAAAGGTCCTGGCTGATCAAAAGATTCAGTCGGGTTATCGTAAAGTGGGATAATCTCATTGACATTCCTTGGTGGAGTCATGGAGCCCCAGGGATATCTGCTAGACAGAAAGGGTCTGCCAGGTTATCCTTCAGGGGGATGGTCCTATCTATTGACATTCCTTGGAGGAGTCGCAGGGCCCCAGGGATATCTGCTAAATGCTGGAGAGATCTGAGTCCCTTGTTTCTGGGGGTGCTTGTCAGTAGCTAGGGGTTTCTCAGGGGTTCCTAATTTTCTTGTATTACAACCTCAACAAGACCCTTGGCTGAGACCTGAGCAGGGATAGCCAAGGGGGGAGGGGCCATGGGAGGAGATGCAGGGCAGTAGACTTGGACCATGAAAGAGGCAGGAAAAGAGGGAGGTTGAGCTAGAAGAAAAGGGAAGGGAAACCAATGGAAAGAGGAGGTGGCCAAGGAAGGGGGAACACAAGAAACAAGGGTGCTCGGGGGAGGTTGGGGAGTAGGAGGAGGGGCTGGGGTTGAAGCCATAACAAGGGGGTCATCCAAAATGTCCTGTTGGCCCCCATTACCCCTTTGTGGGGGCACTCGAGTTATAAGCATCTTACCAAGACAACCCAATATGGCAAATCCTTCACAAACTTTGTCTTTTTCCTTGGCTGAGAAGTTTTGAGTTGAATTCATTCAGCAGGACCCAGTGTTGGTATTGTGGGGTCTCGAGCACCCCTCAACCCCAAAACCTCATCAGACAGAGCTCAGAAAATGAAAGTAAGACCTGAGGACTGGGGCATCATTCCCCGTACCTGGGAACTAAAACTTGAATGTCAATAATAAGATCCTAAAAATAAAATAAAACTAAAAATGAGTAAGTAAAGCAGAAAGAAGCCATCCATAGATTACTGGGGATAGAGAAGATCTGAATTCATATTTGGAGGAAGATAGTGGAGGTAAAAAATTCACTCCTTTTTCAATAAGACATGTCAAATGGTCTCAATCACAAAAAGAATTCTTAGAAGAACTTAAAAAGCACTTTAAAAATCAAATAAGGGAGATCAGTGAAAAATTAGGAAAAAAATAAGAGCAATCCAAGAAAATCATGAAAATTATGGAAAGAAAGTCAACCAACTGGAAATAGATATTCAAAAACTTAATGAAGGAAATAAAGCCTTGAAAGCTAGAATTGGGCAAGTGGAAGTGAATGGCATTATAAGACACCAAGAAATAATAAAACAAAATCAAAAGAATTAAAAATAGAAGAGAACATGAAACATCTCATCAGGGATAGCCAATATAAGAATAGTCAGACTAACTGAAAGATACAATAAAAAAAAAGAGTCTAGATACAATATTACAAGAAATTATTAAAGGAAATTGCCCTGGAGTTCTTGGATAAGAAGGTAAAGCAGAAACAGAAAAAAAAAAATCTACCTCTCAATACCTGAAAGAGATCCTAGGAAGAAAATTTACATGAATATCATAGCCAAGTTTCAAAGCTCCTAGGTTAGGGAGAAAATATTACAGAGAGGATTCTGGGAAGATGGCTGAGCAGGTCAGAAAAATTCCAAGCTCTCAAGATTTTCCCCCACAAAAGGGTTAAAATAGCACCTTAGGGCAAACAAAGTATGGGTGGAGACAAAGAAGAATAGGGGCACAACTGGAGTCTTCCTGGGACAATTTGAAAAGATCCAAAGAAAAATCCCAGGAAGAGGTTTGGTCCCAGGAAGGGCTATGCAAAGTTACAAGAATCACTTTCTCCTCTGGAGCCATCTGGTTCCAGTGGCCAGACATTTATCAGGATAACTGGAGATGGCCTAGGATGCAGTGGGGGACCTTGGCTCTTTAAGCTAAGGTCTTTCTCAGATCGCAGTTTGACTGAGCAAAGCTCATTCAGTGATTAAGGCTAAATAATAAATGAGGCTGAGAAGGGCCTCTTTCCCTAATCAAAAAAAATAGAAATCAATCTGTGAGAAGACCCTCAGGGTTTCTGACCAAAAGAGAGACAATTGCTATTTACATTTTGGCAAATATTACTGTGCTACCTATAAATTATCAGTGTGTCAAACATATAATTTGACAAAATTGTTTGTATTAGACATGAATGTTTTCTGATTTTTTGGCATACTTCTAAATGGATACCAAAGATAGTTGGACCAATTCACCATCCTGCCAAGAGGGCACTAGGGTTCTTATATTCACAGAATACCTCCGAGATTGACTGTTATATTTTTTTGTCATCCTTACTAATTTGCACAGCATAAAATAAAACCTGAGTGGTTTTAATTTATATTTCTCTTACTATTAGTGATTTGGATCATGTTTTCATGTGGCCATTTATTCTTTGCTGTTCTTTTGTTCCTATCTATTGACCCATTTCTATCTTGTGTTAATTACATATAAATTTAGGGTATCAGACATTTATCAATGATATTTGATGAATGACTTTGGTTTAAATTCTATCTGCATAACCTTAGGCAAATCACTCAATGTCAGTGAGCCTGCCTTTTTTCTCCTGGTCTCCTCAGAAGAATATGTCTCTTTTAAAAATATTTTATTTATTTCTTTTTAGTTTTCAACATTCACTTCGTAAGATTTTGAGTTACAAATTTTCTCTCCATCTCTCCCCTCCCCAAGATAGTGTGTAATTTGATATAGGCTCTACATATACATTCATATTGAACCTATTTTCATATTAGTCGTGTTGTAAAGAAGAATAAGAACAAGTGAGAGGAACCGCAAGAAAGAAGAAGTAAACAAAAAAAATAAAAAAAGGAGAGAGCAAATAAATACTTCAATCTATATTCAGACTCTGTAGTTTCTTTTCTGGATGTAGACAGCATTTTCCATCATGAGTCCTATGGAGTTCTCTTGGATGCTTGCATTGCTAAGATAAATCTATCAAAGTTAGTCATCCATTGTGGATATTGCTGTGTACAATATTCTCCCAGTCCAGCTCACTTCACTCAGCACCAGTTCATTCAGGTCTTTCCAGGTTTTTCTGAAGTCTGCCTGCTCATCATTTCTTATAACATAATAGTATTCCATTACATTCACATACCACAACTTGTTCAGCCATTCCCAAATTTATGGGCATCTCCTCAATTTCCAATTCTTGGCCACTACAAAAATTGCTGTTATAAATATTTTTGTACATGTGGGTCCTTTTCTCTTTTTTATGATCTTTTTGGGATACAGACCTAGAAGTGGTATTGCTGGGTCAAAGGGTATGCAGTTTTGAATCTCTTTGGGCATACTTCCAAATTGCTCTGCAGAATGGTTAGATCAGTTCACAATTCCACCGACAATGCATTAATGTTCCAATTTTCCCACATCTCCAGCATTTATCATTTTCCTGTTTTGTCAGATTAGCCAATCTGATAGGTGTGATATGATACCTCAGAGTTGTTGCATTGGCTTTGTTTGTACGAAAACTTTCAATTTGAAGGAATCAAAAGTATCCGTTTTACACACAATGTTCTTTAAATCTTGTTTGGTCATAAATTCTTCCAGTCTCCATAAATCTGACAGGTAAATTATTCCTTGCTCTCCCAGTTTGCTTATAGTATTAACTTTTATATCTAAATTGTGTACCCATTTTGACTTTATTTTGGTATATGGTAGAAGCTGTTGGTCTATGCCCAGTTTCTGCCATAGTATTTTCCAGCTTTCCGAACAGTTTTTGTTAAATAGTGAGTTCTTATCCCAGAAGCTGGAGTCTTTGAGTTTATCAAACAGTATATTACTACAGTTATCAACTACTGTGTCTTGTTTACCTAACCTATTACACTGATCTATCACTCTGTTTCTTATCCAGTGCTAAGTAGGTTTTATGACTGCCCCTTTATAATACAATTTAAGATGTGGTTTGGCCAGGCCACCTTCACTAGCATTTCTTTTCATTAATTCCCTTGATATTCTGGACCTTTTGATCTTCAGATGAATTTTGTTATTGCTTTTTCTAGATGTATAAAATAATTTTAGTAGTTTGATAGGTATTGTACTGAATAAGTAAATTAATGTAGGTAGAATTTTCATTTTTATTATATCAGCTTGGCCTATCCACGAGCAATTAATGTTTTTCCAGTTATTTAGATCTGACTTTATTTGTATGAAAAGTGTTTTGTAATTGTGTTCATATACTTCCTGGGTTTGTCTTGGCAGGTAGACTCCCAAATATTTTATAGTGTCTACAGTAACTTTAAATGGAATTTCTCTTTCTATCTCTTGCTGTTGGGCTTTGTTAGTAATATATAGAAATGCTGATGATTTATGTGGGTTTATTTTATATCCTGCAACTTTGCTAAAGTTGTTAATTATCTCAAGGATTTTTTTACTTGATTCTCTATGATTTTCTAAGTATATCTCCATATCATCTGCAAAGAGTGATAACTTAGTTTTTTCTTTGCCTATTCTAATTCCTTCTATTTCTTTTTCTTCTCTTATTGCTATAGCTGAAGTTTCTAGTAGTACCATATTGGATAACAGTGGTGATAATGGACATCCTTGTTTCCGCCCTGATCTTATTGGAAATGCTTCTAGCTTATCCCCATTATATATAATACTTGCTGATGGTTTTAGGTAGATGCTACTTACCATGTTAAGGAGGACTCCATTTATTCCTATGCTCTCTAGTATTTTAAATAGTAATGGGTGTTGTATTTTGTCAAAAGCTTTTTCTGCATCTATTGAGATAATCATATGGTTTCCATTAGTTTTATTTTTGATGTGATCAACTATACTGAAAGTTTTCCTAACACTGAAACAGCCCTGCATTGTGGGTCTAAATCCTCCTTGGTCATAATGTATTATTCTTGTGATAAGTTGCTGTAATCTTTTTGCTAAAATTTTATTCAAAATTTTTGCATCTATATTCATTAGGGAAATTGTTCTATAATTTTCATTCTCTATTTTGGCTCTTCCCAGTATAGGTATCAGTGCCATATTTATATCATAAAAAGAATTTGGTAGGACTCCTTTGTCACCAGTTTTCCTAAGTAATCTATGTAGAATTGGAATTAAGTGTTCCTTAAATGTTTGATAGAATTCCCTTGTAAATCCATCTGGCCCTGTAGATTTTTTCCTAGGGAATTCAATGATGACTTGTTCAATTTCTTTTTGTGAAATGGGGTTATTTATTTTATTTCCTCTTCTGTGAATCTGTGCAATTTATATCCATTTCAGTAAGATTGTCAAAATTATTGGCATATAGTTAGGCACAATAGTTTCTAATTATTGTTTTAATTTCCTTTTCTTTGGTGGTGAATTCATCCTTTCCATTTTTGATACTGGTAATTTGATTTTCTTCTTTTTTAATAGAATTAACCAACAGTTTGTCTATTTTATTGGTTTTTCATAAAACCAGCTCTTAGTTTTATTTATTAGTTCAATAGTTTTCTTAATTTCCGTTTTATTAATCTCTCCTTCAGTTTTCAGTATTTCTAATTTAGCTTTTCATTGGAGATTTTTAATTTGTTCTTTTTCTAACTTTTTTAGTTGCATGACCAATTTATTGGTCTCCTCTTTCTCTACTTTATTGGATATGGATAAATATTTAGAGATATAAAACTTCCCCTAAGAAATGCTTTTGCTACAACCCATATGTTTTGGTATGTTGTCTCATTATTGTCATTCTCTTGGATGAAGTTACTGCTTCTATGATTTGTTGTTTGACCCACTCATTCTTTAGGAATAGATTATTTAGTTTCTAATTAATTTTTAGTCTATCTTTCTATGGTCTTTTATCACATATAATTTTTATTGCATTGTGATCTGAAAAGGATGCATTTTACATTTCTGCCTTTCTGCATTGGATTATAAGATTTTCATGCCCTAGTACATGGTCAATTTTTGTTTAGGTGCCATGTACCACTGAGAAAAAGGTATATTCATTACTATCCCCATGCAGTTTTCTCCAGAGGTCTACCATATCTAACTTTTCTAAAATTCTGTTCACCTTCTTCACTTCTTTCTTGTTTATTTTGGGGTTAGATTTTTCTAGTTCAGAGATGGGGAGGTTGAGGTCCCCCACTAGTACAGTTTTGTTGTCTATTTCTTCCTGTAACTCCCTTACCTTCTCCTCTAAGAATCTGGATGTTATACTATTTGGTGGATATATGTTTAGTAATGACATTACTTCATTGTCTATGGTGCCTTTGAGCAGGATGTAGTTTTCTTCATTATCTCTTTGAATTAGATCTATTTTTGCTTTTCTTTTGTCTGAGATCAGGATTGCTGCCCCTGTTTTTTTTTACTTCAGCTGAAGTGTAATATATTCTACTCCAGCCTTTTACCTTTACCCTGTGGATAGCCTTCTGTTTTAAATGTGTTTCTTGTAAACAATATATTGTAGGATTATGATTTTTAATCTATCCTGCTATCTACTTCCATTTTATGGGAGAGTTTGTCCCATTCACATTCACAGTTATGGTTACTATCTGTGTCTTTCTCTCCATTCTGTACCCACACACACACCTGTTTATGCTTTTCTTTCTCCTTTCTCCCTTTTCCTCCTCAGTAGTTTTGCTTTTGACCATAGCCTCTCTCAATCTGCTCTCCCTTCAATCAGCTCCCTCCTTTTTTCCCCCTTTTCCCTTACTTCCCTCCCTTATATCCCCCTCCCTTTTGTTTCCCATTTTCTCTCCAACCGCCTATAGGGCAAGTTAGATTTCTATGTCTAACTGAGTATGTTATTCCCTCCTTGAGCCAAATACAATGAGAGTAAAGTTCCAACAATGATCATCTCTCTTCCATCTTTCCCTCTTCTGTAATATGTAATAGGTGATGTAATTTGCCCTTTTCTGCCTCCTCCTCTCCTCTTCTTCCATTGCAATTTTTTTTTACCACTTAATTAGGGTTTTTTATCATCACATCAAAGGCAACTTAAACCCACTTCCTCTCTCTATGTATATCCCTTCTAGATGTCATAATAAAGATATTGTTCTCGAGAGTTTTATTATCTTTCCATGTAGGCATATAAACCATTTTAAATTATTGACTAATGTTGTTTTTTCCTTTTCCTGTTTACTTTTTTGTACCTCTCTTGAGTCTTGTATTTGAAGATCAAATTTTCCATTGAGCTCTGGTTTTTTCATCAAGAAAGTCTGGAAGTCCCCTATTTCATTGAATAGTCATCTCCTCCCCTGAAAGATTATGCTCAATTTCTCTGGGCAATTGATCCTTGGTTGCAATCCAAGCTCCTTTACCTTACAGAATATCATATTACAAGTCCTATGATCTTTAATGTAGAAACTGCAAGGTCCTGTGTAATCCTGAATGTGGTTCGACCACATTTGAATTTTTTCTGTCTGGCTGCTTGCAATATTTTCCCCTTGATCTGATAATTCTGTAATTTGGCTACAATATCCCTTGGCATTTTCAATTTGGGATCTATTTTAGGAGGAGATTAGTGGATTATTTTGATGAATATTTTACCCTGTGGTCCTAGGACC
Source organism: Trichosurus vulpecula (assembly GCF_011100635.1). NCBI lineage: Eukaryota > Metazoa > Chordata > Mammalia > Diprotodontia > Phalangeridae > Trichosurus > Trichosurus vulpecula. The sequence goes on along the minus strand of NC_050574.1, from coordinate 87,922,237 downwards.
TCAGCTGAGTTTTCCTTGATTTCTTGGAAGATGCTGTCCAGGCTCTTTTTCATCATGGCTTTCAGGTAGACCAATAATTCTTAAATTATCTCTCTGGGATATATTTTCCAGGTCGGTTGTTTTTCTAGTGAGCTATTTTACTTTTATTCTGTTTTTTTTTCATTTTTTGATTTTGTTTGACTGATTCTTGATGTCTGATAGAGTCATTAGCTTGCACTTCCCCAATTTTTCTTTTTAACAGTTTTTTTCTTCAGGTAGTTTTTGTACCTCCTTTTCCATTTGGCCAATTCTACTTTTTAAGGAGTTGTTTTATTCAGTGTACTTTTCCCCAATTTTGTCAATTGTATTTTTAAAGGAATTGTTTGATTTTTCTTCTAACTCTCTTATTTGACTTTTGAAATCCTTCTTGAACACTCTTCCAAGAAGGCTTTTTGGGCTTGAGACCAGTTCATATTCACCTGTGAGGTTTGGATGTGGGTATATCGACAATGTTATCTTCTCCCGAATTTCTGTTGTGATCTTTCCTGTCACCAAGATACTTCTGTATGGCCCTTGTTTTTCTTTGCTGTTTTTTGCTCATGTTGTTTGCCTTTTTTCTGGGTTTTAAATTTGATCTCTGCTTCTGGAGCCCAGGGGCACTGTCCAAGGCTTCCTGTGCTGGCAGCTAGAAGCCTGGTTACTGGTTTTGTGTGCTGGGGCCTCAGTTTCTGGCAGCTGGAGGCTATAGTGTTCTGGTAGTTTACTTAGTGCTGAGCTGGAGCTGGTGGTAGTGGCTGATGTGTGCCTGGTATTGGCATTTGCTGCTCCTCCACTCTGGTGCTTAAGATCTTCCACTGGTCCACTGAGGTGCAGCTTGCCACTGGCTTGCTGGGACCCCTCCTGTAGTGTCCTGGTCCCCTTCAGACACAGCAAGAAGGACCTTTCCTTAATCCCCCTTGCCTCCCAAGCTAAAGGACTGCTGTACTTTGTGTTTCTGGTGGCTCTGCTATTCCAAGATTTTTCTCTGGGTTTTTCAAGGTCAGTAAGGGAAGGTGATAGCAACTTACTGCTTACTCCACCATCTTGGTTCCTAGAACTTGAGATAAGTGACTTTCACACATTCTATCAGTGGACTGATTGTTCCAGGAGGAGCAGCTGCCCCTGCCACTTTCTCAAGCCATGCAAATGACTGTACTCTCTCACCCAGTTCCTACAGACCCCTCCCTCTGAGATTCTAAGTTTTCTCAGGCTTCTGGAAACTGCCACAGCTGGCTGGTAATTCAGTCCTTTGAGGTCTTCTCCATACTTTTCTATTTTTTAACCTATTACTAAATACTACTGATGATTCTTGCCTTATAGGATAATTTGGGGTCTGAAAAGGCTCTTCTTTGGAAGAGACTGACTATTTTCTTTGGAGGGGGGTAGGCAAGGCAATTGGGGTTAAGCAGCTTGCCCAAGGTCACACAGGTAGTAAGTGTGCCAAGTGTCTGAGGCCGGATTTGAACTCAGGTTCTCCTAACTCTACGGCCAGTGCTCTACTCACTACACCACCTAACTGCCCTGAGAGTGACTATTTTAAAAGGAACTTCATAAATTCCACTGAAAAGGAGATGAAAAAAGGGTAGTGATCATAAAGTGGATGTGTTTTTATTTTTGCCAAGGTAAAACAAAGTTTATTAAGGATTTGCCATATTGGGTAGACTCTTAAAAGGAGCCTGAGCATTTGTGATGCTAATGCCAGTGGGCCAGATCAATCTGAGCTGAGTTAGATTGAATCTGAGCCGTGGATGTGTTTTTAGCATTGCCCAGAGAAAGACAGGAAATTAATTAATCACAGAAAATGGAATTGACCATTTTTCCTCTGATTGTTTTCTCCTACAGCTTGTCATCTTGTAATCTTCCCCCTGCGTGTTGGCACAATCTCTTCTCTGCTCTCAGTAGCAACAAGAGCCTGAAAGACCTAGATCTAAGACTAAATTCCTTTGAGGAGGGGGCAATGAAATGTCTGGGGAAGGCCTTGGAAAATCAAAACTGCAAGTTAGAGAAACTGAGGTGAGTTCCCACATGTTCCCTTTGTAGATGTTCGGCTTGGCATCAGGAACAGGAGTAAATTATGAAAAGAGAACAACACAAATAAGGCAATGGAGAGTGGAAACTGCATAATCCAGGTTTAGGGTTCATAGTCTCACACCCTTCTCCGTCTCTTGATGCTGTAATGAGAAACATGAAAGGGAAAGATTGGTTTGCTAAGGGAATACTGCCTTTCTCTCTAGTAGGCAATTATCCCATCTATGTGCAAGGCAATCAAATCTATATTATCAGTCGTAGTCTCTGGATATTCTGTAACCATGTCATACTCAACTTGTCTGAACTAAATTATCTTTTCAAGAAAACCCACAGCTCTTCCTAACTTTCCTGTTTCTGTTGAGGATACCTTCCTTCTACTCACTCATTTGCAACTTTACTCACATTTTTGATTCCTCACTTTCTCGTCCTAAATGTATAATCAGTTGTTGTACTTTGTAATTTCTTCTTCCAAAAATGTCTCCTTTATGCATTTCTTATCTCTGTGCATAAAACTCCCCTTCTAATCCAGACCCTTATCACCTTTCACCTTCACTGTTGCAGTAGCCCATTAACTGATTTCCATACCTCAGGTCTTTCCTCTCCCTAAACCATCCAGAGGGAGATGAGGGAAAGAAAGGGAGAAGATGAGAGGAGAGGAGAGAAAGCAAGAGAGTTAGAGGAAGTTCAGATGTAAAATATCACTGGAAACCAACTCACAATTACTCCAGTAGCTTGAGGGAGAAACCAAAAGAGATTATCAACAATCTCAGTTTTCTAATAGTAATTCCCTAGAATGGTATCCTCATTTGTATGGGACTCAAGTTGCTGAGTTTGTAACAAAGGCACTAGTTAACGTCCAGGAAATCAAAGTAGGTCTTCTCAAGCAGAATGAAACCCTGAGTGCAGTTTTCTGCATTAAGCACTGTCCTGGGGCATGTGGAATTTTCATTTTATTATCATCTTTTCTCATGTCTTAAAGCTGTTACTAGGCTTTTTGCAGACTGATGGAACTATGAGTCCTTATGGGATATGCAGTGTTCCCTTTTGAGCTTTGGACATGTGTCCATCCCAGATTCTCACCCTAACTTTTCTTTGGAGACACAGAATTTTGGAAGAAAGGGTCCAACACCAGGCACTGCTGGACTTTGTCTTTCCTTTGCCTGTGTAGAAAACTAAGGTGGTGTTGTTTTTCTCTATGTATGGTGACCCCACTAAAGACATGCCACACTGAATTAGTGTTGTTAAATTTGTGTTTGGCAGCAAAGAGATCCCTGGATAGATAGTTCTATATCTTCATCTCTACCAGAAGAGAAAAGGACAAAGCCTGTGAACAGATTTCTATGTACAGCTGTGCTTAATTAAAGGATATTCTGTTCAGGTAACTGAGGCCCTGAAGAGGGGGAACAAGTTCAAGGAGCTGGGAGGGAGGCAGTGGGGGTGGAGTCGTACAAATATCTAGGTTTATGTCCAGCAGCTTTCCATTTTTGTACAGGAAAGATCCCTTCTCCAGTGTGTGCTACAAATGCTCCTCTTTTGGGAGCTCTGGGGCAGTGATTGGAAGGGAAGTAAATAGCACTGTGGCACCATTTCTCTGCTTTGAATAATTTAAGAATTAAAAACCGTTCAATTTCATATAATGGAAAAGAGCTATTTGGTGTTTTGCTGTTGCCAAAGTCTAAGAATTCTACCCTGTTCATATTTGTCTAAGGTTCTTGATCCAATTTTCTTCTTTCTTTCCTTTTTTTAAAAACATTACAAGCTTCACAGGTACATTTTGAGTTAATTAAGGCATATGTTATAAATGTTGGTCTAAACCTAATTTCTGCCAAAATCCTTTCCGGTTTTTCCTGAAATTTATTTTTCGTGCTGAGAGTTCTTCCATGACTTACATCTATTGAAGATTACTTATTGAGTTTAGCTGTTTCTGATCCTTTCTTATTTAATCTAAACCAGGGCTGTCCAAAATGTGGTCCTCAATATGATTTATGCAGCCCACTTACAAGCATAGAAATTTAAATAAATGCTTTAGTAAAGGAAGGCAAGCCACTGCAGAGCTCTCACTAAAATGGCAAATCAAAATATATTTTCTGTTGTTTCAATAAAAACCTAAGGTTGGACAGCCCTGATCTAGACTATTGGGATATTTTTCTGTCTATTTTAACTTGTAATAAATAGTACCTATTGTTTAAATATTCTTATATGGTATGAATATTTTTCATTCAAGGTCTAAAAATGGTCTTCTCAGGAAGATTGCCAATTTTTAAAGAAACTACATTCATTCCACTGAAAAGGAGATGACAAAGGATAATGATCATAAAGTGGATGAGTTTTTAGCATTGCCCAGAGAAAGATAGGAAGTTAATTAACCACAGAAAATTGAATTGACCCTTTTTCCCTCCAATTATGTTTTCTCCTACAGCTTGGAATGTTGTCATCTTACCCATACATGTTTGCAGAAACTCTGCTCTGCTCTCAATAGCAATGAAACCCTGAAAGACCTAGATCTGAGTCAAAATTCCTTTGAGGAGGGGGCAATGAAACTTCTGTGTAAGGCCTTGGAAAATCAAAACTGCAAGTTAGAAAAACTGAGGTAAGGTCCCACATGTTCCCTTTGTTGATGTTCGGTTTGGTATCAGGGACAGGAGGGCATTAGGAAGAGAGGGCAACACAAACCAGGGAATGGAGTGTGGCAACTGTCTGCCTAATCCAGGTTCAGCGTTTATAGTCTTATACCCTTCTCCTTCTCTCTATGCTGTAATGAAAAACATGAAAGGGAAAGATTGGTTTCCTAAGGGAATACTGCCTTTCTTTCTAATAGACAATTACACATCTGTGTGTAAAGCTCTCAAATTTATATTATCAGTCCTAGTCTCTGGATATCCTGTAAATATGTCAGACTCAACATGTCAGAACAGAGCTGATTATCTTTCCAACAAGACCCATGTCTCCTCCAAATTTTGCTATTTCTGTTCAGGATATTTTCCTTCTTGTCTCTCAGGTTTATTTCCTCACTTTCTCACCCCATAAATAAATTCATTTGCCAAGTAATGCAATTTCTTCCTCCAACGAAATCTCCTTTATCTGTTTATATCTGTGCATTCAACTATCCTTGTAGTTCATATTCTCATCTCATCACCTTTCACTTTCAGTATTGGGGTAGCTCACTAAGTGGTTTCCATTCCTCTAGTCTTTCCCCTCTCTAACCCATCCAGATGGAGAGGAGGAAAAGGAAGGGAAGAGGCAAGAGGAGAAGAGAGGAGAGGAGAGACAGCAAGGGAGTTAGAGAGGAAGTTCGGATGTAAAATGTCATCGACAATCAACTCAAAATTATTCCAGTAGGTTGAGGGAGAAACCAAAACAGATTATATACCAACTTGCTTTTCTAATAGTAATTTCCCATAATGGTGTCCTCCTTTATATAAGACTCAAGATGCTGAGTTTGTAACACAGGCACTTGTTCACATCCAGGAAATCAAAGTAGATTTTATCAAGCAGAATGAAGCCCTGAATGTTGTTTTCTGAATTAAGCACTGTCCTGGGACTCAGAAAATTTTCTTTTGATTATCATCTTTTCTCATGTCTTGAAGCCTTTACTAGGCTTTTGCAGACAGATGGAACCATGGGTTCTTCTTATGGGTTATGCAGTGTTCACTTTTCAGCTTTGGACGTGTGTCCAGCCCAAATTCTCACCCTAGCTTTTCTTTGGGGACACAGAATTTTGGAAAAAAGGATCCAACACCAGGTACTGCTCGACTTTACATTTCCCTGTGCCTGTGAGGAAAACTAAGGTGGAGTTCTTTTCCTCCATGTATCTTTTAACCCCACTAAAGACATGCCAGACTGAATTGGCATTATTAAAGTTGTTTCTGACTGCAAAGAGATCCCTGGAGAGATGATACAATGTCTTCATCACTACCAGATGACAAAGGGAAAAAACCCGGGCACAGGTTCCAGCTGAACTTAATGAAAGGATATCTTATTAATGTAACTGAAGTCCTGTAGAGTCAGGAGGAGGACAAAGAGCTGGGAGGGAGGTAGTGTGGGTGCAGTCATGTAAATTTCCAGGTTTGTGTCCAGCAGCTTTTTGCTTTTGTACAGGAAAGATCTCATCTCCAGTGAGTGCTACAAATGTTCTTTCTCTTTTAAGACCAGTAATTGGAAGGGAAGTGAATAGTATTGTAGCACCATTTTTCTTCTTTGAAATCTTTAAGAATTAAAAGCTTTTCAATTTCTTATAATGGATATTAGCTATTTGGTCTTTTGTTGTTGCCACAGTCTAAGAATTCTACCCTATTCATATTTGTCTAAGGTTCTTGACCTAATTCTCTTCTTTCTTTCTCTTTCTATTTTTTTTAAAACATTATGACCTTCAATATTCAGGCCACATGTACATTTTGAGCTAATTAGGGTATATATTATAAATGTTGGTCTAAACCTAATTTTTTCCAAAATCTTTTCCAGTTTTTCCTGAAATTTATTTTTCATATAGAGAGTTCTTCCATGAATAATTTATGTTCTTATGTCTATTGAAGACTACTTAGTGAGTTTATTTGTTTTTGATTCTTTCTTATTTATTCTGGTCTGTTGGTATACTTTTTCTTATTTCTTTTAACTACTACTAACTATTACTTATAAATAGCGTAATTTGCAATTATATAGCATATAATATAATAGCACAATTTGAGTACTAAAAATGGTTTTCCCTGGAACAGATTCACCATTTTTAAAGAAATTGCATTTATGCCGCTGAAAAGGAAATAACAAAGGATGGTGATCATAAAGTTGATGTGTTTTTAGCATTGCCCAGAGAAAGATGTTAAGTCAATTAATGTCAGAAATTGGAATTGACCACTTTCCCTCTGATTATGTTTTCTGCTATAGGTTGGCATGTTGTTGTCTTACCCAAACCTGTTTGCAGAATCTTTTCTCTGCTCTCAATAGAAGTGAGAGCCTGAAAGATCTAGATTTGAGTGAAAATTCCTTTCAGGAGGGAACAATGAAATTTCTGTGTAAGGCCTTGGAAAATCAAAACTGCAAGTTAGAGAAACTGAGGTGAGTTACCACGTATTCCCTTTGTTGATGCTCTGCTTGGCATCAGGGATAGGAGTGAATTAGGAAGAGAGAACAACAGGAACCAGGGAATAGAGCGGGGAAGCTGTCTACCTAATCCAGTTTCAAGTTTCATAGCCTTGTGCCCTTCTACTGCCTTTCTTTCTAATAGGCAATTATCACATGTGTGTGCATGGCTGTCAAATCTGTATTTTCAATCCTAGTCTCTGGATATGCTGTAAGTGTGTCAAACTCAACATGTCTGAACAGAACTTGTTATTTTTTCAACAACACCCACATCTCTTCCAAACATTGCTATTTCTGTTGAGGATTCTATCCTTCTTGTCACTGAGGTTTGCAACTTCACTGTTATCCTTCATTCCTCACTTTCTCACCCCATACATATAATCATTTGCCAATAACGTAATTTCTTCCTCCAAAGAAATCTCCTTTATGTGTTTGTTATCTTTGTGCATGCGGCTACCATTCAAGTTCATACTGTCATCTCATCACTTTTCACCTTCACTATGGCAGTAGCTCACTAACTGGTTTCTGTAGCACGTCTTTCCCCTCTCTAACTCATCCACAGGTAGAGGAGGGAAAGAAAGGGAGGAAAGAAGAAGAGAGGAGAAGAGGGGAGAGAAGAGGAGAGGAGAAGAGAGAAGAGCAAGGGAGTTGGAGAGAAAGTTTAGATATAAAATGTGTCAGGAAATCAACTCACAATTGCTCCAGTAGGTTGAGGGAGAAACCAAAAGAGATTATAAACAATCCCAGTTTTCTAATAGTTATTTCCCAGAATGGTATCCTCATTTATATGAAACTCAAGGTGCTCAGTTTTTAACACAGGCACTAGTTAACATCCAGGAAATCAAAGTAGATCTTCTCAAGCAGAATGAAGCCCAGAGTGCTGTTTTCGGCATCAAGCACATGGAGAATTTCCTTTGATTATCATCTTTTCTTGTGTCTTGAAGCTGTTACTAGGCTTTTGCAGACAGATGGAATTATGGATTCTTCTTATGGGATATGCAGTGTTCACTTTTCAGCTTTGGACATGTGTCCAGCCCAGATTCTCACCCTAGCGTTTCTTTGGGGACACAATTTTGGAACAAAGGATCCAACACCAGGCACTGCTTTGCCTTTCCTTATGCCTGTGTGGAAAACTAAGGTGGAGTTCTTTTCATTCATGTATGTGTTAACCCCACTAAAGGCATGCCAGACTGAGTTAGAGCTATTAAAGTTGTGTTTGGCAGCAAAGGGATCCCTGGATAGATGATACTATATCTTCATCTCTACCAGAAAAGAAAAGGACCAAACCTGTGTAGAGATTTCTATGTCCAGCTGTGCTTAATTAAATATCCTGTTCAAGTAACTGAGATCCTGCAGAATGGGGAGAAGGACAAGGAGCTGGGAGGGAGGCAGTAGGAATGGAGTCATGCAAATTTCCAGGTTTGTGTCTAGCAGCTTTTTGTTTTTGTACAGGAAAGATCCCATTTCTAATGTGTGCTCCTTCTCTTTTGGGAGCTCTGGGGCAGTGATTAGAAAGGAAATAATATTGTGGTACCATTTCTCTGCTTTGAAATCTTTAAGAATTAAAAACTCTTCAGTTTCATATGATAGAGACGAGATATTTGGTCTTTTGTTGTTGACACAGTCTAAGAATGCTACCCTATTCGTATTTGTCTAAGGTTCTTGATCTAATTCTCTTCTTCCTTCCTTCCTTCCTTCCTTCCTTCCTTCCTTCCTTCCTTCCTTCCTTCCTTTCTTTCTCTTTCTATCTTTTTTAAACATTATGACCTTCAATATTCAGGGCGCAGGTACATTTTGAGTTAATTAGAGCATTTGCTATAAATGTTGGCATAAACCTAATTTCTGCCAAAATACTTTCCAGTTTTTCCTGAAATTTATTTTTCATGTTGAGAGTTCTCCTGTGAGTAATTTATGTTCTTATGTCTATAGTTGTCTCTGATTCTTTCTTATTTAATCTGGTCTATTGGTATACTTTTCTATTTATTTTAACTGGTAATAAATAGTACTTATTATATATTTTTATAGTACAATTTGAGTTCCAAAAATGGTCTTCTCAGGAAGAGATGGCCAATTTTTAAAGAAACTGCATTCATTCCACTGAAAAGGAGACAACAAAGGATGGTGATCCTTAAGTGGATGAGTTTTTTGCATTGCCCAGAGAAAGACAGGAAGTTAATCGCAAAAAAATGGAATTGACTACTTTCCCTCCGATTATGTTTTCTCCTATAGCTTCGCACGTTGTTATCTTACCCAAACCTGTTTGCAGAATCTCTTATCTGCTCTCAGTAGCAGTGAGAGCCTTAAGGACCTAGATCTGAGTGAAATTTCCTTTGAGGAGGGGGCAGTGAAACTTCTGTGTAAGGCCTTGGAAAATCAAAACTGCAAGTTAGAGAAACTGAGGTGAGTTACCACATGTTTCTTTTGTCGATGTTCTGCTTGGCATCAGGAACAGGAGGGCATTAGGAAGAGAGAGCAACATGAACCAAGGAATGGAGATCGGAAACAATCTGCCTAATCCAGGTTCAGGGTTCATAATCTTTTACCTTTCTCCTGCCTTTCTTTCTAATAGGCAATTGTTACATCTGTGTACATGGCTCTCAAATCTATATGTTCAGTCCTAGTCTCTGGATATCCTGTAAGCATGTCAGACTCGACATTTCTGAACACAACTGGTTATCTTTTCAACAAGACCCATATCTCTTCCAAAATTTGCTATTTCTGTTGAGGATCCAATTCTTCTGATCATTCTGGTTTGCAACTTCACTGTTATCCTTAATCCCTCACTTTCTTACCCCATAAATGTAATCATTTGCCAAATAATGTAATTTCTTCCTCCAAAGAAATCTCCTTTATCTGTTTGTTATCATTCTGCATACAAGTACCCTTCTAGTTCAGACTGTCATCTCCTCAACTTTCACCTTCACTATTACAGTAGCCCATTAACTGGTTTCCATACCTCTAGTCTTTCCTTTCTCTAACCCATCCAGAAGCAGCAGAGGGAAGGAAAGGGAGGAGAGAAGAGGAGAGGAGAAGAGAGGAGAGCCACGAAGGGAGTTGGGGAGGAAGTTCAGATACAAAATGTGCCCAGAAATCAACTCACAGTTTCTACAGTAGGTTGAGGAAGAAACCAAAAGGATTATAAACCATCCCAGTTTTCTAATACTTATATCCCAGAATGGTATCTTCATTTATATGACACTATATGAGTTTGTAAAACAGGCACTAGTTAACATCCAGGAAATCAAAGTAGATCTTCTCAAGCAGAATGAAGCCCTGAGTGATGTTTTCTGCATTAAGCAGTGTCCTGGGACATGTAGAATTTTCAAAGACTGGAGCTGCTGAGAAAGGTGTCTCCCTCTCCCACCACATTGCTGACCTTGGAGGCAATGATGAAGTCATCCGGCCATTTCCAGCCTTCAGTGTGATCAAGGTGACTCCCATATTGTAACAAGCTGGCCGTGCAGGAGTTCATGATCCTCCCTGTGGGAGCAGCAAACGTTAAGGAGGCCATGCCCTTTGCAGCTGAGGTCTACCTCAACCTGAAGAATGTAATTAAGCAGAAATATTAGATAGGATGCCACCAATGTAGGACTGAAGGTGGCTTTGCTCCTAACATCCTGGAAAATAAAGACGCTCTGGAGGTGCTAAAGAATACTATTGGCAAGGCTAGCTATACTGATAAGGTCATAATTAGTATGGATATTGCTGCCTCAGAATTCTTCTGATCTGAGAAATATGACTTGGACTTCAAGTCTCCTGTTGATTCCAGCAGATACATCTCCCCTTCTGAGCTTGGGGACCTCTACAAGAGCTTCATCAAGGACTATCCAGTGGTGTCTGTTGAAGATCCTTTTGACCAAGATGATTAGGAAGCTTGGAAGAATTTCACTGGTACTGCAGGCATCCAAGTGGTAGGCAGTGATCTTACAGTGACCAATCCCAAGCACATTGGAATGGCTGTGAATGAGAAAACCTGCATCTGCCTCCTACTCAAAGTGAACCAGAGTGGCTCTCTAACTGAATCTCTCCAGATGTACAAGCTGGCTCAGTCCATTGGATGGGGAGTAATGGTTTCCTATCATTCTGGGGAAACTGAAGATACCTTCTTTGCAGACCTGGTGGTGGGTCTCTGCACTGGGCAGGTCATAACTGGTGCCCCTTGCTGATCTGAGTGTCTGGCTAAGTATAACTAGCTTCTCAGAATTGGGGAAGAGCTGGGCAGCAAGGCTAAATTTGCTGTAAGGAGCTTGAGAAACCCTTGGGCCAAGTAAGCTCTGTGGCCAGGAGGCCTCAGAGCTCGAGGGTGCCAGTTATCTCTGTAGATGTCTGCTCCTATCCTAAGAATGGGCAGCACCAAGTACTAGACCAGTTTTGTTTTGGGGGCAGGGGTCTCTGCAGCTTGACTTTCCTCTCCCCTCCACTTTTCTGTGATGTTCTCACTGCTTTGTTAGAACTGTCTTATCAGAAACTACCTGATCATCTGGCACTCTCTTGGAAGACCACTATCATCTTGTAACTGGGATAGAATGTCCTGTTTTCACCCCCAATCCCAGTGTTGATGTGTGGAGCCATGTACTTGTGATGTAGCCCAGAAGAGCCCAAAGACCAGATCCTTAGTGTCTTCTATGTGCAGAATAAACATATTCAGTAACCCCCCGCAAAAGAAAAAAACCTAAAGAAATAAAGAAAGGAAAAAAGGATGCTTCAATCTGTGTTCAGACACCATCAATTCTTTCTCTTGGGATGCATAGCATTTTTCATCATAAGTCCTTTCGAGTTGTCTTGTATAGCTGTATTGGTGGGAATAAGTAAGTCATTCGCAGCTAATCATTCTACAATATTGCTGTTACTTTGTACACCATACATTTCATTGTTCTTCAGTTTATATAAGTCATTCCAGGTATCTCTGAGAGCATCCTGCTCAGCATTTCCCATAACACAATAGTATTCCATCATAATTAGATACTGCAATTTGTTCAACCATTCCCCATTTGATGGGCATCACATCGAATTCTAATTCTTTGCCCCCAGAAAAGCAGAAAAGATTTGCTGTAAATATTTTTCTATGTATAAGTACTTTTCCTTTTTAAAAAAAATTCTGGGCGGCTAGGTGGTGCAGTGAGAAGAGGACCAGCCTTGGAGTCAGGAGGACCTGAGTTCAAATGTGGCCTCAGATACTTGATACACTTACTAGCTGTGTGACTTTGGGCAAGTCCCTTAACTACAATTGTCCTGCCTTCCCCCCTCCAATTTTTTTTAAATTTTTTTGTGACAATGACCTGTTAATGGTATTTCTAGCTCAAAGGGCATGCATAGTTTTACAGACCTTTAGACATAGCTCCAAATTGCTCTGCAGAATGATTGAATCACTTCGCAACTCCACCAGCAGTTCATTGATGACTTGGGAATACACAATCCCATGCACTGCTTCACTGTCCATGAAAGTTAGTTGATATAGTGATGTTAGGTGATATAGTGGATAGAGTATTAGAATTTGAGTCAAATCAAATCCTGCCTCAAAACTTACTATCTGTGTGGCACTGGGCTGATCACTTAGGCTCTCAGTGCCTCTGTTTCCTCACCTGCAAATTGAGGTAGATGAACTCAATGGCTTTGAAGATCCTTTCAGGTCTAAATCTATGGTCCTGTGTTTCTTTTGACATGATCTCTCTCTCTCTGAGTTGTGACTAAAGTACAAGTGTTTCAAATGAAGCTTTTCTTGAAAGACATTTCTAATGATATCACAAGCATTTACAGATTGTTTGCAAGCATGGAAACAAAGGTTGTAAAAAAAAAGCCCCTCCCATTCAGGCATATCCGCAAGAAACTCCATCATATTGAAGGTATTCAGCATCATGTGGACCAAAATAAGCCCTAACTGTATTTATAAGCCTGCTCATTTTGCTTTGGTGCCTCATTACCAGGGGTTGCAATACAACAATATCTGATCTGTTTCAGGGGGTGTAGTTTGAAGACATGACAATAGCACTCTTTAAGAGACTTTTTAATAAGTGTGAGGAATCTACCAGACATTTACTGGCTTTTATGACTTCAGGAAACAGCATAGTCTTTTCCAAAAGCTTATAATGCTTCACATCCAGCTACCAAATAATTTCCAACTATAACTAATGTCATCAGTTTTGGTGTAGGAAATTTGTTCTCACTGGGATTTGAATTATTTTATGACCAACAACAAAAGTTATCAAATAGGCGATAATGAGCACATGACACTGGACAAGCCACCTGACCTCTCTAAATCCAGCTTCCACACTCATAAAATGGGAATAATGATAATTACATTACCTCCCTCACAAGAGAGTATCAGAATTGTGTTTTACAACTATAGAGGCACTATAAAAAATGTGATTGTTATTTGAGCGTCTGCTCTATATTTGGTCCCATTCTTGGCACTGTGCAGGATATAAAAGAAATATCAAAAATTACTTCTCACATTAAGGAACCTAACTGGGCATTGAGGGGCAGTTCCGCATTCATTCACACTCATAAAAAAGGGATTAACGAATATGGAAGTAATGGGGAGTGTGGTGCTGACTCATTGCAATGAGAATTTGGAGAAGAGAGGAAAAAGAATAGTAGGGAAGGCTTCATGAAAAAGATGGGTACTGTCTGTGGAGGCAACGAGAGGCAGTGCAATGCCACTGGCTGACTCCTGAGGCTTGCAGCCTGAAGGAATGAAACGTGGCGTCTTGAACTTCCGGGAGACATAATGGCCAGGTAAATGTCTCTAATCCCTCCCCTCCTCACCCAGAGAATTCCTCGGGAAAAAAAGAACGGTGGAACAGAGGAGAAAGAAGTGGGGCTTCAGTGGTCGAATAGTAGAAGTTCATTAGTCCCAGAGGGGCAGAGCTGGCAGGGGTCAACACCAGGAGCCCAGACGTAATCTTGCTCCCCCAGGTGAAGTGCCAGACATCAGCTCAAACAACAAACAGCTGAGATCATTTCTGAAGAGCAACAGTGCTGGAGAGCACGCATAGGGAGTGAGACGCCAGGGAGCCAGACCCCTCCTCCACACCTCAGGAAACTGAAGGCTATAATTCTAGACTCACAATCCCCAGAATAAGAAATCTGGGACAGAGAGCCCTGAGCCCCAAAGGCAGAAATTTGTTGTAAAACCAGGAAAAGGCAAACCAACATGAAGAAAAACACAAAAAAACTGAGGACAATAGATTCTTTTTATGGAGACAGGCAGGATCAAAACACCAATATGGAAGAGGACAGCAATGACACTGTAGATACATCTGATATCTCAAAAGGTAACATGAACTGGTCTCCAGCCCAAAAAGCACTGCTGGAAGAGCTAAAGGAGGATTTTAAAAACCAAATTAGGGAGCTAAAAGAAAATATAGAAAAAAAGATTGACGAAATGGCTACGGAGATTCAGAATCTAGAGAGAGAAAATGACACCCTGACAGGCAAAATTAACCAATTGGAAAAGGAGACTCAAAAGCAAAATGAAAACACTAACTCATTAAAAATTAGAGTTGAGCAAGTGGAAGCTAATGAATCTATGAGGCACCAAGAAGTAGTAAAACAAAATGTAAAGAATGAAAAAAAAAAGAAAAAAATGTGAAATATCTGATTCGGAAAACAACTGACCTGGAAAATAGATCCAGGAGAGACAATTTAAGAGTTATTGGTCTACCGGAAATCCATGATGAAAAAAAGAGCCTTGACGATATCTTTGAAGAAATTATCAAAGACAACTGCCCAGAGGTCCTAGAACCAGAGGGCAAAATAATCATTGAAAGAATTCACCGATCACCCCCTGAAAGAGATCCCAAACTGAAAACACCAAGAAATATTATAGCCAAATTTCGGAACTATAAACTCAAGGAGAAAATACTGCAAGCAGCCAAAAAGAAGCAATTCACATATCATGGAACTACAGTCAGGATCACACAGGATCTCTCAGCTTCCACATTAAAAGACAGGAGAAACTGGAATATGATATTCTGAAGGGCAAAGGAGCTGGGACTACAACCAAGGATCAACTACCCAGCAAAACTAAGCATAATTTTCCAGGCAAGGCGATGGACATTCAATGAAATAAGGGAATTCCAGACCTTCCTGATGAAAAGGCCAGAACTCAATGGAAAATTTGATCTCCAAATACAAAACTCAAGAGAGACATAAAAAAGGTAACCGGGGGGGAAAACCCCCACAAACCTTATTAACCAATAAGGGCAGGTGGTTGCATCTTTATGTGGGATTATATCATCTTATGTATGATTTGTATATATACATATATATGTCACTCTTGAGACTGGTACAGCTATTATGGCAATTGAAAGAGATACACATAGATTGTGAATGCTTGTATAAATTAACTGATGTAAAGATAAAAAACATAAGTAAGAGATGCAAAGGGAGGGCTATGAGAGAAGAGGTAAGGAGGTAGTAGAAAAGGGTAAATTACACCAAATGAAGAGGCACAAAAACATATTATATTTGAGGGGAAGAAGGGAGGGAGAAGAGCAGTATTTGAGCTTCACTGTCATCTGATCTGGTTCAAGAAGGGAATAACATACCCTGATAAGTTTAGAAATCTAACTTGACCTATGGGAAGTAGGAGGGGAAGGGGGGGAAGGGAGGGGGAGTGGTCAGAAGGGAGGGGAGAAGTAGCAAGTGGGAAATGGTAAAATAAGGGAGGGGAATAAAGAGGGAGGGTAAATTGAGGAAGGCAGCGGTCAAAAGCAAAACTTTGTTGAGGAGGAGAAGGAGAAAGGGAGAAATAAAAGCATAAACAGGGGGAAATAGGATGGAGAAAAAGACACAGATAGAAATCATAACTCTGAACGTGAACGGGATGAACTCTCTCATAAAACAGAAGCGGATAGCAGAATGGATTAAAAACCATAATCCTACAATATGCTGTTTACAAGAAACACATTTGAAACAGGGGGATACACACAGGGTAAAGGTAAAAGGCTGGAGTAAAATATATTGCATCTCAGCTAAAGTAAAAAAAGCTGGTGTAGCAATCCTAATCTCAGACAAAGCAAAAGTAAAGATAGATTTAATTAAAAGTGATAAGGAAGGACATTATATCCTGCTAAAAGGCACCATAAACAATGAAGCAATATCAATTGTTTAACATATATGCACCAAGTGGTAAGGCATACAAATTCTTAGAGGAGAGGTTAAGGGAGTTACAGGAAGAGATAGACAGCAAAACTATAATATTGGGAGACCTCAACCTCCCCCTTTCTGAACTTGATAAATCTAACCTCAAAATAAATAAGAAAGAAGTTAAAAAGGTAAACAGAATTTTAGAAAAGGCACATATGATAGACCTCTGGAGAAAACTGAATGGGGATAAAAAGGAATATACTTTCTTCTCAGCGGTACCTGGCACATACTCAAAAATTGACCATGTACTAGGGTATAAAAACCTCACAATCTGGTGCAGAAAGGCAGAAGTAGTCACAGCACACTTTTCAGATCATGATGCAATAAGAATTATTTGTAACAAAGAACCATGGAAAAATAAGCTAAAAACTAATTGGAAACTAAATAATTTAATTCTAAAAAATGAGTGGGCCAAAGAACAAATCAGAGAAACAATTAATAACTTCATTCAAGAGAATGACAATAATGAAACAACATACCAAAACTTATGGGATGCAGCAAAAGCAGTTCTTAGGGGAAGTTTTATATCCCTAAATGCTTACATGAATAAATTAGGGAAAAAGGAGATCAATGATCTGGGAATACAGCTAAAAAAGCTAGAAAAAGAGCAAATTGAAAATCCCCAATTAAATACCAAATTAAAAATACTGAAAATCAAAGGAGAGATTAATAAAATTGAAACCAAGAAAACTATTGAATTAATAAATAAAACAAAGAGCTAGTTTTATGAAAAAACCAATAAACCTTTGGTCAGTTTGATTAAAAAAAAAGAAAGAAGAAAATCAAATTACCAGTATCAAAAATTAAAAGGGTAAGTTCACCTCTAATGAAGAGGAAATCAAAACAATAATTAGGAATTATTTTGCCCAATTGTATGCCCATAAATTTTACAACCTTAGAGATATGGATGAATATCTACAAAAATGTAAACTGCCCAGGTTAACAGAAAAGGAAGTAAAATTTTTAAATAACCCCATCTCAGAAAAAGAAATTGAGCATGCCATCAATGAACTCCCTAGGAAAAAATCTCCAGGGCCAGATGGTTTTACATGTGAATTCTATCAAACATTTAAAGAACAACTAATTCCAATACTTTGTAGACTATTTGGGAAAATAGGTGAAGAAGGAGTCCTACCAAATTCTTTTTTGACACAAATATGGTACTAATACCCAAACCAGGTAGAGTCAAAACAGAGAAAGAAAATTATACACCAATTTCTCTAATGAATATTGATGCAAAAATTTTAAATAAAATATTAGCAAAAAGATTGCAGCAACTTATCACAGGAATAATACACTATGACCAGGTAGGATTTATTCCAGGAATGCAAGGCTGGTTCAATATTAGGAAAACTATTATCATAATTGACCATATCAACAACAAAACTAGCAGAAACCATATGATCATCTCAATAGATGCAGAAAAAGCCTTTGACAAAATACAACACCCATTCCTATTAAAAACACTAGAAAGCATAGGAATAAAAGGAACCTTCCTTAAAATTATAAATAGCATCTACCTAAAACCATCAACAAGCATTATTTGTAATGGGGATAAGCTAGATGCATTCCCAATAAGATCAGGGGTGAAACAAGGATGTCCATTATCACCCCTACTATTTAATTTGGTACTAGAAACGTTAGCTGTAGCAATAAGAGAAGAAAAAGAAATTGAAGGAATTAGAATAGGAAAAGAAGAAACTAAATTATCACTTTTTGCAGATGATATGATGATTTATTTAGAGAATCCTAGAGAATCAAGTAAAAAACTACTTGAAATAATAAACAGCTTTAGCAAAGTTGCAGGATATAAAATAAACCCGCATAAATCCTCAGCATTCCTATACATTACTGACACAGCCCAATAGCAAGAGATAGAAAGAGAAATTCCATTCAAAGTTACTGTAGACACTATAAAATATTTGGGAGTGTACTTGCCAAGATAAACCCAGGGCCTATATGAATATAAGTATGAAATACTTTTCAAGCGAATAAAGTCAGATCTAAATAAATGGAAAAATATCAGTTGCTTATGGTTAGGCCGAACTAATATAATAAAAATGACAATTTTACCTAAATTAATCTATCTATTCAGTGCCATACCAATCGAACTACCAAAAAATTATTTTACCGAACTGGACAAAATAATAACAATTCATCTGGAAAAACAAGAGAATATCTAGGGTATTAATGAAAAGAAATGCTAGAGAAGGTGGCCTAGCCATACCAGATATTAAACTGTACTACAGAGCAGCAGTCATCAAAACTACCTGGTACTGGCTAAGAAACAGAGGTGTGCATCAGTGGAATAGGATAGGAATACAAGATGGAGAAGTCAACAACTATAGCAATCTACTCTTTGATAAACCCAAAGAGGCCAGCTTCTGGGCTAATAATTCACTATTTCACCAAAGCTGTTGGGAAAATTGGAAAATGGTAGGACAGAAACTGGGCATAGACCAATATCTTACACCACATACCAAAATAAAGTCAAAATGGGTTCATAATTTAGGAGTAAAGGCTGATACTATAAGTAATTTGGGAGAGCAAGGAATAGTTTACTTATCAGATTTATGGAAAAGAAAAGAATTCATGACCCAGAAAGAAATAGAGAGCATTACAAAATGCAAAATGGATATTTTTGATTATGTTAAATTGAAATGTTTTTGTACAAAAAAAGCCAATGCAACAAAAATTAGGAGGGAAGCAGAAAATTGGGAGAAAATCTTTACAACTAGTATCTCTTATGAAGGCCTCATTTCTAAAATATATAGGGAACTGAGCCAAATATATAGGAATACAAGCCATTCCCCAATTGAGAAATGGTCAAAGGATATGAACAGGCAGTTTTCAGAGGAAGAAATTAAAGCTATCTATAGGCATATGAATAAATGCTCTGGATCACTACTGATTAGAGAAATGCAAATCAAAACAACTCTCAGATACCACATCTCTCCTGTCAGATTGGCTAAAATAACAAAACAGGAGGATGCTAAATGCTGGAGAGGATGTGGGAAAATCGGAACATTGTTACATTGCTGGTGGAGTTGTGAGATGATCCAGCCATTTTGGAGAGTAATTTGGAACTACGTCCAAAGGGCCACAGGAATGTTCGTACCCTTTGACCCAGCAATACCACTTCTAGGGTTGTATCCCAAAGAAATCACACAAGAGGGAAAGGGACCCATATGTACAAAAATATTTATAGCGGTTCTTTTTGTGGTAGCCAAGAATTGGAAATCAAAGGGATGCCCATCAATTGGGGAATGGCTGAACAAGCTGTGGTATATGAAGGTAATGGAATACTATTGTGCCATAAGAAATGGGGATGACACGGACTTCATAACAACCTGGAAAAACCTACATGACATAATGCTGAGTGAGTGGAGCAGAGCCAGGAGAACATTGTACACAACCACAGATAAATGGATTCCGTGAGGACCAACCCTGACAGACTTTGCTCTTCTCAGCAACACAAGGTGCAAGGACAACTCCAAAGGACTCACTATGGAGAATGCTATCTACATCCAGAGAAAGAACTATGAAGTTTGAATGCAGATTGAGGCACACTTCATGCTCGCCTTTTTTTCTTCTCTTTTGTTTTTGTTTTGGGTTTTTTTTGGTTCTGTTTCTTCTTTCTCATGATTCATTCCATTGGTCATAATTCTTCTCCACAGCTTGACTAGTGTATAAATTAATTTAATGTGAAGTTAACAAAAAAGAAAAAGATGGGTACTGAGCTAGTGCTTAAAAGATGAACACAACTTGAAGAGGCAAATGGAAGGGAAGAAAAATCAAATGGTGTGAGAACAGAGGAAGGCCCAGGGGAAGGAGGTAGAACAGAAAGGAGAAAGTTGTGAATGAGATGGAAAATTAAAAAGATGGGATGAGAGTAGGGAAAAATAGGATTAAGAAGCAGACTGTTGAGAGTTTAGGCTGTTGGGGTCACTGGGCAAGTTATATATTGAAAAATAATGGAAAAGCTAGAAGGAAGGGAGATCAGAGGATCATAGGTTTAGAGATAGAAGGCACTTAGAGGCCATCAAGTCCAAAAGTCCAGCCTCTCATTGTACTGATATGGAAAGAAGAGAAGTGACTTTTTTTAAACTTTCAGTTCCAAATTTCCTCACTCCCTCCTCCTCCAGCCATTGAGAAGGTAAGAAGTATGAGGAAGTGACTTTCCTAAGGTTACACAGGGAGTAAGTGGAAGAGCTAGGATTGAAACCCAGGTACTCTAATTCCAAACCTAGCACTATGTGATGTGTACCCCTTCTGAACTCTCATAGCCCTGTTTACCTCCTTTTGTGCCCTTAGGATCCTACATCAATAGCTAGAAGGGATCTCAGAGGTCATCTAGTCCAGTGCCCTCATTACATTGTTAAGGGGATTGAGTCCCAAGAGGATAAAGTACTTGTTCAAGTTCATATGGGAAGTAAAAATCAACAGGATATTCTGAACCCAGGTCCTCTGACTACAAATCCAGTTCTCTTTTGACTGCACCACACTGGCCTAAATGTATCTGTTGAAGAGTGGCTTTTAGTCTTATAAATTTAAATTAGTTTCTTATATAACTATGACATGAGACCTTCATCAGAAAAATTTGATCCAAAGATTCTTTTCCCTCATTTACTTATTTTTTCTTCTAATTTTAGCTGCATTGGTTTTGTTTATGCAAAAACTTTAATTTTATTTAATCCAAATTTACCATTTAAACTTTTATGATCCTCTCTATCCCTTATTTGATCATTCATTCTACTAAAAAGGGGCATTAAAAACTGTCATTTCCATTCTAGCCCGATGAATACATTTTTAAACTCAGAATTTAACAAACACCTAGTAGAATGGAATTTTATTCTACATAGTAGAACAGAAAAAAAGAGAATTATGCATGAAATTGTGGCTCTCTATTATGTAGAGCTTGATTTTATCTTTAAATATGTAAGATCAGTCTGTAGCTTTCAAAACTGTCCTCTTTATGCTTCTGTCTGACCTTTCTTCTATTTTCTCTCCAGTTAAAGAAAAAAGATGCCTTTTTTTCCTTTTTCCATTCACTATCTTATACTTATTCCCCACATACCTGCTTTCTCCCCTGCCTTTTCAAGGAAAAGAAAAACAAAGCCCTTGTAGCAAATATAAAGGATCTAACAAAACAATTTTCCGCATTTGGTGTGTGTGCATATACATGCTATATATATTGATACATGCATATGTTCTGAGGGTGTGGTTCTAAAGGGCCTGTGGATTTGATCCCATTACCACAAAAAGTCATGAAGTGAATGGCTTCTAGAGAAATGAAATTGTAATTTCTCTTTTGGTTGTCCTATTTTAGGTTACACTACTGTGAATTCATGCGTGATTCTTTTCTGGACCTCCTCAATGTTATCTGTAGCAGTGAGAACCTGAAAAACTCAGACCTGAGATATAATTACTCTGGTGATGAAGGAATGAAGGTGCTGCCTGTGGTCTTAGAAAAGCAGAACCATAAACTACAAACATTAATGTGAGTCTCCCAAGTTTGCTTTCTAGAATGCTCCCTAGGAATTAGGGTGAAAAGGGAAGTAGGAAGAGCAAATGGCAAGAAAAAACAAAGCAAAAAAGTTTTTATTTCATTTTTTCAATTACAAAAAATCAACCTTATTTCCCTCTATTTTATTTATTTGTTTGTTTGTTTCTTTATTTCCCTCCTCTGACAATTAAAAAAAAAGAAGGAAAATAAAACCTCTGTAACAAATATGCATAGTCAGACAAAACAAATACCCATATTTTGCCTGGTCCAAAAAAACATGTGTCTCAATCAGTACCCTGAGTCCATCACCTTCTCTCTGAGGAGGGAGGTAGTATGTTTCATACTGAGTCCTCTGGAACTGTGGTGGATCACTGTATTGATCAGGGTTCTAAAGTCTTTCAAAGTTGTTTGTTTTTATAATTGTCATTATATAAACTGTTTTCCTGGTTCTGCTTGCTTTACTCCAAATCAGTTCATACAAGTCTTCCCTTGTTTCTCTGAAATCATCCCCTTCATCATTTCTTAAGAGTATAACAATATGCCATCACATTAGTATACCACAACTTGTTAGGCCATTCCTTATTTGACAGATTAGTTTCCAGTTCTTTACTGGAATCACAAAAAAATAAAGGTATGAGCAGGAAAAATTGGAGAGGGACCCCATCAGCCAGGCTCAAAATCTTGGGGTAAGGGGCGAAGATCTCAACCTCTAAAGCTTCTTCTTGCTGAAACTGGACTTAGAACCATTCCTGCCCCAAAAGATTAAGAGTCCTATTTGAGAGGTCAGTTCTTTATCAAGCTGGCATCTGGAACTCAGTTGACGCCAGGTGCAGGGATGACACATCACAGTCATGGACAGGTCCAGAGATGACACATCACAGTTGTGGACAGGTCCAGAGGTGACAACCGAACACATCAGAGGGTGACATCTGGCTTAAGAGATCAAGCATCTGCAGGTGGATGGCACCAGGCCTGCAGGAAACAAATCTCACAAACAAATCCAGCAGACAAAAACCAAAAAGAAACAAAGAGACCATCATAGCCTCACTCACGATAGAATACATGAGTCAAGGGTACAACTTCACAATTATTTTCTCCTGGGTAAACCGCTGTTACAGTATTTGATCCATTCTTCCAATATATAGTCAGATTAATATGGAGTCTGTAATCCTGTCTGTGTGTTTCTTTAATCTGAGCTGGGGCTCGGCCTGTTCCCTAGTCTCCTTGAAGGTGTGACTCACTTGGATACAAGGGTTCAGGATCTGTAGGATTTATAGGGGCAGTTCTTACTTCTCTATTATGTTTGCTATTAAGCTCCTTATCTTGGTACATTTTGTATAGCTCATTAGTTGGAATACTGTCTATTCTTCTAAAATCTACCCCTGCTTTCAATAGAGCAGTAAACATTTCTCTCCTTGTCACTCTATTCATTGGATGTTGAATCCCTTGGCTACATACCCTTCTTTCCTGAGGAAATTTATCATCTTTTCCCCAGTCTCCTAAGTCACTTAACTGTGAAATCTTATCCAGCACCTCTGAAAGAGGGTTCCCTACCTCTGCAATCAGCAGAATCAGAATCACATATTTATAAGTTGGGTGTGCTGTCTTAACAATCTAATTCCTATGAGAGACTCCCAAGGGAATATCATAATAAACTTTGGTGTTCCCCAACATAATAGCAGTCTTCATTACCTCCTCCTTTAACTTTCTCATATAGTCCCTAATTGAATACCAGGGTCTATCCGCAGTGGGCCACATAGTGTCAGCAGGATATTCTTCTTTATAGTCCATTGCAGCCAAAGCCAACAAATTGGTTGCTTGATTGATTCTTTTCGAATGATAATCCCTAAAAGCTTGCTGTACAAAGGAGTTCTGACTAATACTTATGAATCTCATACAATCCACAGAATCTACAGACACTCCTGCAGCTCCTTCATCACTGATTCTTACCATCCAAGATATTAATGATTCTCCCATTCTCTGGATGAACCTATTCAAGATATCTGTGATTTCCTGCTGTGTAAAATCCTCTAAAATCAGCCTGAACTGAGTAGCATCACCTTGTCTTTCCCAGCGACCTCTACTCTATGAGGTGCACTTCTCTTTGAGAAGTCTGCTGTGATACAGTAACTCTCTGTGGTGGCTCAGGAGTATCATGCAACAAAGTATCACTTTGTACCAGAGGTTTTGACCTTATACCCTCCTGTCTAGAGTCTCTGCCCCTGTTCCCATGGTAACCAGGCAGCCTGCTAGGTTCAACCTCAGCTGAACTGAGGTACACTCTTGACCTCCTTAGCTCCCTCTGCCTTGTAGCCGAATTTATAAGGCTGTTAGTTTCCTGTTGTTCTGCCACCTGAGTTTCTCCATCTTGCTGTGGCATAGGCTGAGTATTTTCAGACGTTTCAGCAGCTGTCAGAGCCTGAGCTCCATCTCCCAATAGTCTGCCTCAGTGTTCACACACAACACGGCAGGCTGTGAGCAAAATCCAGCCTTGTCCAGAGATCGCTCCTGGAACTTCTATTTTTGGCTCAACAGTAACTTCTCTGAGACATCACTCCAAATCTCTGGGTCCTCCACTCTGTTGCTTCTGCTTCCAGTCCTCACAGAGACCAGCACCCCCAGACCATTCCCTTGCAAGGGAGCAAATCCTCCCATCCTGGGACAATCACCTCTTCTTCTAAAACCCTTCCACCTCCAAATAGAGATCTTATACCTTGTGATCCTATTCATGACGCCAAATGAAACAGTAAGGCAATGATAACAATGTAGATGATAACTGTCAAAATGCCTGTGTAGTTCTGTATCGCAAAGTATATGAGACTCTCCACATAGAAGGTAGAAGAAGTAAACCATTTATTTAGACACCAGAGAATCATATCCCATAACCAAATGCTCACCTCCCACAGCCAGTCAGCCCACTTTATCAGAACAGCAATTAACTTAAAACACCAGATAACAGCCTGAAAACTCGCTTTCTGAAAACCTCTCTGTCGGGGGTCTTCCCCAAAACAAACTCACAGTACAGCTAAGTCAGCCTATTCAGGTCTAACAATCACAAAGAGAGCCATTAGCAGCCACCAGCAGCCATATCGTCTTTCTCTCTCTCAGCATTTCCTCCAACACAACCTCCTTTTCCTGTCAGGAAGATCCTCCCACCATGTAACTTAGGCTTCTTCTGATGTGAGCAGGTCACATGGCCTATTAATGGATGGGAAGGATCTTAAAATCAAAATTGCTACTAAACTGCCTCAGTTTCCTTAACTATAAAGTGGAGAGAACAATAGCACCTTACAGGGTTGCTTTGAAATGAGAGCCTAAGGCTACCTGCCCCACTGTAGGATCTTAACAAATGCTTGTTTCTTTCCTTCCTTGTTGCCCACCCACCTCTGTATCCTGGTTACTCTATGAACATCCTTCAGTTTCTCATTGTTATTCCTAAAATGGGGACCTCCCCTTTATCCCCCAACAGAATACAGTGCTCGAACCATGACTTGACCAGGGCAGAGTATAGAAGGACTAATCTATCCTTCCTTTTGTATCCTGTGCTTCTCTTAATGAAGCTGAAATTCACATTAGCTGTTTTGTCTGAATTGTCACACTGTTGACTCATAATGGCTTGCAAACTCAGATATTTTTCATATACACTTGTGTGTATCCACGTTTTCCCAGCATTTGTGTACTTGGTTTTTCTGAACCCAGGCGTAGGACTGACCATCTGTCTAGGCTCAGCCTGTGAAGGGAGATTCTGTCCAGGCTGTGCTGGACCTGATCCTGATGAAGTTCATGAGGACAAGAACTTCCCCTGACTATTATTCAGGCAGTCATGAAGAGGATATTACAAGGGCAAATCTTAAATCTATTTCAGATACAACAAATGAGTTTTTTAAAAGCATTCTACAGTAGGTTCTGCACACACACGTGTACGCACATGTGCACACGCATGCACACACACACCCACACACCCACACCCACACCCACACACACACACACACACACACACAAACACACACACACCCAGAGTTACAGACACCAAAAGAGAGGAGGAAGGATGGGAGGCAGAAGTGACTAGAAGAAGGTACTTAACTGAGGATATAGATATCAGGGTTACAGGGAAATTCAGCTAGAGATTGACTAAAATGTCTTCTTGTTTTCACAGCCTCCCACAACACGGCTTCTTATTAGACTCAAAGAGGTCATCGTTCATACTAATATCAATATAATCTTTTCTCATAACTGAAGGAGAATATTGTAACCTTATGACAGCATTTTTTGACTGGGATGCTGAAGACACCGTGTAGCCCCAGTTCTACCCACTTGCTGGGCGACTTTGAACAAGTCACTTTTGCTTTACAAGCTTCAGTTTTCTTATTCATAATATGACATTACTGAACTGGGTGATGTCTACGGACCTACTGCCCATCCCATGGGCAGCCTTGAATTGGAAACCTCCTGCACTGCAGAGCCCTCCCTACTGCCACTGACATCTAGAAAGTCTCTCCTGCTCAACTTTCCTTGCTTGGAGAATGAATGTTGGAAATTTCCATAAATAAATTTTTTTACACAGTAGTGAGTGAAGGAGAGATTTATTGTGATCCTCAAGAGATGGACCACCCATGCTGGAGTGCACAGAGGGGCCAGATACAGAAGCAGAGCAAGCTTTTATAAAGATAATCATTCCTGTTCCATCCTTTCAGAGCTGGGATTGGTCCCAGCTCTTCTGGGTTACAATCTCCCATATGTTGCCATTACATATTGCTCCTTGACACGATTTCCCTCCTGGTCATGGGACACATGTGCAAATAATGAGGCTATGATTTTATGCGGGGTGTGTTAGCTACTATGCATAAAGCTAGTAAGCATGTATGCTGCAGGTCTACTTACCCTTTGCCCTACTTTTGATTACAGGCCCAGTTGAAACTAGTTTTCCTCCCTTTTAGAGAATTGTTTCTTCCTTTCCCAGTATTACTCTTTACTAATCATGTGACTCCCAGACAGTTCTTTCTGTGGAGGACAAACTTTCTATCTTTCTAAAAATGAAGAAACACAAAAGACATCTGAGGGGGGGGCCAAGATGGTGGAGTGAAACAAGTGATTTACTGGAGCTCTCTTACAAATTTTGTCAGATACCTCTAAGAAAGTGAATGTGAGTAGATTTGAAAGAGATAGAAGCTACTAGGAGACTGAGTGTGGCACATTTCCAAGCCAGGAGACTGCAGGGTTGACAGGATGAATCTGTGGGCTGTGAGCGCACTGGGCACACGGAACCGCACCCAACCACAACAAAGCGGGAGCAGCTGTGGAACTCAGCCAGTGAAACCAGGCTGGGAGAGTGCTGGGTGCTCGAAACTAAACCATATCTGAGCAGTAGCAGGAGCAGGACCAGGGCTGAAGTGGCAACTATGGCAGTGATCCCTCAGCCTCTCAGCCCAGGATGGGAGCCTGTTAGAACTACGGGAGACATTAGCACAGAGCCTGTGGCTATGAGAACAGCTACTCCTGAGGCTTTCAGCTCACAGTCTAAAGGTTTGAAACTTGCCTTCTTGAACTTCTGGGAGCCAGGATGACCAGATAAAACAGCTCTCATCCCTCCCTTCCTCACACAGAGAATATTGCCCTGGGAGAAACCCTGGAATAGAGGAGTCAAAAGTGGGGCCTCAGTAGCCTTTTAGCTCAGGAAGCTTGGGAAGCTCGGGAAATGGTCCCCTCCTGTGGTGGCAGAAGGAGACTGGTGCAGAAAGAGAGGAGTGTGAGCAGGCTCCACGTCAGCAGACCAAGGGGAGTTCCTGAGCCCCAGGGGGTGGAGCCTGCAAGCATCAATACCAGAACCCCAGACGTGCCTTCACACAGCTGGGGAAGTGGTGGACATGAGCATAGACAACTGGTGAGACCACCCATGCAGTAGCGCAGCCCTAGAGGAAGAAGCGACTTGCATGAGCCAGACCACCCCTCCCCCACACCTCACACCAGGAGCTTCAGCGTAACCCAGAAGAACTCAGAAAGACATCACCTGGCATCGACCTTGGTTCGTCAGCCAGCTCCAGCTCAGCACCAGGTGAACAAGAGCATTATATAGCCTCTAGCTGACAGCTCACAAAGCCAGTAAGCAGGCCTCCGGTTCCCAGCAAAAGAAGGTAGAAAAGGGTAAATTATATCACATGAAGAAGCACAAAAACATATTATAGTAGAAGGAAAGAAGGGAGGGAGAAAAGCAATGTTTGAGGTTTACTCTCAGCGGATTAGGTTTAAGGAGGGAATAAGATACTCTGATAAGTACAGAAATCAAACCTGTTCTACAGGCACTAGGAGGGGAAAGGGGAAAGGAAAGGGTGGTTAGAAGGGAAGGAAGAAGTAGCAAGGGAAAAAGGGTAAGATAAGGGAGGGGTGTCAATAGGGAGGGAAAATTGAAGAAAGTGGTGGTCAAAAGCAAAACTCTTTTGAGGAGTGGAAAGGAGAAGGGAGAAATAAAGGCATAAATGGGGAAAATAGGATGAAGAAAAAGACAGATAGTAATCATAACTGTGAATGCAAATGGGATGACCTCTCCCATAAAATGGAGGCCAATAGCAGAATGGATTAAAAGCCAAAATCATACAATATGTTGTTTACAAGAAACACATTTGAAACAGGGAGATACACACAGGGTAAAAGTAAAAGGCTGAAGTAGAATGTATTATGCTTCAGCTGAAGTAAAGAAAAGCAGGGGTAGCAATCCTAATCTGAGACAAAGCAAAAGCAAACATAGATCTAATTAAAAGAGATAAGAAAGGAAACTATACCTGCTAAAAGGCACCATAGACAATGGAGCAAAATCACTACTTAACATGTATGCACCGAGAGGTAAACATCCAAATTCTTAGAGGAGAAGTTAAGGGAGTTACAGGAAGAAATAGACAGCAAAACTATACTAGTGGGGGGCTTCAACCTCCCCATCTCTGAACTTGATAAATCTAACCTCAAAATAAACAAGAAAGAAGTTAAGGAAGTGAACAGAATTTTAGAAAAGATATGATAGACCTCTGGAGAAAACTGAATGGGGATAGAAAAGAATATACCTTTTTCTCAGCAGTATATGGCACATACTCAAAAATTGACCATGTACTAGAATATAAAAGCCTCACAATCTAGTGCAGAAAGGCAAAAATAGTCAGTACATCCCTTTCAGATCATGATGCAATAAAAATTATTTGTAATAAGGGACCATGGAAAGATCAATAAAAAATTAATTGGAAACTAAATAATCTAATCCTAAAGAATGAGTAGGTCAAAGAACAAATCATAGAAACCATTAATAACTTCATTCAAGAGAATAATGAGATAACATACCAAAACTTACAGGATGCAGCAAAAGCAGTTCTTAGAGGAAGTTTTATACCTCTAAATGCTTACAGGAATGAAATAGAGAAAAAGGAAATCAATGAATTGGGCATGCAACTGAAAAGCTAGAAAAAGAACAAATTGAAAATTCTCAATTAAATACCAAATTAGAAATACTGAAAAGCAAAGACATTAATAAAATTGAAATCAAGAAAACTATTGAACTAATAAAAACCAATACAATTGATAAACCTTTGGTGAATTTGATTTAAAAAAAAATTACCAGTATCAAAAATGAAAAGGGTAAATTTATGTCCAATGAAGAGGAAATTAAAAGAATAATTAGGAATTATTTTGCCCAATTGTATGTCCATAAATTTGGCAATGTTAGGGAAATGGAAGAATATTTACAAAAGTATAAATTGCCCAGGTTAACAGAAGAAGTAAAATACCTAAATAACCCCATCTCAGAAGAAGATTGAGCAAGCCATCAATGAGCTCCCTAGGAAAAAATCTCCAGAGGCAGGTGAATTTACATGTGAATTCTATCAAACATTTAAAGAACAATTAATTCCTATATTTTATAGACTATTTGGGAAAATAGGTGAAGAAGGAGTCCTACCAAATACTTTTTATGACACAGATATGGTACTGATACCTAAACCAGGAAGAGTCAAAATAGAAAAGGAAAATTATAAACCAATTTCCCTAATGAATATTGATGTAAAAATTTTAAATAAAACATTAGCAAAAAGATTGAAGCAACTTATCACGAGAATAATACACTATGACCATGTAGGATTTATTCCAGGAATGCAAGGCTGGTTCAATATTAGGAAAACTATCAGCATAATTGATCATAACAACAGAACTAGCAGAAATCATATGATTATCTCAGTAGATGCAGAAAAAGCTTTTGCCAAAATACAATGCCCATTCCTATTAATAACACTAGGAAACATAGGAATAAATAGAATCTTCCTTAAAATTAGAAATAGCATCCACCTAAAACCATCAGCAGGCATTATATATAATACACATAAGTTAGATGCATTCCCAACAATATCGGAGGTGAAACAAGGATGTCCATTATCACCACTGTTACTCAACATGGTATTAGAAATGTTAGCTTTAGCAAGAAGAGAAGAAAAGGAAATTAGAGAAATTAGAATAGGCAAAGAAGAAACTAAGTTATCACTCTTTGCAGATGATATGATTGTTTAGACAATCCTAGTGAATCAAGTAGAAAACTGCTTGAAATAATAAATAACTTTAGCAAAGTTGCAGGATATAAAATAAACCCATATAAATCCTTGGCATTCCTATGTCTTACTAACAAAGCCCAACAGCAAGAGATAGAAGAAGAAATTACATTTAAAGTTACTGTAGACACTATACAATATTTGGGAGTCTACCTGCCAAGACAAACCCAGAACTTATACGAACACAATTACAAGACACTTTTCACACAAATAAAGTCAGATCTAAATAAATGGAAAAAATCAGTTGCTCATCATTAGGCTGAGCTAATATAATAAAAATGACCATTTTACCTAAATTATTTACTTATTCAGTGCCATACCAATCAAACTACCAAAAAACTATTTTACAGAGCTGGATAAAATAATAACAAAATTCATCTGGAAGAACAAAAGATCTAGAATGTCAAGGAAAGTAATGAAAAGAAATGCTAGGGAAGGTGGCCTAGCCATACCAGATATTAAACTGTACTATAAAGCAGCAGTCATCCAAACTACCTGGTACAGGTTAAGAAACAAAGTCGTGGATCTGTGGAATAGGATAGGTACACAAGACATAGTAGTCAATGACTATAGCAATCTATTCTGGTAAACCCAAAGAATCCAGCTTCTGGGTTAAGAATTCACTATTTCACAAAAACTGCTGGAAAAAATGGAAAATAGTATGGTGGAAATTGGACATAGACCAATATCTTACACCGTATACCAAAATAAAGTCAAAATGGGTTCATGATTTAGGAATAAAGAATGATACTGTAAGCAATTTGAGAGAGCAAGGAATAGTTTACCTGTCAGATTTATGGGAAAGGGAAGAATTCATGACCAAATGAGATAGAGAGCATTCCAAAATGCAAAATGGATAATTTTGATTATTTTAAATTGAAAAGTTTTTGTACAAACAAAGCCAATGCAACAAAGATTAGGAGAGAAGCAGAAAATTGGGAAGCAATCTTATAACCAGTGTCTCTGATAAAGGCCTCATCTCTAAAATATACAGGGAATTGAGTCAAATTTATAGGAATACAAGTCATTCCCCATTTGAGAAATGGTCAAAGGAAATGAACAGGCAGTTTTCAGAGGAAGAAATGAAAGATATATATAGTCATATGAAAAATATGCTCTAAATCACTATTGATTAGATATGCAAATCAAAACAACTCTTAGGTACCACATTTCTCCTGTCAGATTGGCTAACATGACAAAACAGGAAAATGATAAATGCTGGAGAGGATATGGGAAAATTGGAACATTGTTACACTGCTGGTGGAGTTGTGAACTCATCCAGCCATTCTGGAGAGCAATTTGGAACTATGTTCAAAGAGCTATAAAAATGTGCATACCCTTTGATCCAGCAATACCACTTCTAGGGCTGTATCCCAAAGATATCACACAAGTGGGAAATGGATCAATATGTAGAAAAATATTTATAGCAGCTATTTTGTGGTGGCAAAGTATTGGAAATCAAGGGGATGCCCATCAATTGGGGAATGGCTAAACAAATTGTGGTTTATGAATGTTATAGAATACTATTGTGCTACAAGAAATGAGGAGCAGACAGACTTCATTATAACTTGGAAAGACTTATATGAACTGATGCTGGGCGAGGGGAGTAGATCTAGGAGAACACTGTACACGATTACAGACACATAGTATCTGTAAGGACTCACTTGGCTCTTCTCATCAATGCAAGGTTCAAAGACAGCTCCAAAAGACTCATGATGGAAAAAGCTAGGCACATCCAGAGAAAGAATTATGGAGTCTAAGTACAGATTGAGGCAAACTATTTGCTCTCTTTTTTTTCTCCTTCTTTTTTGATTTCGTTTCTTCTTTCTCATGATTCATTCCATTGGTTATAATTCTTCGTTACAACTGGAATATTATGTAAACAAGTTTAATGCAAAGGTATATGTAGAACTGATATCAGATTACGTGCTGTCTTGGGAGTATAGGGGAGAGGAGAGGGAGGGAGAAAAAATTTGGAACTCAAAAACTTGTGGAACTGAGTGTTGTAAACTAAAAATAAAAAATAAATTAATAAAAAAAATAAAAAAAAAGAAACACAAAAGACCACTCCTGCTACTGAAGACTGAAGAAAACCCACCATTCCAAGTCAGAGGTTGCCTGAGATTAGAGGCCTCCACTTCAGGGCTCTCTCGAATACCATTTCCAAGGACCTTCTTGCATCTTCCCTGATCTATATAGTACACTGAATAAGAGGTATCTCTCCTCCTATAATGATAAATTACTGCCTGTCATTGTCCTTATCCCTGTGGTTCAGATTCACTCTGCTGAGCTGGAAACCCCCTTCCTAGAGTAGACCTCATGCTCAGCCCTTCCCATCTTAGCCCTGCCCTCACTCATTTTCTGGTCACTTTCATCCTCCATTTTCTGCATCACCCTCTGGAATCTATTGGTACCAAATTCCCTTTTATCATAGATATTTTCCTTTCATACTCTTCATTTTCTGGCAGTCAAACGAACTTGGATTTCTCTCCAAAAACACTTCATCCCTCAACATCATCTCCAGTGCTGGATGATCCTTCTCTCAAACCCTGTGATAGCCAGAGATGCCATTTTTCAGACCCTCACTCAGAAGCCTCTCCTCCTTTGAGGTTCACGTTGCCTGTCTATCACACTGTCTGATTCTTTTTTTCTGGTAATCTGGCCTCTGAGTTATTCTCCCTTCTTTCTCTAGGAGTTCAGTATCTTGCTAACAGGCTTCTCCACAAAATTCCTTATGATGAAGTAGTAGCGAAGAGCTGAGAACTCTTAACCTGCCTCCTTAGTAAAATGTCTGCCAATTAGGAATGCCTTGCTTTTGCCAGGGCGGGTCCAAGTATTGTCCTCTCAGGCCACTCAGAAGGAAGACTCACCTAGTTTTAAAAAGTCTTGTTGGCCCTCACTCTGGGTCTTTGAGTTTTCTTGGCAAGGATATTGGAGTGGTTCATCATTTCCTTCTCCAGTTCATTTTACAGATGAGGAAACAGTCAAACGGGGCTAAGTGAATTACTCAGGGCCGCACACGCCTCGTAAATGAGTCCAGAGTTGAACTCAGGAACGTGAGTCTTCCTGACTCCAGACCTGGCAATCTTTCCACTGCCCCACCAGCTGCCATTTTCTTCACCCTTACTGGTGATTTACATATTTCAACCTTTTAAGGGACTTTCATTCCATCCTTCCCTTGTGGTGTGGGGAAGAGGGTTTATATGAGCTAGGACTCAGCCTGAGCTTGGGAAAGTGGTAGTCCTCAGAGGGCAGGAGCACAAATGAAGTCATTGAGCCTCATCATTTTATTTTGTGTGGGTTAGTTATGTTAAAAGCTATCTCACTGGGGCTTTAGTAGACACCATCCATGCCCTCCAAAAGCCAACAGGGCAGGGGCACAGCCTCACTGTCCCCCTTTCCCTCGACTGGAGCCTTCACATACCCTTACTATTAGTCTTCTCTCTGCTCTGGGTCTCTAAACCAGAACTGGGAGTAATGAAATGATGAGTTAGACAGATCTTAGCCCAGTGTATGAAAAAGTTTACAGCTTCCAGGTCTTCCCCTCTGAGACTAAGCAAAACAGAAATAATGTCTGTGTCTTCGGGCACTTGAAATGCTCTTATTCCCCTGCTTTCTCCCACGAGAGACACCTACTTACCTGGTCTAGGGAGGCAATGAGGAAATGTAATAGAGCCTTTTTTGTGTTTATCCATGGACGCTTGTTTAATATCCACTGCTCTAACAGGTGCTTAAAGAGAAGATTATCTCCCAGGGCTGATAACTTGATCCCATTTGTCCCCCAAATTCCTCCCTCCACTGGCTTTGGCTTGCCGTAATGTGGCTTCCCTTCTTCTCCATTCTGAAATTTCTGCCTTTAAAGTAATTTCTTTGCATTAGTCTCCAACGATGAGGATATCTGTAAAGGCCTGGCACCCTATAGTGGAAAGAGCACCTGAGTTCACATCCCAGTTCTTCCAATTGTTCAGGGTCACATCCCTAGTAAGACTTTTCTCCCAGGGTCTCTGAGATAATTTCTAGTCCACATACTTATTTGACATAGGACAAAACCCTCAATCTTCTCCACACCTCTAAATCTAGAATAAGGCATAAAAAGAAAATAATGAAGATAGGTCTGTAGACCTCTCCTTTGGCAGTTGTGGTTGCCTTGTGCCCAGGAGTGAAGACTGGAGTCTACATTTGCCAAAGCCTGTTCCCCTGGAGCTAAAGACAGTGTGCCTTGTGCCAGGGATGAAAGAGATCCTGAGAACATTTGCAGGTAACAGATGCTAGGGATATGGGCTTAAGAGGGAGTAGAAATGGTTCACATTAGAAAAGTGAAATGGGCTTGGACCTTAAGAATATGCTTAGAAATTCTGTTATTCCACACTCATCTGGTCCTCTCCTCCCTTCCTGGGCTCCTTAGTGCCTATAACCAATTGCCATATTAGTGTCTCAGAAAAAAAAATCCTGTCCTCCCTCCTTCCCCTGCCTCTTTCCATATGCCAATACTCCAGTGTCTCACTCAAGACTTCCCCCCCAGCCCAAGTTGTCCTTGATCCAAACAGCTGATGCCTACGTTATATTGTCTGAGGACAGTTAAAGTGTGAACTACAGAGAGAACGTGCTGGATCTACTGCCAATCCAGAGTGATTTTATCTGAGAGACTTTAAGAGCCTGTTTTGGGGCAGAGACTAGTGAGAAATAGAGATGGAATCCAGAGTGGAGTGAGGGCTGGGTGTATGTAAGCAATCTGTGGGTTGTAAAAATGAGGTCTGTTTGTCACCCCAGTATGGATTCTGGGTTGTAAGACCCAGGAAGGGAAATGTATATAGGCTGGGCCTGATTAATATCCTTTCCGGTCACTACCCCCCCACCTCCATCAAGTGGGGATCTCTATGGGGCTCAGACTGGCCCCCTTTTTAAACATTAATTAATTTATCTTTAGTTTTCAACATTTACTTCCATAAGATTTTGAGTTTTAAATTTTCTTTCCCTCCCTCTTGACCTCCTCCACAAAATGGCATGCAATCTGATATAGACTCTACATATACATTCATATTAAATATTTTCACATTAGTAATGTTGTAAAGAAGAATTAGAACCAATGGGAGGAACGATGAGAAAGAAGGAACAATACAAAACAACAAAAGAAAAGGAAAGCAAATCAGCATTCAAACTCTAAAATTCTTTCTCTGGATGTGGATAGCATTTTTCATCATTAGTCTTTTGGAGTTGGCTTGGATCCTTCCATTGCTAAGAAAGGGTAAGTCTGTCAGGTCTGTCATTGCACAATGTGGCTATTACCATGTACAATATTCTCTCAGATCTGCTCATTTCACTCTGTATCAGTTCATATAAGTCTTTCCAGGTTTTTCTGATTTCTACCTGCTCATGATTTCTTATAGCTCAATAGTATTCCATTATAATCATATACTACAACTTGTTCAGCCATTTCCTAATTGATGTGCATCCTCTCAGTTTCCACTTCTTGACCACCACAAAAAGAGCTGCTACAAATATTTTTGTATATGTGGTTCCTTTTTCCATTTGTATGATCTCTTTGGAATACAGCTGTGTGGGATGAAAAACCCTCACCAATTAAAAAAATTAATTTTTAATAAAGAGCCATCTCAGGGTGGGAACAGAAATAAAATTTCATTCGATTCTCATGAGAATAGGGCGTCCTCTGCCTGAACAGATCTAGCAAGGAAGGCAGAGGCACAAGGAACAAAGCACCAATAATTATACCTAATTATTATACCTAATTATACCAAGAGGATTCCTGACCACATCTGACCCTTCTCACCATTGGCTGGGAGGTGGGCTTACAGTCTGAGTGTGAAAAGCTAGACAAAGAACCAGGAAATCAAGGCACAGAAACTCTAATTCCCATTCCCTTAGTTAATGATTACAACAGAGGAGACATCTATAAATTTGAAGAAGGAGAATAGGATAAGGGAAGGGGGAGACCCTCTCCATTCTTTTACAGTACTTTTACAGTAAAGGAAAGCAGGTCACAGCGACCCTATTCTTACTTAGCAAATCTTTAAACCAGAACCAGAAGAAAGAACAAAAAGTTTCAGGGTAAAAAAAATGAAACTTTCCCAGAGGCTGAGCAATCAGACTCTCACAGCCTCAGCAGAATTTTCCACTTCCCTATTTCCCTATTTCTTGATTTTTAAACATTTCTAAGTATAGATATGAATAGACACAAATATATATTTATACATATATATTCCCTGCGAAGTCTGCACATTTTATTTTCTCACTACCTCACACACAGCCTTAGAAGTGGTATTGCTGGGTCAAAGGGTGCGCATGTTTTTTTTTTTCATGCTTCACTTTGGTTTATTTTTACAAAACATGATTTTCACAAGAGTTTGAATTACAAATTTTCTCCTCATTTCTACCCTCTCCCCCACTCCAAGGTGGCGTATATTCTGGTTGCCCTGTTCCCCAGCCCTCCCTTCTGTCACCCCACTCCCCTCCCATCCCCTTTTCCCTTTCTTTCTTGTAGGGCAAGATAAATTTCTACACCCCATTGCCTGTGTATCTTATTTTCTAGTTGCATGCAAAAACTTTTTTTTTTGTTTTTGAACATGTTTTTAAAACTTTGAGTTCCAAATTCTCTCCCCTCTTCCCTTCCCACCCACCCTCACTAAGAAGTCAAGCAATTCAACATAGTCCACATGCGTATCATTATGTATAACCCTTCCACAATACTCATGTTGTGAAAGACTAACTATATTTTGCTCCTTCCCAACCCATCCCCCTTTATTGAATTTTCTCCCTTGACCCTGTCCCCTTTTGAAAGTGTTTGTTTTTGATTACCTCCACCCCCATCTGCCCTCCCTTATATCATCCCCCCTTTTTTATCTTCTTCCTCCTTTTTTCCTGTGGGGTAAGTTACCCAATTGAGTGTGTATGGTATTCCCTCCTCAGGTCAAATCTGATGAGAGCAAGATTCACTCATTCCCCCTCACCTGACTTCTTTTCCCTTCCTATAGAACTGCTTTTTCTTGCCACTTTTATGCGAGATAATTTACCCCATTCTATCTCTTCCTATCTACCTCTCTCAATATATTCGTCTCTCATCCCTTAATTTTATTTTATTTCTTTTAGATATCTTTCCTTCATCTTCACCTCACCCTGTGCCCCCCCTCTCTATATATACACATACATATATACATACATACACACTCACATATATATACATAAACATATATATATGTGTGTGTGTGTATATACATACACACACACACACACACACACACATATATATATATATATATATATATATATGAACATTCCCATGAACATTCCCTTCAGCTATCCTAATACTGAGGTCTCATGAATCATACACATCATCTTTCCATGTAGGAATGCAAGCAAAACAGTTCAACTTTAGTAAGTCCCTTGCAATTTCTGTTTCTTGATTACCTTTTCATGCTTCTCTTGATTCTTGTATTTGAAAGTCAAATTTTCTATTCAGTTCTGGTCTTTTCACTGAGAAAGCTTGAAAGTCCTCTATTTTATTGAAAGTCCATATTTTGCCTTGGAGCATGATACTCAGTTTTGCTGGGTAGGTGATTCTTGGTTTTAATCCTAGCTCCATTGACCTCCGGAATATCGTATTCCAAGCCCTTCCATCTCTTAAGGTAAAGGCTGCTAGATCTTGGGTTATTCTGATTGAGTTTCCACAATACTCAAATTGTTTTTTTTCTGGCTGCTTGCAGTATTTTCTCCTTGATCTGGGAGCTCTGGAATTTGGTGACAATATTCCTAGGAGATTTCTTTTTGGGATCTATTTGAGGAGGCAATTGGTGGATTCTTTCAATTTCTATTTTGCCCTGTGGCTCTAGAATATCAGAGCAGTTCTCCTTGATAATGTCTTGAAAGATGATATCTAGGCTCTTTTTTTGATCATGGCTTTCAGGTAGTCCAATAATTTTTAATTTATCTCTCCTGGATCTATTTTCCAGGTCAGTGGTTTTTCCAATGAGATATTTCACATTGTCTTCCATCTTTTCATTCCTTTGTTTCTGTTTTATAATATCTTGATTTCTCATCAAGTCACTAGCTTCCACTTGCTCCAATCTCATTTTTAAGGTAGTATTTTCTTCAGTGGTCTTTTGGACCTCCTTTTCCATTTGTCGAATTCTGCCTTTTGAGGCATTCTTCTCCTCGTTGGCTTTTTGGAGCTCTTTTGCCATTTGAGTTAGTCTATTTTTTAAGGTGTTGTTTTCTTCAGTGTATTTTTCAGCATTTTTTTGGGTCTCCTTTAGCAAGTCATTGACTTGTTTTTCATGGTTTTCTCACATCATTCTTATTTCTCTTCCCAATTTTTCCTCTACTTCTCTAACTTGCTTTTCCAAATCCTTTTTGAGCTCTTCCATGGCCTGAGACCAGTTCATGCTTTTCTTGGAGGCTTTTGTTGTAGGCTCTATGACTTTGTTGACTTCTTCTGTCTGTATGTTTTGGTCTTCTTTGTCACCAAAGAAAGAATCTAAAGTCTGAGACTGAATCTGGGTGTGTTTTCGCTGCCTGGCCATATTCCCAACCAACTAACTTGACCCTTGAGTTTTTCAGTGGCGTATGACTGATTGTAGACTAAAAAGTTCTATGTTCCACGTTTGGGGGGGATGTGCCAGCTCTGCCACACCAGCACTCCTCCTGCCCCAAGAACCCCCAACCCAGACTGGGCTTAGAGATTCAGCAGGCTGTGCACCCCTGCTCTGATCTGCCACTTAATTCCTCCCACCAGGTGGGCCTAGGGCCGGAAGCAACTGCAGCTGTAGCTGCCCTACCACCATTGCCCCTGGGGCGGTAACCAAACCACGAACTCCTTCCACTCCCTCAGCTTTTCCCACTAACCTTCTCTGTTGTCTTTGGTGTTTGTGGATTGAGAAGTCTGGTAACTGCTGCAGCTCACTGATTCAGGGCACTAGGGCACACTCTGCCCAGCTCCTGGTCTGGTTGGTCTGCGCCGCTCATGCTGGGCTCTGCTGTGCTCCACTCTGCTCTGCTCTCAGCTCCGTGTGGGATAGACCTCACCCAGAGACCATCCAGGCTGTCCTCGGCTGGAGCCCTGCTTCACTCTGCTCTTTTGTGCGTTCTGCAGTTCTAGAATTGGTTCAGAGCCATTTTTTATAGGTTTTTGGAGGGACTCGGCAGGGAGCTCATGCTAGTCCCTGTTTTTCAGCCGCCATCTTGGCTCCGCCCCTAAATGAGTGATTTTTATAGTGGATCCCAGGACAAAAATGCTTGTAAGATAAATGCCTGAGTCCATGATTGTACAGTGGGCTCATGGGGATCATGTATACAAACACCTTTAATCAGTATTGGCATTTAAGTGCCCTCATGAGGACTCTGCTGACCAGACTGGTTTTCTTGTTGGAGTTCAGACATGTTCCAGATACAAAAAATAAAAAGAGACAAAACACACTGAAACACCAAACCACCCTCAGAGACTGAATCCTCTTAGAAAGGTGCTATTATTGGTCAGTTTTCAACTGTTTCTCTTCATACCAGGCTGGAGCCGATACGGCAAATATTACAGGAAAAATAGTAAATTCTTAACTTATTCCATCTTCAAAGTTGGAAAAATCAGACCGTTACTAAAATAAGCAATTTCTCAATTTTGTTACAGCAGCTGGGGTCCACAGCAGCCACAGAGCCATGGGGCAGGCGTGTTGGAACATGGGAAGTCCACAGATAGAAGAAAACTCACTTGGAATGGGCACAGTCCAGTTCAGCTGAACACAGGTTCAGGTTAAGGCAGCGTTCCTCACCGATGAACACATCGGAAAAAGCTGCTTTTCCTTTGTGGGTTGGGGGTGATTTTGATGCTCTGGTTGTTGCCTTGTGGACTACTACCCTCCAATATTTTGTCCATTTTTGCTTTGATGTCTCTTACAAGAGTGAAAAGTGCATTCTCTACATTGATATTGGCCTTTGCTCTTGTCTCCATGAATTTAATTCCATAATCAAGTGGTACCTTTTCCCCTCTTCTTTGAAAACTCGTCTTCTTTCATTCACATCACATTTGTTTCCAAGTATCATCTTTTCTGCATTTGCGGAGGCATGCTCTTCAATGTTCCAAATCTAGTTCTGGGTATTATCAAAAGATTTCTTACTGGTGATGTCATCGACCAGGCATGATGCCCATTGCCCTCTGTAGCATGCAGTTGTCATTGTTCGAAACCATTCCTGACCAGCTGTGTCTCATATCTGTAGTTTAATTCTTTTGCCATATAGCTCTATGGTTCTAATTTTGAAGTCAGTGTCTATGGTGGAGATGAAGGTGCAGCTGAAGGCATCCTGGGAGAATCAGAACAGGACACAGGCCTTCCCCACTCCCCTGTCCCCGATCAGCAGTAGCTTTGACAGATAATCTACAGTCTTCGGCATATTACACACTATACCTCCTCGACAGGAAGTGCTGGCAGAACCTCGACACTGGATGCTGCCCTTGTAAATCTGGGGCAGGCTGCCCACAATTGGTCGAGATCCCACTGCAGTTCATGGCAGCCACTGCCAACCAGTTGCAGCCCCTGGACTCATCAGTGGGCCCCAGGAAGAAGATGGGGAGACAAAGCAGGAAGCAACCATGACTGTGTTGGGTCCTGTCCGCTTAGACAACATGGCCTTGGGATTGGCCAGAGACAAAAACTTGAGGTTCAAATGGGGACTGGAGTGAGATGGGGTGAAGGAGGAGACAGGGGATAGAGGGTGCCACTAATTCCTGGAGCTGAGCCCAGAGATCTCACCCTTGGCCTCAGCTGGGCAAGGGAGACCCAGCCTGGCTCCCATCCCCAAGGTGAGGCTCCGCCCCTTGTAGGGGCCAGTATGAACATTTTTATAGCACTTTAGGCATAGTTCCAAATTAGTTGCATCAGTTCACAACTCCACCAACAACGCCTTAATGTTCTAGTTTTCCCACATCTTCTCCAACATTTATAATTTTCCTGTTTTGTCAGGTTAGCCAAGCTGCTAGGTGTTCTGTGGTATCTCAGAGTTGTTTTGATTTTGCATTTCTCTAGTCAATAGTGATTTAGAGCATTTTTTTCCCTATGACTATAGATGACTTTAATTTCTTCCTCTTAAAACTACCTGTTCATATCCTTTGAGCATTTATCAATTGGGGAATGACTTGTATTCTTATAAATATGACTCAGTTCTCTAGAGGCCTTTATAAGAAACACTGGTTATAAAAATTGTTTCCCAGCTTTCTGCTTCCTTTCTAATCTTGGCTGCATTAGCTTTGTTTGTGCAAAAGCTTTTCAATTTAATGTAATCAGAATCATCCATTTTGCATTTCATAATGTTCTCTATCTCTTATTTGGTCATAAATTCTTCCTTCTCCATAATTCTGATAGGTAAACTATTCCTTGCTCTCCCAGTTCGCCTTTGTATCTAAATCATGTACGCATTTTGACTTTATCTTGGTATAGGGTATAAGATATTGATCTATGCCTAGATTTGGCCATACCATTTTCCAGCTTTTCCAGCACTTTTTGTCAAATACTGAGTTATTATCCCAGAAGCTGGAGTCTCGAGGTTTATCAAGTAGTAGATTGCTATAGTCATTGACTGTTGTGTCTTGTGTACCTAAGCTATTCCATTTATCCACCACTACTTCTTAGCCATTGTCAAGTAGTTTTGATGCTTGCTGCTTTATAATACAATTTGAGATCTTGTACAGCTAGGCCACCTTCCTTTGCATTTCTCTTCATTAATTTCCTTGATATTCTGGATCTTTTGTTTTTCCAGATGAATTTTTATTATTTCTTTTTCTAGCTTTATAAAATATTTCTTGGTAGTTTGATATGGAACTGAATAAGAAAATTAAATTAGGTAGAATTATCATTTTTATTGTATTATCTCGGCCCACCATTGAGTAACTGCTCTTAGTCCAGTCGTTTAGATCTGACTTATTTGTGTGGTAAGTGTTTTGTAATTGTGTTCATATAGTCCCTGGGTTTGTTTTGGCAGGTAGAGTCTCAAATGTTTTGTAATGTCTACAGTAACTTTAAATGGAATTTCTCTTTCTATCTCTTGCTGTTGGGCTTTCTTAGTAATACATAGAAATGCTGATGATTTATGTGGGTTTATTTTATGTCCTGCAACTTTGCTAAAGTTGTTTGTTATTTCATGTAGTTTTTTACCTGAATCTCTAAGTATACCATCATCTCATCTGCAAAGAATAATTGCTTAGTTTCTTCTTTGTCAATTCTAATTCCTTCACTTTCTTTTTCTTCTCTTATTACTAAAGTTAACATTTCTTTGTTTTGTTTTTGTTTTTTTTTGGCAGGGCAATTGGGGTTAAGCGACTTCACACAGCTAGTACATATGCCCAGTGTCTGAGGCTGGATTTGAACTCAGGTCCTCCTGACTTCAGGGCTGGTGCTCTACTCACTGCGCCACCCAGCTGCCCCCTAAAGCTAACATTTCTAATACCATATTGAATAACAGTGGTTGATAATGGACATCCTTGTTTCACCTCCAGTCTTTCACCTCCAATGCTTCAAGTTTACCTCCACTACATATAATGCTTGCTAATAATTTTAGATAAGTAGTAATTATCATTTTAAGGAAGACTCTATTTATTATTATGCTATCTGGTATTTTAAAATAAGAATGGGTATTGTATTTTGTCCAAAACTTTTTCTGCATCTATTGAAATAATCATACGATTTCTGTTTGTTTTCTTCGTGATATGGTCAATTATGCCAATAGTTTTCCTAATATTG
This sequence comes from Trichosurus vulpecula, assembly GCF_011100635.1. Taxonomy (NCBI): domain Eukaryota; kingdom Metazoa; phylum Chordata; class Mammalia; order Diprotodontia; family Phalangeridae; genus Trichosurus; species Trichosurus vulpecula. The sequence goes on along the minus strand of NC_050574.1, from coordinate 87,879,149 downwards.
AATCAGCCCTGCATTCCTGGTACAAATCCCAACTTGTCATAGTGTATTATCCTCAAGATAAATTGCTGTAATCTCTTTGCTACTATTTTATTTAAAATTTTTGCATCTATATTCATTAGGGAAATAGGTCTAGAAATTTCTTTCTCTGCTTTGGTTCTTCCTGGTTTAGGTCTAATGACCATATTTGTATCATAAAAAGAATTTGGTAGGACTCCTTCTTTGCCTGTTTTCCCAGATGGTCTATATAGTATAGTAATTACTTGTTATTTAAATGTTTGATAGAATTCATTTGTAAATCCATCTGGTACTGGAGAGTTTTTCTTAGGGAACTCATTGATGGCTTGTTCTCTTTCTTTTTCTGGAAGCCATGAATTGTAGGAGGCAGAGGTTTTGGTGAGAGAGCATCTGAGGCATGTGGTCATCCAGTATAAAGGCAGGGAGATAGGAGATGGAGGATTCTGTGGGAGGAAGAGCAAGTAGCCTGGATTGTAGAGTACTTGGAAGGAATTAAAGTATGAGACAGGAAAAGTTAGGAGGGGCCAGGTTGTAAAGAGTGTTGTTTGATAAATGGTTGAAGGGTATGAACAGGCAGTTTTCAGATAAAGAAATTCAACTATCTACAATCATATGAAAAATGCTCAAAATCCCTATTGATTAGAGAAATGTGAATTAAAACAACTCTGAGGTACCATTTTACAGCTATCAGATTGGCTAATATGACAGAAAAGGAACATGATAAATGTTGGAAAAGATGTGGAAAAATTGGAACACTAATGCATTGTTGGTGGAGTTGTGAACTGATCCAACCACTCTGGAGAACAATTTCTAACTATGACCAAATGACCACCAAGCTGTGATCCAGTGATTCTGCTACTAGGGCTGAATCCCGAAGAAATCATAAAAAAGGGAAAGGGAGCCACATGTACAAAAATATTCGTAGCAGCTTTTTATGGTGGCAAAGAATTGGACATTGAGGGGATGTTCATCAAGTGGGGAATGACTGAACAAGTTGTAGTATGTGAATGTAATGGAATATGTATTATAAGAAATGATGAGCAGGAAAACTTCAGAAAAACCTGGAAAGACTTACATGAACTGATTCTGAGTGAAGTGAGCAGAGCCTGGAGAACATTGCATACAGCAACAGCAACATTGTGTAATGATGAAGTATGATAGACTTGGCTCTTCTCAACAATACAATGATCCAAGATAATTACAAATGACTCTAATGGAAAATGCTACCCACATCCAGAGAAAGAACTATGGATTCTGAATGTCAATTGAAATATACTATTTTAACTTTTGTATTTTTTTCTCATGTTTTTTCTCTTTTGTTTTGATCCTTCTTTATCAATGTGACTAATATGGAAATAGGTTTAACATGATTGTATATTGTATAACTTATATAAGAATGTGTCTTGTCATGGGTAAGGGGTGGGGAAGGAAGAGAGGGAGGGAGAAAAATTTGGAACTCAAAAAGTTTACAAAAATGAATGTTGAAAACTATCTTTACATCTAACTAGAAAGAAGTAAAGTAATATAAAGAAAAATAAATGGAGATAATAATAGCAAAAGTGATCATCAAAAACAGTTCTTACAAGTAATTGGGAAGAAAATAAAATATTAAAAATATAATTTCCTGTTCATATTTTGATCATGATTTTGATCATTTGTCTCTTGAGGGATGGCTCTTAATCTTATAAATTTTAATTAATTCCTCAAATAACTTGGAAATGAGAACTTTCTCAGGAACTTGATCCACAGATCATAGGCCACCCCACCTCGCACTTATTTGCCGCTATTTTAGCTGCATTGGTTTTTTTTCCAAAATCTTTAATTTTATTTAATCAAAATTTACCATTTTAACTTTAATGATCCTTTCTATCTCTTCTTTGGTAATGAACTTATATAGAAAGGGGCACATGGAAAAAAAAACAATTCCAGCTGGCTGAATTAATTTTTTTATTCTGAATTTAACAAACATATAGAGTGCATTTTTATTCTGCACAGTAGAACAGAAAAAAGAAAATTGTCCATAAAATCTATCATGTAAAGCTTGATTTTATTTTTTGTTTGTTTGTTTGTTTGTTTTCTGGAACAGATTACTGGGTTTTATTTCTCATATTTTCTAACATTCTCTTTCATTTCATAGACTTGTTTAATCTGTTCACATTTAAATTACTTCTTGTTATGCTTCTTTTTTTCAGTGTTTCTTTTCAGTTGATTTCTATGCTTTTTCTCTTATTTTTTGAATTCCATATTTTATTAAATATTTTTCAGTTTTCAGCATTGATTTCCACAAGATTTTGAGTTACAAAATTTCTCCCCATTTCCACCCTCCCCCCCCAACTCCAAGATGGTATATATTCTGATTGCCCCGTTTTCCAGTCAGCCCTCCCTTCTGTCACCCCACTCCTCCCCCATCTTGTTTCCCTTTACTTTCATGTAGGGCAAGATAGATTTCTATGCCCCATTGCCTGAATATCTTATTTCTGAGTTGCATGCAAAAACAACTTTTTTTTGAACATCTGCTTTTAAAAATTTGAGTTCCAAATTCTCTCCTCTCTTTCCTCCATACCCACCCTCCTTAAGAAGGCAAGCAATCCAACATAAACCACATGTGTATCGTTATGTAAAACCTTTCCACAATACTCATGTTGTGACAGACTAACTATATTTTGCTCCTTCTCCTTCTTATCCTATCCCTCTTTATTCAATTTTCTCCCTTGACCCTGCCCCTTCTCAAAAGTGTTTCCTTTTGATTACCACCTCCCCCTATCTGCCCTCCCTTCTATCATCCCCCCTTTTATATCCCCTTCCCCCCTACTTTTCTGTGGGGTAAGATACCCAATTGAGTGTGTATGTGATTCTCTCCTCAAGTCAAATCTGATGAGAGTAAGATTCACTCATTCCCCCTCACTTGCCCCCTCTTCCTTTCCAACAGAACTGCTTTTTCTTGCCACTTTTATGTAAGATAATTTACCCCATTCTATCTCTCCCTTTCTCCCTCTCTATATATATTCCTCCCTCATCCCTTAATTTGATTTTATTTTTTTAGATATCATCCCTTCATATTAAACTCACCCTGTGCCCTCTGTCTATATATATGTATATGTATATGTACATGTATATGTATGTATATTCTTAGATGTTTTAAACTGATATAAGAGCAATTAGGTATTAATACAAATAGTGTAACTAGTTACTAGAACTAAATCAGAGACATCTTCAGTTTAGGGAAAAGAATTTCAATGTAAGTCTCTTTAAGAGAGATAAGTTGTAGAATATTTTTGTATTATGGGAAAAGTTAAATGTGTATTTGAATTCATTCCATAGTCTAAAACATAAAGATAAAGTTATATGGTTCAGTTCTTTCAGATCAGGCATAATTAGAGAAGAATAGAAAAATAGAGGAGAATCTGATGCAAATGTGTTAGAGCAATAACTTATGATCTTAATGGGAAGATTTTATGAACAAGGGAGGAAATGCATGCAAGCTATTTAGAGCTAGCTTTAAGGATGTTCCTTAAGCAATGTGAGATTATAGTCATATCCTAAACTGATTATTAGAACTTGCTATTCAAAGACTTAATGGGACTGTTAACTGACTGTTTTTCTGAGTCTAACTCCAGGTGTGAATATCAAGGAAGGCTGACCCCAAGATGCTAGCAGCCTCTTGTGGGGGAGGGCAGGCATGAGCTGGAAGTATGATTTCTTGGCAAAGCTGAGAGGACAACTGTTCAGCACGTGCTGAGGTGGGACCCTCTTGACTTGATCCTTTTAACTGAAACCTGGCAGACTTTAAGCTTAGCTCAATGCAGCTTGCAGTTTGACATAACTTCTGCCTGGAGTTGATAGGAAGCTGGGGAAAATATGGTCCCCTTACTCTAAGTCCCTACTCTCTTGGTGGCAAATTTCTATAATCAGAAGATTTTGTAAGTACAGTAACAAATCTATTAAAATAATTGATTATGGAACATTTTAGGTTACTATAGGACTGGAACTAGTGTTCCTGTATATGTTAGGGTAGTTTATGAGGGTCTTGTATAGGGTCTTGTATAAGTTAGGTTTTTTCTTGGTAATGGTATGGAGACAATTAGGTCAAGGGCTTGTGAGAATATCATTTTGTTATTTGGTTAATATCAAGCTTGCCCAAAGCTTTGTTACAATTAATAATGTTAAAATGGCTTGAGTTTATTCTGTAAATGCCATCAAAGAAACATGGCATGACAAAAGTTTATGATGTTCTATGTACTGTAAGATTTTGTTATTTAATGTGTTTATGAATGTACTGGAGCCCATTGTTAATTCCTGAGTGAGATATCATCCTCCTGGTGAGGAAATTAATAATGAGTGGATGTAAAATATAAGAAACTGGGTTCTGATGTGAATTTCTTAAATAGAGCAATTAGTCAAGGTTCCAATTTTGAATTTGTAAAATGATCAGAGTTATAAGGATTAGAAATGGTAACTTAAAATTGTGCTAAGATGACTTTTGTAGGAGAATGGACAGAAAGCTGGTTCCTATAAGAAGACAAGAGGAAGATGCTGGGATGCTGTGCTAAAGATGACAGAGCAAATGCCAAGGACCAGAAGACTTTTGATGCTCCCTGCCAGACAGCTGTATAGGAAAAGACTTTTTGAATCTTAAAGGGACAATTGTATCATCATTTTCCTTTGGGTCTCTGTATCTGTATTTACAAAGGGGACTGCCCCCTTTGATTTGTCAATGCATCAGAGATTTTGAGGAATGGAAACCTTAGAAAAGGGTAATGGGGATGCAAGCATGATGGGAAGATAAGTTGATAGACAATTTATATAGCAATGATGTGTGAAGTCTTCAAAATCATAAGAAATCAGAGGGGGGGACTGAATGGAACGGATAATTGTGAAGACTTCACACAGGGGTTAAACTCTTCTCATATTTCTGAAATAGGGAATGTCTGAGGGAGTAGGAGAGGCTTGGGATTTGGCCTTGTGGTGAGTCTGGAAGGTCAGGGTCTGGAGCTGTGGGTGTGCCCTTCCCCTTCTCTTAGATGTTAGCACCAAATAGGAAGATAATGGACTACCCATGAGCTATTTTTATTCTGCTCTAGGAAGGTCTCTTCCCCTCCTCCTCATTTCTTCTTCTAGACTTTCAGATGCCAGTCCTGGCAGTTGAGTTCCAGATAGGGAAAACCTGAATGGACTGGATCAACCTTGGTCCTCTGTCTAGTTTTTTTGTGCCTAGACTGTAAGCCCACCTCCCAGCCAATGGTAAGAAAGGATAGAGGTGGGCAGTAATCTTTTAATTAAGAGTATAAATTAAGGCAGCATTCCCTTTTGCCTTGTCTCCTCCATTATGGAGGTGTGCCCAAATCTTGCAAGGTTTGTAAAATAAATTCACTTTGCTTCTTCAAAGGATGTCACTCCTATTATTTGAAAATTCTGTACCATACATGGCTTACTATTGTTCTAAATGTGCTGATCAATCTGGAAGGATTATTTGGTTGAAACTTATTGTATTCTTTGGTAATTTAAATACATTCATTTTAAAGCTAAAATAAAAAATATAAAAGATGAACAAAAATGTATTAATTAAAATAAAAAGGCCTGTTCTGTAAAATTTTGATTCAGTCAAAAGGCCTCACTTAAGGACCTAGAAGGCCACATATGGGCTTAGGTTTCCCACTCCTGCTCTAAGCACTCCACAGAGCCTGCTTCAGCTGCCTTTATGCACATTGGAACAAGTTGTTCTCATCTGCCCCTTCCACCAGGGGAAGTCTTCACATGCTTGGGGTAGACACCCTGCCTTACTCACTGATGGGTCTTTGGTTTCCCCCAACCTGGTTTGATCCATCTGCCCCTGTGTGGATGTGGCCCCTGTGCATGTTACAACTTCTTGGAGTCACAGGTGAGAGTTAGATAGATCAGGTGGACAGAAGAGATGGAAAGCAGCCCTGAAGAGGAAGAATGACTTGTCTTCCCTGAACGCACCCTACACCCCAAGGCAGAAGTGATAGAAAGCCCCTGAAGTTTACTGAGTAGCGTGGATGCCAAGGTAGGAGAGATTGCTTTAGGAAAGTAAGTTTGGCTGCTGAAAGGAAGATAGAAGAAAGTAACAAATATCCTACAGCTTATTCCATAGGAATTTCAAAATGGATAGGGGACCTGAATATTAAAGGACATTCTAGGTACAGGGAAAAGTATGAGCCAGATGATACATAGAGAGAGAGAGCAAAGATTCTACAACTGAGTCTAAGCTCTGCAGGAGGAGAGGGCAAGCTCCCCTGCCTCCCCCCGCCCCGCCCCCCCCCCCACCTCCCTCTCCTTCCCTGTTTATTCCGTTTATTGGCTGAGAGAGTTCTTCTGTCAATGGCAGATTCCGCCTGGCTCCTGCTCATTGGCTCCCATGGGGATGGTGGGGTGGGGCGATCTACCTGAGGCGATGTGCACAGCCCCGCCCACAGTGAGTCTGTTACTTCCTCTTTCAGCTCCCTGTTCAGTGATTGGACGGGATAGGGAGGTGATGGATGTTCCTGGGGACCAGGGGATCGTCTAATAAAGAGTCATTGGTTTAGATCTCTGCCTCAGTGTTTTTTCTTGTAGGTTGGGCAATTATAATCCTCATATGTAAATATTTCTGCTTTTCTTCATTTCTTTTAAAGCATGTATATTTTGTGCGTCTGTGTGTCTGTGTCTGTGTCTGTATAAACAGTCAGAAGACTTGGGCTTGAGTCACAGAATGAACACTACTATCAGTGGCTATAAAAACTTTGTATCTTGGACAAGTTATTTTCCTTCTGTGGGCCTCTTTCCTCACCTGTCAAATTGAAGAGGTTAGACTAGATTTTATTTAAGATCCAGATTATAATATTTCCTGAAAAAGGTCTCTGATTTCCATAAAAACAATTTTGTTTCCAGAGTAAGCGCAGGAGATGGAGGGATGGATGCTAGGTCCCCAGAGGGGAAAAAAAAATAGGGGTTTAGAAAAAAAAATCCCTTGATACTATAATTTAATACTTCAATGGATCTGTGAACTCCTTAAAACAGAGGACTACAACTCTTCTACAAGTTTTACTTGCATGGAAAATTCCTTTCACCAGTGTAAAATAGCCTACAAATCCAAGTTTGTCATCATCATATCTTCTAAGCCTCTGAGAAAAAAGGAGAGGAGGCTAATATTGAAGATTTAAGAATAACGGGGGAGGAAGAAATAGCAGACTGTAAGAAAAACAAATTTTTGAAGCTATTTAGAGACTATATCACCAGTGCGATACCCACAGCAGCTGCTAAGAATATGCAGGTGTATTCCCAGGTTTGAATCATAAAATATAACATACTCTCTTCACTGAAGACAAAACCAAAACATTTATGCAAACACCAGGAAGCCAAATCCATCATAGTAACAAAGATATCTATACACATTATCAGTGCAGGGGGCACCACCATCCCCAAGCCTTCTTTCCATCAGGCCACCCCACAAACAAGCTCCCTTAGGCAAAATGGCCCTCTCTTGCCCATGCTAGCTGCTCTGTTCTCTTTGCCTCCCCTCTTTCTCCAAGCTCCAGCTCACTCCAACTTCCTGCTCCACCCCTTCCTACTTTACCTGTTCAGCAAGCTCCTCCTACCACAGACTCCATGTGACTCAGATTCATGTGACTCAGGCAGGTTGCAAAAGCCTCTTAATGGATGGGAAAGGTCTTCCCATTCCCATTAACATAATATTCAGCCCCAAGATCTTTCCTATCCATTACATGGGTCAATGGGAGTTTAGGGATAGCTGGTATCAACAGAACTTTAAAACAGTATAACAGGGATAAAACAAAATAAACACATAAAACAATATCTTAGGGTGGGGTTGGAGGACAAGCACCCCATCATTCCCCCCTCAAATGAATGGGGCCCAAAGTCCCTTGGGGTAAGGTGCAAAGGTCTCTTCTTCTATAACTACTTCCTGCTGAGATAGGACATACAGCTGTCCCTGCCCCAAGAGGTCCCATTCGAGGGGTCAGTTCTTTAGCCAGCATCCAGAGTTTGGTCACTGCCACCTCTAGGGGTGACACAACACAGTCTTAGACATGGGGTGACACCCAGCTCAAGCAGTCAGGCATCTACAAATAGAGGGCACCAAACCTCTAGGAAACAAATCTAGCAAACAAGTTGAACAGACAAAAAGTCAAAAAGAATAAGGAGACAATAACCAGAAGCAGGATAGGTATAGCATCAGCTGTGCTTCTGGAGTCCATGAACCCACTGTCATAGCCTTACTCATGGTAAAATATATGACTTAAGGGTGCCTGGTACACGATACTCTTTTAAAGTATTTGTTTCAGAAGGTTCAGGTAAAGTGATTGGGTCCATTTTTTTTTACCCACTAAAACTGTATTAATTCCTACCTTTTTTACTGCAAATTGGCATCTCCCCTCTGGTAAATTTAAAGTCATACCTCTTAATATATCTATTCCAATGATGTATTTAGGAATGGGTACAATGGCCATGGTATATTATTTCTTAGGTAATTGTCCAATTTTCATTGATAGTTTAACTTCTCTGTCTGATATTTCAGCCCTTCCTAGGCCTGTGATGGTAATAGGAGTTCCATGTCTAAACTTGATAGGGTTTCTGTATATAAGGGAGGCCTCTGCCCCAGTTTATTAATGCCCTAGTTACAGTAATTGATCCATTTTTCCAATATATGGTCAAACTGATATGGGGTCTGTAATCCCATCAGTGTATTTAATCTGAGCTGAGACTTGACCGATTTCCTACTCTCCCTGAAGGTGTGACAAACTTGAATAAAATGATTCAGCAGAATCTGTAGGAGAGGTTCCTACTTCCCTATTCAGTCTAATATTAAGTATCTTTTCTCAGTACATCTTATATAGTTTGTTAGTTGGAATACCATCTATTCTTCCAAAACCATCCTTGCTCTTAATAAAGCAGTAAACAATTCTGTACTTCTTAATCTATTCTGACTTTGAATCCTCTGGCTATTTGCTCTTCTCTCTTAAGGAAATTTGGATTTTCCCCATTCCCCAAGTCATTTAACTGTGAAATCTTATCCAACACCTCTGAAAGAGGGTGCCCTATTTCTCCAATTAGTAGAGTCAGAATTAGGTGCTTATAAGCAGGAGGAGCCATCTTCACCATTATATTTCTATGAGGAACCATTAAGAGAGTGCTATGATAAGCATCAGCATCTCTGACAATTATTGCAGTTTTCATTACCTCTTCCTTTAACTTTCCCATACACTCTCTAAGCGAATACCAGGGTCAATCTCTACTAGGCCACATAGAGTCAGAGGGATATTGCTTACTTCATTCCCCTGCAGCCAAAACTAACAGATTAGTTCCATAGTTACCTCCTTCCATATGGTAATCCCTAAAAGCTTATTGTACAAAAGGATTCTGACTAATACCTATGAATTTCAAACAATCTATGTTATCTGTACCTACTCCTCTGGCCCCTTCATCATTGATTCTCACAATTCAAGATACTCATGATTCTCCCATTTTTGGGGTGAATCAACTCAAAATATCTGTGACCTCCTGTTGAGTAAAACCTTCAATTACTTCCCTAAACACTTTGTGACTCCCTGGTTCTCCTGCTTCCTTCTTAGTATTGGATGAACCTCTGCATTCCTAGAAGCCTCCTCATGTAACTTTGCTTCATTTCCGCTCCCCCCCCCCACCCCATCTTCCTCCCAGGAGTCTGGGTCCCAGTCAAACCCAGCCTGTGCAAAGGTTGCATGCACCTTCCTCTTGTTAGCTTTTTGCTTCTGTTTCTGAGCTAAATTCACAGTCGCCTTTTCTTTTGCCACTTGAAACTTTCTAGCTTGCTCTTCTAAAGGAAAGTTTGAATGCTGTAGCACAGAAAGCTTCTTGTGCAAATAAGCTAACCCCTTTTTCACCTGAACCTTTCCCTCCAGCAATTTGTCTCTGCTTTTACTTATAATACGATAACTTGTTAATAAGGTCCAACCTCTTCTATACACTCCTGCCATTTTTTCCCCTGGTTCTATTGATATTGCTTGCAACCATCTTTCTAAATCTCTGGATTCTCCCTTCTGTAGCCTCAGTTCCCAGTTTTTCACAAAGTCCTGTGCTTTTTGTCCATTCTTTTTCCAGGGAGGAATAAGGCAAATTTTCCCATCCCGGGATACCCATTTACTTCCCTAGAGCCTTTCTGTCTCCAAGTGGAGGTTTTGTATCTTGCAATCCTGTTCATGATACCAATGTGATATCCACAGTGGCTGCTGTGAATATGCAGGCATATTCACTCCCAGGTTTGAATCACAAGATATAACACTCTCTTCATTGAAGAAAAAACCAAAACATTTATTCCAGCACCAGAATCTATACACATTAACAATGCAGGAGGCACCACCATCCCCAAGCCTTTCCTCCATCAGGCCTCCCCACAAACAAGCTTCCTTATGCAAAATGCCCCTCTTTCACCCATGCTAGCTGCTCTGCTCTCTCTGCCTCCTCTCTCTCTCCACGCCCGAACTCACTCCAACTTCCTGCTCCACCCCTTCCTGTTCTACCCATTCAGCAACTCCTCCCACCACAGACTCCATATGACTCAGACTCAGGTGACTCAGGCAGGTCACACAGGTCTCTTAATCAATGGGAAAGATCTTCCCATTCCCATTAACATAACAGAGACCAAGAGCAAGAGCAGACAACTGTCAAGAAGACTTGGGGTGCTAACTCCTGTTTTGCCTGAATAAAGACCATTGCACTGCAGCCACCGCCTAAAGTTTTAGAAGGGGAAAAGTTCTCATAATGCAACCCATCCTTTTCTGCCCACTCTGGTTTGAGAGAGAAAAATAGAAAGAAAAAAAAGACAGGTATTGTTGCTGCTTCATAATTTAACAAGTAGCTAGGCTGGTTTCTATAGCCCAAGGAGTCAACCTTGGCTGTTTGCTGTGAGTGAGTTCTGTTTGAACAATGCAGTGTCTGGATGAGTCAATAATCAGCAGGGCAGAGGTAGCAAGCCTGATGAGCTTTAAAGCTTTCTAACTAAAGGAAGTTGCAATTCACATTGATAGGTAACTTGGAATTCTCTTTTAAGAATGATTATAGAAGATGGTAGAGTAAAGGTAGGAACTCAACTGAACTCCCCCAAATTCTCCTCCAAACAACTTTAAAATAAAATCTCAAATTGAACTCCAGAGAGGCATAACCAACAGAAAATCAGAGTGAAACAATTTTCCATCCGAAGACAACTTAGGAGGTCAACAGGAAAGGTCTTTTTTCATCAGGGTAGTGGTCAGGCCCAGAGTACAGTGCAGTGAAGGCCATGCATGCCTCAGCAACAACAGTAGCAACAGCTTGCAGAACTCTCAGCCAACAGAAAGTAAAGGAGTCAGACAACTGGTGAGAAGGTGATTACAGGGGACTCTTTTCTGGCACTGGAAGGAGGACCCTGTTGCATTACACACACAGTTCTATGTCACAGTACCAGAGTGAAAAGGATCAGCCATAGGGGTGCAGGGTCACAGTTTCAGGGCCTAGAAGATAGCCTGTGGTCTCTCACAGACCAGACCACAAGCCATATGAGCAGTGACCATACCTCTCTTTAGGTCACAACAACTTAGAAAAACTGAAAATGTACAGACCCCAAAAGCTAACTGTTAAATAGCAGCCTCAAAAACCTGAAACGTGGGACGCTACCATTCCCACTCTCCAAGCAGAGCTAAACTTTAACATAAAGTTAAAAGTCAAGAAATAGAGTGGGAAAAAGAGCAAACAATAAAAAAAGTACCTGGCCATAGAAAGGTACCCTGGAGACAGGGAAGATCAAGACACGAACACAGAAGAAGACAAGAAAGTCAAAACAGCTACCTGTAAAGCCTCAGAGAAAAGCCTCTTCACTGAAGAGAAGATTTAAGCCTCCCTTTATCTAAGCACCTTTGCTGTTAAGTCATTTTTCAGGCATATCTCTTTGTGACCCCATTTGGGGTTTTCTTGGTAAAGATACTGGAGTGGTTTACCATTTCCTTCTCCAGTTCATTTTACATATGAGGAAACTGAGGCAAGCAAGGTTAAGTGACTTGCCTAGGGTCACACAGGTAGTAAGAGTCTGAGGCTGGATTTGAACTCAGGTCTTCCTGATTCCAGGCCCAGCACTCCATCCACTATACCATCTAGCTGCTCCACGGATGAATATTTACAAAAATATAAATTACCCAGATTAACAGAAGAAGAAATAAAATACTTAAATAACCCTATCTAAGAAAAAGAAATTGATCAAGCCGCAAATGAGCTCCCTAAGAAAAAATCTCCAGGACCAGATGGATTCAAAAATGAATTCTACCAAACATTTAAAGAATCATTAATTCTAATACAATAGTTAAAGAAGGAGTCCTAGGAAATTCCTTTTATTACACAATTATGGCGCTGATGCCTAAGCCAGGAAGAGCAAAAATGAAGAAAACTATAGAGCAATTTCCCTTGAGGCAAAACTTTTAAATAAAATACTAGCAAGGAAATCACAACAACCACAAACAAACATAGCGATCATACACTATGAACTGGTGGATTTTATACGAAGTATTAGAGGGCTGGCTCAATATTAGGAAAACTATGAGCATAGTTGACACTACAGATACAAAGGAATAAACATCATCATTGGGAAAATAGCTTCAAATGGAGCCGACTATCTACTCTCTGGTCCTTAAGGAATGGAATGTTAGCTTGGCTCTAGAAAACTTGGCTAGAAAAACATTAGACACCCCAAACATCTGAAGGTTTTTACTGGTGTGATGAATGGAAAACACTTGAGAGACAGGGTTTCTATGTAATTAATAATGATATTATTAATTAGGCCAGATAATGATAAATTGATGGTCAGTGGTTTCTTTTAGTAATCAAAGACACAGAATGCCTTAAATACCTTTGTAAAAGGGAATACTCCTGATAAGTGGAAAATCAACCCTGACTGGTGAACATTTAATAAGGAGGTGGTCTAGGCATCTTCAGGTTCTCCTGTTGAGAATGTGCCTTGATTGTGAGACTTAGCCACCTTCAGCAATGTGGATAGGGGAATCCATCTCCATCTAGAACACTCTGCTTGGTTTTCTTCTTTATGAGCTGGGTCACCATAAATTCTAATGGAAAGGTAAAAGGACATGGCCTTTCTTTGGGGCAAGAACTCACCCAGATTGGATTCTGTTTACACTCTGAGCAGAAGAAAGGTCTCCTAGTAGAGAAGGATATCTCCCAAGACTGAAAAGCATGTACCTTGAGCGCTAGGACAATCTCATCAATCCCTCCTGTTCTTCAGAGATTGACTTCTAGGGGTTGGGCCTTAAATGGGGATAAACAAGGAGAAAAGCATGGATCCTAATTTAATAATTGCTTATTAATATAATAGTAAAATAATTTCTCTTGTTGACTTGGTCTGCCTTTTTGTTAGACCACTTCACCCCAATTTTTGATGAGGGGAATAGACAGGACAAAAGGCCATGTCCCTAGGGGAGGACCTAGCTCCAGCTGGCCTTACAGAGTAAACCAAAGTAAATTTCCCTGCCCAAGTAGATACCTTGGGGGTCTGGGAGTATAAGTAATATTGTTCAGCTAGAATGAGAGAGCTCAATTTTGAGGTAGTCTGCAAGATGGGAGATTTGAACAGAAAAAAAGAATATTATAGATTAATATTAACAATCAAATGGTATAGTATAATATTAATTTTTCATTGTAGGAGGAATCAAGGCCTACTACTTCTTCCTTTCTCTTCTGGTACTTCTTAACCAGAATTACTAATGACTGGCTATCAATCATCCTCTTATCAAACTTTCACTTAAATGAGGCCTATTGTTTTCTCATCTGTTTCTCATCGGTCCCCCACCTCCCCAAGAGGATATCCCTACTCATGTCTGCTTAACCTCAAGGAGGCCAGAGCAACAAATGGAGGAGAGCTTCTAGCAAATGACTGCTTCCAGAGCTCTGAGCTTAACATAAATGGTCTCTGAAGTTTCCAAGGGGAATAGTGCTGTTTCAGCTAATCAGTATTCTGTAAAGTGCTTCTCTTTTGTAAATGTGAATGTTCTGTTTCCTGAAAAGGGAAGAGAAGGAGCATTCATGTGTGAAAACTTGGTAAAATTAACTTGAGAAGAAACAGTCCATCAAATAAAAAATACAGACTATACTGAGAGGACCAGAGAGAGAAGAAATACAAAATTCTTGACTAAAAGTGGAGATGGAGGCAAGGTACTGTTATCCATCAGTTAATTAAGATATACAACTGTTTTTAGGTTTTAAAGGATATAGCTAAGAAATCATGATATCTCAGAACTGTTTGGGCACCTTGGGAAAATTGTTTAATCTTTGTTCATATACATACATACATATGTATATGTGTATATGTATATATGTATGTCTGTATATATTTATGTATATGCATGTATACACACATATAATATATGTGTGTGTATATATATACACACATGTATATATACACTAAGGGGTTTCTTCTCTGAGGGCTGCAGAAATATATATATATACACACATATATATATGTATACATACATATATATATATATATATATATATATATATACACACACACACACACACAAATACATATGTATTAGAACTAATAGATTTTGGATTTTCAACTTGAGCTAGAGAAAAGTTACTCCTCATGAGAAGGCCCTGATTTAAGGCATAAGAAACCAGAAAAATATGACAAAAAGAGAAAGGAGAAGATTAGAGAAGAATTTGAGCCCATGAGGAATCAGAACAAGCCAGGGACAGAAGACACAGAATATGATGAGAGAGTCTGTTTACAGAAGAAAACAGAAACTGATAGCTGAACACAGCTGACAGGTAGGCTATGTAGCTAAGTCAAAGAACAATTTGGAAAAGGGCGTTGTAGACGCTGAAAGTTGATTGGAGGAAAGTAGGATTCTCTGCTGTGTCTTAGCTGTCTAGGCTTATTACCCTCTGGGACTTTCTGCAGCCCTCATAGAAGAAACCCCTTAGGGATATCTATGTAAAATGTATTTAAAAGATTCTTATTAATAATGGGAGAAGGCAGGAGGAATAAGAAACAAGAGATATACACAAATATAAAAACAAAGATCGGGAGTAGATTTTGTTTGGGAAAGTATATGTCTATGTATGTATATGTGTACGTATACATATATACATATACATATATACACATACATATACGTGTGTGTGTGTGTGTGTATATATATATATGTACACACACATACACATATATATGTATATAGAAACATATCCAAACTTAATTGTAGCCTTCTGGGGGGAGGGGAAGATGGGGAGGAAGAATATAGTGAGAACGTATAGAGCAGAGAACAAAAGAAAACTTACAAGGAAGCAAAGAGAAGATGGACGGTTTTGAACACAACAAGTATTATTTATCACATGGGCTTTCTTGACATGAAAATTTAATGTTTCATATTTTGAATCCTCTCTTAGTCCGATTATTTTTGTTTTCTCTTCTTGATCTATTCTCCATATCTGTTGTTTTTCTGCTAAGATGCTTTACTTTCTCTTCTGTTTTTTTCATTATTTATATTTTGTTTAATTATTTCTTGATCTCTTATAATTTTGATGGCTTCATCTTCTCCAATTCTAATTTTCAAGGTGTCATTTTCTTAAGATTCTGGATCTCCTTTTCCAATTGGTTGACTTTCCTTTCATAGTCTTCTTGTTTTTCTTGGATTCTTCTTCTTTTTTTTAGTTTTTCCTCCATCTCTGTCATTTGATTTTTAAAGTCTTTTTAAAGATCTTCTATGAATTTTTTTGGGGCAAATGACCATTTGATGTTACTCTTTGGGGGTTTCTTTACTTCGATATCCTCCTCTGAAGATGAACCTTGGTCTTCTCTATTCCCATAATGGCTTTCTATGGTTGGATTCTTTCTCCTTTGCCTGTGCATTTTTTGTGGTAAGAGCTTAATTTTTGTAATCACTTCTAGCCCTGGGGTATGGGAGGTGGTGCCTCTTGCCCCAGATCTTCAGTTCTCCCCTCTGGCCTGGAAGCAAAGCCAAACCTCCAACCTCCTGTAAGTGCCCATAGCCAGGGGCTTTCTGCCCCCACTGCCTCTGCATTCAACAGGTGTGTGCTGGTTCCTTCTTGCCCTGGCTGCTCTTTACAACTCAGCTAGGTTTGGCATTCCTTGTCAGCAGAGGTTCCCTCAGTCTTCTCCGGCTCAAATGCCCAACTTCCCTCACTATCCCAGGGGGTAAAAGTTCCTGTGGCTGGGCCCAAGGCAACCTCTCAAACCAGCTAACACCAGGGCTTGCTGCTTGTTGTTAAAACAAACCCTAGCCTGGAGATGTTTACTCTTCACAGGGACTAAACCTCCTCCTGGGATTTTTTTTTCTGATGTCAAATTGTCCCAGGAAGACCCAGGTTGTGCCCCTATTCTTATTTATTTTTACCTGCACCTTGTTCACCCTAAGGTTCTATTTTAACTCTTTTGTGGGAGAAAATCTTGAGAGCTTGGAATTTTCTGGCCTACTCTGCCATCTTCCCAGAATCCTCTCTAATTGGTAAAACATTTGTAAGGAGAGAGTTTTCCCCTCCTCAGATTATGGACTAACTTAGAATAGGGCTGTATCTCCCCCTCAAACTAGGGGATGCCTGAGAGTGAGAAAGGGGAGAGGCCACAGAATTGCCTTTCATCAGACTTTGCCCATCTTGAGTACTGGATTGATCACCAGTGAAATAAGAGAATGAAATCTTTTCCTTCAGTTCAGACGTTAATTTGGATCAATGGGCATATATTCTCTGTGACTAGTGGCCCAAGGTCACAGTTCATCTCTGAAGAAGTCTCTTCCTCAGTTTTGTAGAAGCAAGGCCATGGAGCTTCAGGCCAGGACAACCACAGCAATGTCCCCTGCTGGCTTTTCTCATGTTGCTAAGCCTGGGAGAAGCCAATCCCACAAGGACAGTCCAATTGCTCTGGGTTATAAGGGGATAGTGAGAGGATGTATCAATCCACCTTGTACTCTGTTCTCAGAGGGAGATCCAGAGGAATGAAAGAGGACAGAGTAGGAGAAATGATAGGGAATTAAAGAAATGGTAGGATAGAATTCCTTCCACAATTTCCACCTCCTCTAGGAAGCTAGTGGACAATTATGCTCATATTCCAAGTATAGTGTCTGCTTACTCATGCTAAGTCAGTCAATCAAAAAGCATTTATTAAACCCTTACTATATGCCAAGCACTGTGCTAACCCATATGGATACAAATAAAGAAAAAAATGCTTTCTCAGCCCTCAAGGAACTCACACTCTAATTGGGGCTGGGGGTGGGGGGGAGGGTAGAACACCATGCAAAAATACTGTATAACTAGATAGCTAAATAGGTGCTATGCCTCTTTATTAGATTTGGAATTGGATCCAATGTTAGTTTTGTTCATTTGTAAACTAAGGTGAGACCTTTTCCTTCAGTGTCTTGCAAGCCAAATCACAAACACATTCAAATATTGTCATTTGTGTGTATCTGTGTCTGTGCCTCTGTTTATACATAGTCTCTGACACACACACATACCTATATATAATTTTTTGTTACATATAGTTTTATATATATTAATACATGTACATATACACATATGTATAACTATATATTTATACTCATACACACAGACATATACACAGATGCACAAATATACACATATATATGCATAGTTACATATACACACAAGATATATAAAGTGCAAATAGAAGATAACCTTAGCAGGAAGGTACTAAGAATAGGGAGGGTGTGGGGAACAAGGAAAGGCCTCCTCTGGAAGTTGTGGTCTGATCTGTGTCTTGAAGGAAATCAGGGAAACCAGCAGACAAAAATGAGAAGGAGGAGCATTTCAGGAATGGGAAACCATCAATGAAAAGTAACATTTTAGACCCAGAATTCATTCACAGCCCCAAAATATAGAGATTGTCCTGCCACTGTTTTCTCACATTAGACCATCAATACCCAGGAGTGTACAAAGACCAGATATTTTATTTGGATATTCCAAAATTTAGTTTGCTACAGGTCAAAAAAGTTTTATATTGAAAATTATACTGTAGTCAATGGTCAATAAACATTTATTAAATGCCTGGCATGTACTAAGTGGTAGGAATACAAAGATGAAAACAGAGACAATACTTGCCCTCAAAGAGCTTACAATCTAATAATGGAAGATAACGTACAAAAAGAAGGTGAAAACTGACGTTGGGAGCAGGGATGGGGAAATTATCTATGACAGTCAGAGGTGTCACCAAGTAGTAAAGCCAGGTGAGAAATGAGGAGCTGTTCTGAACTGAGCTCCTTCCTTAAATGTAGGCTTTGGAGTTCATGACTTAACCTCCCATTCACAGGGGCAAGGGGATAGTGATGAGATGGAGTACCAAGGTTAACGAGATCTTGCAGGATGATGAGGTTTTTGCAATAATGAGCTTCCTGGGGCATGGTGGCAAAACCAGAAATGTCTCAGAGTCATGCAATCTGGTGAGAGATGTTGGCAATCACATGGATGTGTGATGCAGAAATACTCAGATGTGAAGTGGGACTGGTATACCTATGAATTGTTTAGTCTCAGTGAGAGTCCTTTGTTCTGCAGTGGCTGCTAGGCTGGGCACCATACTCTTTCCATCAAGGCTTCCTGAGTAATGGATCTGGGTGAGACACTCCCACTAAAGTTCACCTCCATCATTCTGTAAGGCCTTAGTCCTCTGGGGGATGTCTTAAAAATCAGACAGTATGACTGATCATGGAAAATATTATCCACATCCAGAGAAAGAACTATGGCATTTGAATGCAGATTAAAACATAATATTTTCTCTCTCTTTTAAAAAAAATTGTTTCTTCTTTCTCATAGTTTTTCCCTTTGGTTCTAATTCTTCTTTACAACATGACAAATGTGGAAATATGTTTAATATGAATATGTATGTATATCTTATATCATATTGCATGCCACTTTGAGGAGGGGGGGATGGAATAGAGGAGGAGAAAATTTGGAACTCAAAATCTTGTTGAAGTGAATGTTGAAAACTAAAAATAAATAAATAATTTAAAAATCAGACAGTATGCTCAGGGTAAGCCCCAAACCTTGTGGGTACTCTTCTTCCTTCAGCTTCCCACCCCCAGCTAAGGTCCAGGGCTCCCATGCCCCTCAACTCTATGCAGGACAGATTCCCAACATGTATAAGGGCTTGTGCACGCACTTGTACACACACACACACACACACACACACACACACACACACACAAACAAACACACACAGTGATGGGATTGCTTTGGCATTTGGAGAGGAGCAGATTGTTCTCTCTCTCTCTCCCCACCCCCATGGCTCCAAGGTCAATGCTGAAAACCAATTCCACTAAAACTAGGGGGAGGCATAAGAGTCAGTGGATACCTAATAAATGGCTATGATAAATGGTTTGTGGGATGGAAAGAGGAATAAAGGTGGAAGAAAGGGTATATTGCTGGGTTTTTAAAATATCTATATGTAGTTATAGTCAGTATGTATGTAGACTATGATACAGTCAGGATCATAGAATTTAAATTCCTCTAAGTGTACAGATGAAAGCAACAAAATTTCCGGTATTTTTACACTTTGTTAAAAGTTTATATGAAGCAGGGGTAGGAACTAGAAGTGATTATATCAATGAAATCACAGGTTTCATTGATATGGGGAATGCCTAGGTGAGGAAACTTCCTTTACTAATGCAGGTCAGCACCTTTGCTGCAACAAGTCTTAGAAAGCTGACTAGAACACTGAATGATTAAGTAACTTGCCAAGGGTCACACAACCAGTGTGTGTCTGAGATGAGATTTGAACCCAGGTCTTCTGGGTTCGAGACCAGCTCTCTGTCCATATGTATAACAATAAGTTTTTTTTTCCTTAAGAAGATGTCTCATTGTGGCCTACAGGTGATTGTGTTTTCCAAGTCTATGACAGTAGAACATAAGCTCTGGCAGGTCTTAAGGAAACTGGAAAGGATTTGGGTTTTGGTCCAGTGACCAAATGAATGTCTTGAGCAGATGATGAGTCTCACTAGATATGAAGAATCTCCTTGCCACAAGATTGGCTGCCAGAGCAGGAATTTTTCTTTTTTCCGGTTACAGAAACTCATGAAAATAATCTGTGTAGTATAGTGAAAAGATTAACGACTTTAGAGTCAGAGGACCAGAGTTTAAATCCCACTTCCACCACTATCTTTGTGACATTGGTCAAGTCACTCAGCCTCTCTGGGGTGGGAACAGATAACCTCTAAGATCATCATTTCTTCCTGATCCCTCAGGCTGCTAATGCCCTCTGCCCTCAAATTACTTGGTTTATTTTTTTGAACTATCTCATATATACCTACACATGTATGTGTTTTCTCCCCTATTTAGAATACAAGTTTCTTGAAGGCAGGGACTGTTTCATTTTTGTCTCTGGGCTCAGAAACTGGTATATATGGCCTAGGTGCTTAATACATGCTTATCAACTGATTTGTCTATTTCTAGACTTATGATCCCATGAAGTGTAATACTGGAAAAATTAGGAACCCCTGAGAAACCCCTAGACACTGAGAAGCACCCCCAGAAAGAATGGACTCAGATCTCTTCGGCATTTAGCAGATATCCCTGGGGCCCTGTGACTCCTCCAAGGAATGTCAATAGATAGGACCATCCCACTGAAGGATAACCTGGCAGACCCTTTCTGTCTAGCAGATATCCCTGGGGCTCCATGACTCCACCAAGGAATGTCAATGAGATTATCCCACTTTACGATATCCTGACTGAATCTTTTGATCAGCCAGGACCTTTGTTCCTGTTCCCCCCACCCTGTGACCTGGCTTGTAGGTTCCAGGAGATAATTAATCACTGTACCCCCACATGTCCTATATAAGTCAAGCTGTCACCCCAACATGAGGCCATTGATTTGGGTTGCAGTACCCCGATGGCTGCCGGCTAATAAATTCTCCATTTAAAACTTATACTCTGTGGTGTGTCTCGCTCACTTCTGGTACAACAGAAGAAGGCTTGCAATTTGCATTGGGGAAAGGTGTACTCACATTGATGAAATTCTGAAACCTAAATATCCTGGAATATAAAAATTTAAATAGTCTTGATGTTGTGGCTTTATGTATGATTTCATTTCTTGTTTGGTTTGTATATTGTTTCTTTTTTGTACATTGTATAATACTTAAAGGAACAATGCTTTTTATCACTATAGGAAACCCCTAGTATGGGAACTCCTGCTGATAAATATCAAAATCTATTTATGACTTAGTAAGTAATTCTTAGAGAGCTGCTTGTGGTATATAGTGTTTAAGTGATTTATCCAAGACCTCACAACAACTAAGAATCTGAAGTAAGCTATGGACTTAGGTCTTCCTGACTCTGAGATCAGTTATCTATTCACTATGCCACTGCCTGCTGATATAGGAACTGATAAAACTTGACAGAAATGATGAAATTATGCACTAAACATACAAAACATTTAGCATTAAATCTGCAAACTAAAGAATTTCTTTTTAAAGACTGGGTTGTGATACATTAATTATAGAGAAACAAAGGCATTCCAAGTTTTAAGATATATACCATTCAAGGATTTTGCCTGAAAGAAGTAGATGGGGAAGGCAATACTTGGGATGCCAAGCTGAGTCCACGTTACCTCCTCTAAACTCCAAATATGCTCCCAATATTTCAACAATCACAGAATCTCAGAGCAGGAAGGGACCTCAGAGAGCATCTAGTCCAATCTGTACCTGGATTCAAATTCCCTCTGTAGCATCTTCAACAAATCAATATCTAGCTTCCACTTGAAGATCTTCAGTGATGTCCCACTGCCTTGTACTCATAACTCATTTTATTTTTGGTCAACACTCTAATTGTTAAGGTTAGGTGGTTAGTGGAAGGAGAACAGGACATGAAGCCTGAAGGTATGACGCTACTAATCACTAGTTTCAGAACACATGGTCTTGGGAAAATAAGTAACTGTACAATGAGGCAAAAAGCATTAACACAGATGATAGTGAGGAAATTGAGTCCCAACGGGTTAATAATACACTATCTACATCATAGTGCTATAAGTTTATTTGTATAGCAACTTCAAAGTGTTTAGAACTCTTGAGAATAGCTTAGGATAAAGGCAGCTAGGTGACTCACTGAATAGAACTTTAGACCTGAAGTCAAAGGGACGCATCTTCTTGAATACAAATCCAGCCTCAGACACTTATTAGCTCTGGGACCCTGAGCAAGTCACTTCCACCTGTTTGCCTCAGTTCCTCATCTGTAAAATTAGCTGGAGAATGCAATAGCAAACCTCTCTACTATCTTCACCAAGAAAACCCCAAATAGGATCACGAAGAGTCAGATACAACTGAACAACAAAAAATTAGGGTAATTAAGCATTTTGTCAAAAGGAAGGGCATTGCATCTCCAAATTTCTGGCTAGAGATTGCACTTGAAATATGGTCTTATTCCCATGCATTTTATTATTAGAATGATCACCTGGAATGAACTCTTGCCTTCAGGATTTGGAGAACCCTCTCACGGATTTGCTTGGTACGGACAGCATAGACAATTGGGTTGAGGATAGGTGGGATGAGGAGGTAGAAACTGGCCAGCAGGATGTGAATGGGGGGGGGCACATGATGACCAAAGCGATGGATAAGGGAAGAGACTACAATGGGGATATAGAAGATCAAAATGGCACAGATATGGGACCCACATGTCCCCAGGGTCTTGAGCCTGGCCTCTGGGGTGGCCAGTCCTAGAACAGCCCGGAAGATCATCACATAGGAGGCTGCAATGGCCAGTGAGTCCAAGGTAAGAACAAGGAAGCCAATGCTCAAGCCATAAAGATTGTTGACTTTTGTGTCACCACATGCCAGGGTCACCACTGCCATATGCTCACAGTAGGAATGGGCAATAATCCGGGCTCGGTAGTGGGGGAGTCTCAGACGGATCATCAAAGGCAAGGGGCTAATGTAGAGCACTCCCCGCAAAAGAGCAGCCAGTCCCATGCGACCCACCATGCCATGGGTGAGCACTGTGGTATGGCGCAGTGGATCACAGATGGCCACATAGCGGTCAAAAGCCATGGCCAGGAAGATACCTGACTCAACAGTGGCAAAGCAGTGAATGACAAACATCTGGGAGAGGCAAGCATCCAGTCCAATGTCACGGGCATCAAACCAGAAGATACCCAGCAGCTTGGGCATGGTGGAGGTAGACAGGACCAGATCAATGACAGCTAGCATGCATAGGAAGAGGTACATGGGTTGGTGCAGGCTGCGTTCTACTTTCACCACTGCCAGGATGGTCACATTCCCCACTACAGCTACCAAATACATGGAGCCAAAGGGGATGGATAGCCAGATGTGCAAGGGCTCCAGCCCAGGGATGCCAGTCAGCAGGAAAGAGGTCGGGATGGAGCAGGCATTTTGAGAGAGGAACATGGTGGGGGTGGGGGGACTCACTCACCTGTGCCCCCCACCCCAGTGGAGTTTCCCCCTCTGGAAACTATCCATTGTTGATTCTTGCTTTCATACAGGGTGAGCTTACAGATGCTATAATAAAGAATAGCATGGATCATTTAACATACAGAACAAACATATCTTCTCTTTACACAGAGTCAAATATGAGGCAGGCATATTTTTTTTTCTTTTCTATAGCAGACCTATTAATTACTTCCCTATATATTAATACATCCAGGATTCAAAATTTAATCTATGTGTCTTTCTTGCACTAATGCAAATGTCACACAAAACATTTATGCATTAGGAGATAGACTTGTCTCTCTCTCCCCTTTTCAGTTTCCTTTTATGTATTTTCTCCTTCCTCCATTAGAATATAAGCTCCTTGAGGACCGCAGCTCTCTTCTATTTTTATTACCACATCTCAGCACACATAAAGCTTAATAAATTTTTATTGACTATTGACTGATTAGCTGTGTCTAGAAATTTTGAACACTTGATGAACAACCTTCTGGTGATAGGTTTCTTTTAACTCACCTACATTTTTATATTAACAAGTGGAATACAGTCCCTCATCAGGCACCTAGCTCATTCTTCGCTAGCATAGCTTTCAAAAGACCAGTTGACCTTCATACCAAGAGAAAGCATCCAAAGAGGCTTTTAATGGAGGACTTTTCCTAAGTAAGTACCATATTTCCCCATGTATAAGACACACGCTTTTTCAAAAAATCTGGGGTCTCAAAACTGGGTGCATCTTATACAGTGGTTGTAGATTTTTTTACTTGCATTTCCTGCTTTTTTTGCTCTTGTTTTTGCACTCATTGTTTCGCATTTTTTACCAGTATATTAGGTTACGTTTTTCCATGTTCTGCCCAGAAATGGCTCAGAAAAGATTTTTGTAAAGTGCTGAATTCAAGTTAAAAGTGATCCAGTTTGCAAAAGTGAATGGGAATCGTGCTGCTGAACGTAAGTTTGGTCCTCGATCAGAGAAAACAATCTGAGACTGGCTATGGGAAGAAGAAACCCTACTGAAAATACCACAGCAGAAGAAGGCCATGAGAGGCAAGTCAGTAAAACGGCCTGATTTAGAGAGGGAATTGAAGATATGGATTGAAGAGCAAAGGGCAATTGGAATTCCTGTGTCCACAAAGATGTCTCAGCATGAGGCAAGAAGAATTGCTGATGAAAAAGAAGTTACTGATTTTAAAGGAGGACACAATTGGTGCTTCAGGTTCACGACACAGAATGGACTAAGCATGTGTACACGCACCAGACTTGCCCAAAAGATGCCTGAAAGCTATGAACAGATGAATAAAACTTGAGTTCAATAACTTTATGTAATACATTTTTTTTCAAATTTTGGGCCCCAAAATTAAGGTGTATCTTATACATGGGGAAAAACTGTATGTGGCAAAGGAAGAACCAAGGGATACAAAACCTAGAGAGATTCCAAAAAAAAAATGTACCAACTCTCTTATTTACATGACTCTTACATGAAAACTTTTGTGAGAAGTTAAGTTCTTCCCAAGTTTTAGGCCTCTATATTGAACCTGAAAACTGATCAATTTCCAACGAGGTCTTTGAAAAACAAACCACCAAACTAACAAAGCCTCTTAATGTGATTTGGAGTCAAACCCTTCTTGTCCATTGATGACCTATAGCTTACTTCTCAGATTCTCCATGGCCAATTCCACTACTCTCATTGCTTCATACTTGAATCGTTAAACCAGCCTCCTAATTGATCTTCATCCTGATCATACTGGCCTCATTAAAATGACCTTCACTTTATCACCTCTAAGCAAATGTGAATGAGGATCTCATAAGGTAAAAAACAAAAGTGATGTGGCCATGAGAGTAATATTAAAAGTAATAACATAAGGAGGAAATAGAAAAGGAATTTACAAAACAACACAAACATATTATGCAAACTAATAATATGTGGAATATTGATACCAAATTCCATCTTTCACAGGATTATAGACCAGATAGAAAGAGAGATTTTATATATACCAAAATATTTTTAGCAGCACTTTTTGTTGTAGAAAAGAACTGGAAACAAAGTAGATGTCCATTGATTCAGGAATAGCTAAACATGTTATGGTACATAAATGTAATGGAACATCACTACACCACATGAAATCTATCCATGGTTGGAGGAAAACTTCATTACCAAAAAAGGTATAGAAAGGATCATGGAGGATAAAATGGACAATTTTCAGGGTAGCTAGGTGGTAGAGTGAATAGAGTGCCAGGTTTGGAGTGAGAATATTTGAGTTTAAATCTGGCTTCAAGCAATCACTAGCTGTGTGACCTTACTTACTTAACCTCTATTTGCCTCCATTTTTGCATCTGTAAAATGAAGATAATAACAGCATTTACCTTCCAGGGTTGTTGTGAGGATTAAATGGGATAAAAATTGTAAAGTGCTTAGCATAATGTCTGAAGCATCGTAAGCACTATATAAATGTTAGCTAATATTATTTTAGTTACATAAACGATAATTTAAAAAGTTTTACGTAAGTTCAATAAAACTAAGATTAAAAGGGAAACAATCTATTGGGGAATAAATCTTTGCAGCAAGTTTCTCTGGTAAAGGTTTCATTTCCTAGACCAATAAGGAATTGATTCAAATTCATAAGAATAAAAGCCAATCTCCAATTGATAAATGGTCAAAGATATAAATAGGCAGCACTCCAAGGGAAGATACCCATGATATGTAAAAATAGATAGATAGATAGATATAGAAACAGATATTTGAAAAAAATTCTCCAACTCACTAATAGTTTGAAAAACACAAATTAAAGCCATCCAGAGTTTACAACTGACACCCATCTCATTGGCAAAGACAACAGAAACAGAAAATGAAAAATGTTGGAAAGGCTGCTCAAAATAGGCATGTTAATGCACTTTTGATAGCATTGTGAATGGATCCAACCATTCCAGAAAGCAATTTGGAATTACACACAAAAAGTTACTAAACCTATTACTTTTTGCCCATGCCCTTTGACCCAGCTGTACCACTACTCAGGCCTATAGTCCCAAAGAAATCAAAGGAAAAGATCCTACATGTACAAAAATATTTATAACAACTCTTTTTGTGTTGGCAAAATACTGGAAACTAAAGGTTGCCCATCAATTGGGGAATGGCTGGACAAACTGGATAAAACTGGATAAAAAATATGAAGGTAATGAAATACTATCGTGTTGTAAAAAATGAGGAAATAGATTACATCATAGAGACGTAAGAAGATTGATATAACTGGTACAGAGGGAAATGAGCAGAACTAGAAAAACAATACTACAATATCAACATTATTTTAAAAAATAACAGTTTTGAAAACTATAAGAAATCTGATCAATATAATTACCATTCGTGACTCCAGAAGACTGAAGATGAAGCGTGCTGTTATGAACCATTAGACTAGAAGCTCCATGATGGCAGGGACTCTCTTTTTCCCCAGTGTTTATCTTTTTTGTATTTGTTTACCACAATGCTTGATACATAGTAAGTACTTAATAAATGTTTATTGAATTGAATTGAACTTGGTCTCCACCTTGTGAGACAGGTGATAGACTCAGGGTGCAGAATAAGACATATTTTTGGAAACAGTGAAGGAGGGAACTTGTTATGTATATGTCTTTCAAGAATTTTACTTTTCTTTTTTTCCCCCAATGGGGTGAGAGTGGGAGGGAGAGAAAATAGATTTCTGTTCATTAAGATTTTAAAATTTAGTTTAAAAAGCCAAATAATTTAAAGAACGCAGAAAAGTTTAGACTTGCCGGAACTGAGGCAGAGGGAAGTTAGCAGAACCAGAAAATAATACGTAAAAAGACTACAATAATGGACATGGAAAGAACAATAACAAAAACCAAACCTGAATGTCACATAATTATATTGATCAAACTTGACTGCATAGAATAGTTGAGAAAGTATACCTGCCTCCTTTTTTTTTTTCTAGAAGTGGGGGACTATGGGTGGGGAATATTTCATATGCTGTCAACCCTGCTGTATAGGTTATTTATCTTCATTGAACTGTTGTTTTTATTATTATTATTAGTTATGAAAGGATGGCTCTCTAGATAGGGAAGGGCAAAGATGGATTTAGAAATGAAAGTGATATAAAAAAGGAGATATTAATACATTTTTAAAGGACTAGATATGCAAAAACAATGATCAGGAATGCTAAAATTCAGGATTAACTAATTCTAGTGATGAACATAGAGGACAACAAGAGACTCTTTGGGGTGCAAGAATATCAAAGAAGGTAGAGAACCACTGCTCAGAGCAGATATGACGATTGTTACAAGACAATGGAGATAAGACAGAACCACTCAACTCCTACTTTTATTTTTTTTTTTACTAAGGATAGTATTTGAATTTGAAGGGATAGAATAAAAATGGTTAACAACGAGTTATGTCGAGAGAGCTCCCTTCAATTTATTGGTCACCAGGTTTCAATGAAGATTCCAGCATACTGAGCAATTTGGCTGTTATAATTGCTGAGCCACTCTTGCTGATCTTTGAAAAAATGATGAGAAAAAAAGGTATAAATTTCCTATTGTTTTAATAATGAAAGGGGACAGAGTCTTCAAACTATCAGAATCTGAAATACACTGATCTTTCATAAAAATCTAGAACATATAATTAAAGGTTTGATTAGTGGACCTTGAGAAAAATAATGAAAAAGCAAACATGGCTTTATTAAGAACAGATCATGGCAGACTAACCTAATTTCCTTCTTTGTCAGACTGGAAAATTGTGGGATGTTATAAATATTATTTGCCTAGATTTTAGCAATTTAACATAGTCTCTTGTGGTATGGTTCAGTGGAAAGAGTACAATATTTGAAGAGGACTTGAGTTAAAATCATACCTCTGTCTCTTACTTATATGGCCTTAAGTCACTTAATTGTTCTCTGTCTCAGTCCCCTCATCTAGTTATCTAGGTGATCTCTTGTGTCTCTTTTTCTAAATCTATGATCCTCTGGTCCTTTGTAGAAGATGAAGAAATGAGGGCTAGATGATAGTACAGTTATATAGTTTTGGAACTTCTTGAATGACTGGATCCAAAAAGTGGTTATCACTGGTTTACTGTCTACTTGGAAGGCAGTCTCTAGCAAAGGGCTCAAGTACTTTCTCCTTAGCCTTACCTATAATCTTGATTAAAATGTCAATACTTAGGATAAAAGTGTAGATAGCATGCTTATCAAATTGTCAAATTCCAGAAAACTTGGGAGTAATAATTAACATGTTTGATGGCATAGTCAGGATGCCAAAAGATATGAATAGGCTAGAACAGTGGGTCAAGTATTAAAAAAAATGAAATTTAATAAGAAATGTAAAAGTTTATACTTTATTGCCTAACTATGTCTCCTACATCCTGCACTGTTGAAATAATGCTTTTAAGCAGGTTTTATGTGAGAAAGATCCAGAGAATTTTAGTGGACTGCAAGCTCAATATAAGTCAATCTTGTGTGATATGACAGAAGACTAATACTAACTTAAGTTTCATTATGAAAGGCATAGTGCCTAGAAAACAAAAAGTGAAAAATCTTCTTGTACTATGTGTGGATATGATCACACACTTCCCTTCAGTTCTAGGTGCACTCCACAACATGGTTTCATTCAGAGGATTTGAGAATGTATTCGCTTCTCTCCATCTTCCAGCCATTGCCCTACGTGTATTTCATGCAGCAGATAAATTGGTGGCAAGTAGCAAGCTACTGAGTAGTCTAAACATTCCCTGTGCTTTCTTACCTTGTTCATGTTTCCCCTTGGGTTACTCTACTTAGTATAAATCCTGGAACACAATAAGTGAATGAAGACGCTATTTCTTTCCTGGTCTATTTCTTTTTTTCCTTCCTTCCTTTCTGTTTGTCTAGCTGTCCAGCTATTCTTTCTTCCTGGGATGCCTTCTCCCCATCTCCACCTGTCAAAGAATGAACAAGATTCCAAGAACCAGCTAAAATGCCACCTCCTCCGTGAACTGCAGGATCATAGTATAACAGATTTGTGAGTGGAAAGGACTTCAGATGCCATCTAATCCCTCGCTTTATAGAGGAGGAAACTGAGGGCTAAGTGACACATGGGAAATGTCAAAGGGAGGATTTGAACCCAAATCCTCTAACGCTGAAAGCAGTGATCTTTCAACTATAACACCCTGAATTTATCCATCAAGCTTATCCCATTTGATGGTCAAAAATTTTAAATATTTTATGAATTTTAGGAAGAGCACAATGGGCAAAAGATTTAATACATACAAAGAATTTCACAGGGATTGTGTAAAAGGTAGAATGAGAGATAAACCCTTAGAATGCATTCATATTACAAGTTCTAACAAGGATAAAACTACCAGAGTGAGATACAAGATGTGCCAATGGCTTTATTTTTCGTTCTAGAGCTTAACAAATATCACAAAAATGAGCATTTCCATACATCAAATAGAACAGAAAAAGATGATTGTATGTGAAATTGCAGATATCTATTATGCACACACCTTGCTTTTCCCTTTAAGGATATAATAAACTCAACATGTAATGTCCAAAGCTTTCCCTTCCAGTTTTCTTTTTGTTTTTGTCTGTACATATTATTTTTAATGTTTCAATGACCCTCTTTTCTTTTTCTTTTTTCTTTCTTTGGGCAACCCTATTAATAGCCTTTCTGCCTCCCCAAATCTTCTCTACCAATTAGAAAACAAACAAACAATCAACAAACCTTTGTTGCAATTATATATAGTTAAGCAAAACAAATTCCTATGCTGTGCAGTTACAAAAATGTTTTTTTTGATTAATTAATTAATTAATTTTATATTTTTAGTTTTCAGCATTGATTTTCACAAGAGTTTGAATTACAAATTTTCTCCCCATTTCTACCCTCTCCCACTACAAGATGGCATATATACTGATTGCCCCATTCCCCAGTCAGCCCTCCCTTCTGTCACCCCACTTGCCCCCCATCCCCTTTTCCCTTACTTTCTTGTAGGGCAAGACAGATTTCTATGCCCCATTGCCTGTATATGTTATTTCCTAGTTGCATGCAAAAATTTTTTTTTGGAACATCTTTTTTCAAAGCGTTGAGTTCCAAATTCCCTCCCCTCTTCGTGCCCCACCCACCCTCCCTAAGAAGGCAAACAGTTCAACATAAGCCACATGTGTATCATTATGTAAAACCCTTCCACAATACTCACGTTGTGAAAGATTGACTATGTTTTGCTCCTTCCTAACCTATCCCCCTTTATTGAATTTTCTCCCTTGACCCTGTCCCTTTTTGAAAGTATTTGTTTTTGATTACCTCCTCCCCCTGTCTGCCCTCCCTTCTATCATCCCCCATTTTTATCTTCTTCATCTTTCTTTCCTGTGGAGTGAGATACCAAAGTGGGTGGTATGTTATTCCCTCCTCAGGTCAAATCTGATGAGAACAAGATTCACTCATTCCCCCTCACCTGCCCCCTGTTCCCTTACTACAGAACTGCTTTTTCTTGCCACTTTTATGGGAGATAATTTACCCCATTCTATCTCTCCCTTTCTCCCTCTCTCAATATCATCTCTATCATCCCTTAATTAGATTTTATTTTTTTAGATATCATCCTTTCATATTCAACTCACCCTGTGCCCTCTGTATATGTATATATATACACACACACATATGTATATATATATTCCCTTCAGTCACCCTAATACTGAGGTCTCATGAATTATATACATCATTTTTCCATGTAGGAATGTAAACAAAACAGTTTAACTTTAATAATTCCCATATGATTTCTCTTTCTTGTTTACCTTTTCATGCTTCTCTTGATTCTTGTGTTTGAAAGTCAAATTTTCTATTCAACTCTGGTCTTTTCACTGATAAAGCTTGAAACTTCTCTATTTTATTGAAAATTCATATTTTGCCTTGGAGCATGACACTCAGTTTTGCTTGGTAGGTGATTCTTGGTTTTAATCCTAGCTCCGTTGACCTCCAGAATATCATATTCCAAGCACTTTGATCCCTTAATGTAGGGATCCACAATACTCAAATTGTTTCTTTCTGGCTGCTTGCAGTATTTTCTTCTTGATCTGGGAACTCTGGAATTTGGCGACAATATTCCTAGGAGTATTCTTTTTGGGATCTTTTTGAGGAAGCGATCAGTGGATTCTTTCAATTTTTATTTTACCCTCATGGCTTTCAGGTAGTCCAAAAATTTTTAAATTATCTCTCCTGGATCTATTTTCCAGGTAAGTGGTTTTTCCAATGAGATATTTTACATTGTCTTCCATTTTTTCATTCCTTTGGTTCTGTTTTATAATATCTTGATTTCTCATCAAGTCACTAGCTTCCACTTGCTCCAATCTCATTTTTAAGGTAGTATTTTCTTCAGTGGTCTTTTGGACCTCCTTTTCCATTTGGCTAATTCTGCCTTTCAAGGCCTTCTTCTCCTCATTGGCTTTTTGGAGCTCTTTTGCCTTTTGAGTTAGTCTATTTTTAAGGTGTTATTTTCTTCAGTATTTTTTTGGGTCTCCCTTAACAAGTCCTTGACTTGTTTTTCATGGTTTTCTTGCATCACTCTCATTTCTCTTCCCAATTTTTCCTGTACTTCTCTAACTTGCTTCATTTTTGAGCCCTTCCATGGACTGAGAGCAGTTCATGTTTTTCTTGGAGGCTTTTGATGTAGGCTCTTTGAATTTGTTAACTTCTTCTGGCTGTACGTTTTGTCTTTGTCACTTCTTTGTCATCAAAGAAAGATTCTAAAGTCTGGGTCTGAATCTGAGTCCATTTTCGCTGCCTGGCCATGTTTCCAGCCAACTACTTGACCCTTGAGTTTTTTGTCAGGGTATGACTGCTTGTAGAGTATAGAGTACTTTGTCCCAAGATTGATGGGCTGTGGTGTTGTTTTCAGAGCTCTTTCTACACAGCAAGCTCTGTCACGCCAGCGTACCTCCTCCCCCAAGAACTGCCAACCCATACTGCGACTCAGATCTTAGCAGGCTCTGCTCTCCTGCTAGGATCTGCCACTTAATTCCTCCCACCAGGTGGGCCTGGGGCCGGAAGCAACTGCAGCTGTAGTTCTGTAGCTGCACCATCTCCGCTGCCCCCAGGGTGGTGGCCGAACCAGGAACTCCTTTCATTGTGTCTCTGCAGTTTTTTCCCACTAACCTTCATTGTTGTCTTTGGTGTTTGTGGGTTGAGAAGTCTGGTAGCTGCCACAGCTCACTGATTCAGGGCACTAGGGCCTGTCCTGCCCGGCTCCCAGTCTGGTTGGTCTGGGCGCAGCCCTTGCTGAGCTCTGCTCCACTCTGCTCCCAGCTCCATGTGATAGACCTTACCCAGTGACCATCTAGGCTGTCCTGGGCTGGAGCCCCGCTTCCCTCTGTTATTTCATGGGTTCTGCCATTCTAGAATTTGTTCAGAGCCATTTTTATAGGTGTTTGGTGGGTCCTGGGGGAGAGCTTTAGGCAAGTCCCTGCTTTCCAGTTGCCATCTTGGCTCCACCCCCAGTCACCATCTTGGCTCCACCCTACAAAAATGTTTATCTCATTTTGGACCTTTAGTCCTAAAACTTCTGTCAGGAAAGAGAAGCTTCACCACCAGTTCTTTACCAACAGACTAACTCATAGTTGGTCATTGTATTAGTCAGAGTTCTTATGTCTTTCAAAGATATTTTTCTCTGTAAAATAATTGTGGGTCTATAAATTGTTCTTCTGGCTCTGTTCACTACATTCTGCATCACTTCATGCACATCTTCCAGTTTTCTTTGAAACCATCCTTTCTATTTCATTCTATTACAATCATATATCATGAATTAATTAGCCATTCCCCAATTAATGGACATTTCTTTAAGTAAGTGTTCTTTCTTTGCTGTAAGAAAAAATGCTACAGATATTTTTATGTACTATCCTTTTCCTCTTTCTTTGATTAGTTTGCATTAGGGACCTAGGAATGATATTGCTGAATCAAAGAGTATGTGCAATTTAGTGACTTTTGGAGCAAAATTCCAAGCTGCTTGCCAGAATAACTAGACCAATATGCCTCTCCACCAACAGTGCACTAGGAAAATAGTGTCTGGATGTGAAGTAGAACCTCAGAGTTCCAGGTGCACTGTGACTTTTTCATTGATACATTCATAATAATTTACCCTCTACACCTGTCGTGGATGTATGATCTCATTGATGTGGAATGTCCCCTAAACAGGGTAATTCGCATTCATCCATGCCTTCTCACCCTATGCTATTGTTGTCTATATCTTCCCATAAATTCTCCATGGGAGTCCACCCAATTTACCAGAAGTTTTCCTTTAAGTCTCTTAACAGTACTAGGGTACCAATGCAATACGTGGGATGTCTGTCTGTTTTTACTCATTCTCATTACACAGATGGTCCACTTTCTTTTCCAGGCTTATTTCTCTAGGGTGATCTTTTATGCTGCCTCTTATGCATGAGATCCCTTTGGTAATGTAAGCTCTCTGTGAGCAAGAATAATTTTCTTTGATGTATTTATATTCCCCAGGACCAAGCACAATAGCAGGTATAGTATAGGCATTTAATAAATGCTTGATTGATTGGATGCAACTCCTTATATATCTTTCTGTTTCCCTTTAGGGAAGCCCTAGTTTTAATTCTTTTGAGAGTATGGTTCTATGAGTTGCAGTTCTATAGCATCACTGAAAGAATGTTGGTATTATAAAGAGTTTTTGTTTTGGGAAGGATCTCGAGTTCACTGAAAGTGCTGCACAGGTTTTCAAGTAAAATCCAGTTCATTTTATTGTTCCTTCTTGTTCCTGGTTTCAGCTCATTGCCCATTTGGAAAATGAGTCCCTCCTGTGTGGATCAGTTCAACAGACTGTCCATTCAACTTCATTTCACAGTCTAGATAAAAGACCTTCTTTATCTACTTGTTTTTCTCATGTAGTTTGTTACACTGAACTCTTGAATGGTTATGAATCTCATGGAGGAGGCATTGTAATATTCTGGCATACGGTGCACCCAACACAATATGACTCAGAAAAAGAAGCCTGCAGAAAACTTCATTATCTATAGGGAATCCATCTTCCATTTGGATTCCATCAATACCAATACCAACTCCCTGAGCAAATATGTACCATCTAGTTTTATGCCTCATTTGCTATTAATAATCTGAAATTGTCAAAGTTCTCTCTTGGTGCTTATATCAAAGAATCTTCTATGATCTTAAAATGAGTTTGGGAGATAATTTGTTGGAAAATAGTGCCTGAAGGTAGCATTTCAGTCTACTGCATCAAATGCTTTTTTATAGTCAACATGCAGAGTGGAATTTTGTATTCTCTGTATGTTCCAGTCAACTGTTTCATAAAAAAATTATGCACATATTAAATGACCACGAAATTTTTCAGTAATTTAATGTCTTCCCTTCTTTCAGATATGTTAAGAACCTGTTATGAATTGTGTCATAATGGTACAGAGATTTCTCTGTATGTACTTGGGCTCATCTGCCTGATCTGTCCTTATTTTCTAAATCAATGTGAAGCCACCACATTTGGACTGTAATATCACTATTCCTGACAAACTTTTTTCTTATATGCTCTGTGAAAGTGTGGAAATGGCAGCAGAGGAAGCCATGTGGTAGAGAAATCTTGATAGACCTTTCCTTTTGAATTTTCCTCTTTCATATTTAATCTTTAAGCTCTCTTGGGATGATATAACTTAATTGGGTCTCTTGCCAAAGCTGCTATAAATTTTTTTCTTCTCCATTATTTTTCACTGTTTTATGCATAACAGTTAAATTTACTTTTAATCTTCCACCATGAAGTCATTACAAGACTTTTCAAATTAATATATATTTTATGCCAGTCTTTCCTTTGGCTGCCATATTTGTCCGCTTGGCAAGGAAATAAGTGTCTTCCAACTGATATAGTTTCTAGGCACTTCTGACCTCCTTATTGTAGTAAATGCTTTATATTGCTGAAACGTAGGTCACTTTAGAACTGTTTTGATTGCATGCCATATTTAAACAAGTTATTGATGATGAAAATGGAAAGTGATAAATGAATAGACACAGATACAGACTATATCATTGCTTCTCTTCTCTTCTTCTCATCTTTATCCTTCTAGTGTTATGTGTTTTTCTTTTATCTGTGTGAACAATGAGACCATCAACTTTTAAGACTTGCAAAAGACATCAGTAATGAAGCACTTCCCTTTCTGTTAAGCTAATTCAATTTTGTTTTTTTGTGAAGTTGTATCATGCTGTCTGTGTCTAGTGGCTTACAACTCTTTTCTTGGGGGGAGGAAGAGAGACAGAGAGAGGAAGGGAAAGAGAGAGAGGGAGAGAGAGGGAGAGAGAGAGAGAGGAAGAGAGAGAGAGAGAGAGACAGAGAGAGACAGAGAGAGACAGAGAGAGAGAGGAGAGTTGAAGTTTATAAACCTTTGGCCTCTTTTCTTTCTTGATATTGAACTGTTTTTCCAGCATATTTTTCATAATCCTCCCCCTTTGTCTATCTTTGCCTTGAAGTCTCTGACTAGTAGTGCTACACTGGTAACCCAAGAATAGAGTACTACAGCTGACTTATATAACTGAAGCAGCTACTTATATTAATGGAGCAAGCCAAATGGCAAAAGCAGAGTTTTCTATAGATGAGTTCTTTAAGTGGTCTTTCCATTTGAAACAACTCTTTTATTAGTGGAGCAAGTCAAAGTTGGATTCCAGTAGTTAAACCTAGATAAGGAAAAGAGTCTATATTTCATATTTTAAGTACTTCAAGAATTCACTATTTCATTCATGTGGATATTTGTGTCATAGATGCAGATCCCAATTCCTATGTATCTTAGATCATGCTTATGAGTTACTGTGACCAAAAAACAGAAAAAAAATCATTGCCTAGTGCCCAGCCCTCTGGTAATGAAACATTGCTGTGCTAAATAAAAAAAATTAACGGATGAATGAAGGACGGAAGCAAAATGCACATATTAAGTACTTGCAATGTGTTAGGCACTGTTCTAGATTCTGAAGACACATATACAAGCAAGTATGTTGACATCTGCCCTCAAGGAGCTTGCATTCTAATAGGGAAAGATAACACATATGGTGAGTGATCAGAAGGGAGTATTTTCATACCGTTATTTCAATTACTGTTTTCAGGGCCACAGTTGAAAAGGGGTCAGTTGGAAACTCTAAAGGAATGCTTGTGCTGGCATGGCCTAAAGGTGGCCTGGGGTCACAGGGTGGGAGCTTGAAGCACTGAGTCAGAAGCACAGGTTGGAGCACAGGAGCATGGCCAAAATGAAATGTAGCAGATCTAGATCTGGGCTAGATATGATGAAATCTCTCCAGTCATCAGCCCGAGATCTCAGGACAGAAGCTCAGGTTTCAAGATAGGAGATGGAAGATAGGATGACAAACATATAATCTAGGATCAGCTAGAGTTTGTTTTTAAAACTGAGTCTCCAAATCTTGCCTAGGCTGAAAGTTCATCAGCTACAGACTAGCCAATTACCCTGCTGATCAGCACAGAAGCATTGACCTGTTCCATTTCCCACTGGATACTATTCAACCCCATTTAAGATGCCTAGTGGCTCTCAACTCCTAAGGGCTCACCATATTAGTGCAAGATTTAGTATGTACATCTAATTGGCTTAAGTCCAATAGAAGCTCAGAACTACAGAGCTGAAGTACTGCAACAACCTCAGCCTCCCTTAGCAGCAAGGATTATAAGCATAGCCACCATGCCCAATCCAAAGTCTGGATTCTACTGGTATAGCTTTCTGGAATCCAGGCTACTCTGTATGCTTCAAATATTCAAGTATAATTTTATTAAGTGGGGTATGGGGGAAGCTTACACTAAAGTCTAAGACACTCCCCACAAGACACACCCCCAACTCAAAGTCAACATATCATAGACATTTCATAGAAACCATAGAAAGTTCAAACAAGGCCAGGGAGGAGGGAGATCAAGGCAGAGGAAATATTTCAGATTTGAAGAATGACCAATGAGACATATTATCTGAATAAATTCAAAGAATTGAGTCCCTTTGTGGAATTGGCAAGAAGTGGAAGGAGAAAGGCTCCCTTGTAAGCACAACAAGAATCTTCCAAGTACTCTGAAAATTGTTCTCTTCTCTCTGATATCAGGGCCTGACAACCCTCTAAGGGACCTCTCACCTGATAATTATATATTAAGTGTGTACAAACATTATGGCAAGCTTTCTCTCTCGAGGCAATCACAGCAAGTGCCAGAGCTAAGCCTAGGCTAGAAGGAATGTGATTCATGAAAGAATAAATGTTCACCTATGTGTAGATGTACGCTAGCCCTGGTGAAGCTTCTTATTTTTATTATATAGTTTATTGTGTACTCATTAATTATAAATTGGCTTTATACTGATCATTCCCTTCTCCGGTTGCATATATTAAGCAATGTGGCCATGACACTGGTATCCTTACTAGCACATGTGACATTCCATCTCCTAATTCTAAGCATTTGCAATGGCAATCCCCCTTGCCTGGAACATTCTCCCACCTCATATCCACTTCCTAACTTCCCTGGCTTCCTTCAAGTCTTGGTTGAAGTCTCGCCATCTGCAAAAGCATTTCCCTGTTCTTAATCAATCTTATTGCCTTCCTTCTGAGACTATCCATGTTTTATCCTTTATTTTATTCTTACATAGTTGTTTTCATATCGTATCCTCCATTAGCCTGTGAGCTCTTTGAGAGTATGGACTGTTTTGTGCCATTTTCTGTAGCCCACCACAGTACCTGGCACATAGTAGGTACTTAATAAATATTTGCTGACTCAACATGCTTGCCATTTTTAGGACTATAAGATCACACATAGAATGTTAGAGCAATGTCTCTAATGCAGAGGACAAACTAGGCACTTACAAAGGAATGAATGAGTGAAAATGCATATAGTAAGCTCTTCCTATGAGTCAAACACTGTGTTGATAATAAATATTTAGCTGTGTATGTCCTTAGCTGTAAAAAGCACTTTGCAAAATTTAAAATGTCATATAAACATGAACCATCATTATTAGTATCGATTCTGTCAGCAAAGCCACTTCTATTTAAATTTGCCCATAAGAAAATAGTTGATGATATCAGTAGGAATGTAGGTTTGGCACAGGGGTCCATGCAGATATACCAGAAAGAGAAAATGCCTTCTAGTCCAGGCTCGCCCTGGGCATTGGACATTATTCCCTCTAGACAGAAATATTGCTGTAGTGTTTTCTGACTGCACTGAGGGATGCTCTTAAAGCCCAAAGTCGGGTCTAGCTAGAGCTGTTTAGAGGATGAAGTCACTATAAATGGGTCTCATGCTACAGAAGAGCAGCCACTTTCCCTTTCTCTCCCTGTGAAAAGGGCTAGCTAAATAGGTAGCCAAGTAAACTGGAAAGCATACTGGCTCTGCAATCTGACAATCTAGGTTTGAATCCCAGTTCTGCTGCTACTAACAGGGTGACCTTGGGTAAGTCGCAACTTCTCTGAGTCCTGTTTTCCACATCCATAAAAATGAGGAGGGACTAGATGACCTGTAAAGTCCCTTCCAGCTATAAATCTTTTATCCCATGAAAATACAAGTATGCTAAGAGAAAATGATTGCATTTTTAAAAAGTTTTATGTGTGTGTGTGTGTGTGTGTGTGTGTGTGTGTGTATTTTCCTGTGCTACGAAACATACTCACTGTGCCTTTGTCTAAGTCACTGTATCATCTGTAGATTTGATGAACTGTCCCTTCCAGGCTTGACTAAAATATTAGCACATGATGGAGTCAGGATATTGTCAGGGTAGAATATTGCCTTTTAATCTAAAAGGGTGAAATGGGTGGGAGTGGGAGGGGAAGGGGCAGAGATGATCAGACCTGTGATTTTATCAGTTTAGGGAGCTTCTGGTGATGAATTTCTTTTGATAATCTTCCAATCAAGTACTGATCTACCAATGTAGAT
The DNA here is from genome assembly GCF_011100635.1 of Trichosurus vulpecula. Lineage (NCBI taxonomy): Eukaryota > Metazoa > Chordata > Mammalia > Diprotodontia > Phalangeridae > Trichosurus > Trichosurus vulpecula. The sequence goes on along the minus strand of NC_050574.1, from coordinate 87,839,837 downwards.
CATTGCTTTTCTCTTTATCTTAGATTGATTATCAAGTACACTAAGATGAAGTGACTTGCCCAGGATCACTTGGCTAGTGCAGATTGGGAGCCCCTGGAGGGTAGGCACTGTCTTTTGACTTTCTTTGTATCCCCATTGCTTTGTACAATATTTGACTATATGCTTAATAAATACCTAGTGACTAGTTGACTGGGGCAGAGCCAGTACCATTATGACCTGCTGCCTCTTCTAATAGCTATGGAAATAAATTATCAAAATAAGGGAGACAATGTGAGCATAATGGATTAAGGTATGGGCTTTGATTCAAAGAGATCTGCACACATTTTCTGCTTCTGATGGGTACTAGCTATGAGAGCATGGAAAAATCATTTAACTTCTTGGAGGCTCAGCAACTCCCTAAGATATTTCTCTCCTTTGTTATAGATAGGGTGAGATCTGCATGGGTGAAGAGAGTTTCCATATTGAGGAATTCATAGATCCTAGACTACATATTATTAATGGACTCTCACCTAAAGTATTCCTTCAATGCCCATTGTATTATGGCAGTGACCCTAGGCTCTTCAGTTCTGTGCCAATAGAGAGTAAAATTGTGACTAGCCCTAGAAAACTGCAAAAGTTGTAAGTGTTGTCCCAGTGGTAGACTGTATGCTTATTGTCCAAGGATCAATCTAGCTGAGAAGCTCACAGTTTTCTCACCAGAGGTGATCCCTAGGTCTCAGGCATAGAGGGTACAATCATTCTGATAGACCAGAATTAGTCTAATGACATCACCAAATATAGACAGAACAGAAATCTCTCTGTCTCTGTCTATCTCTCTCTCTCTTTCTCCTAAAGGCACTGTTTTTATGCCTGCTCTTGTTTTCTCTCTACCATATCATTCTACTAGGCACTATCTTCTAGTCACATAATTCACAGAGTGATGAGGTTACTTTGGCTGATTACTGCCAGACTCCAGAGGAGAGAGCCTCCCTGGCCTGGTTTAGCCACAGCTATCTGTCTTCCACAGCGCACCCAGACCCTGAGCGAGGCCCAGACCTGGCCTCCTTTCTTCTCTTCCCATACCTACTTGCCACTCCCATTCTTTCAGCCTCTTGACTGGAAAACTTCCCAGGTGAACAGCCTGTAGATCAAGGGTTCTTTCCCTTTTCTATGTGATGGACCCCTTCACACCCCTCTGACAAAGTTTATTTATCCCCTCTTAGAATAATGTTTTAAAATGCACAAAATAAAATATATAAGATTAACAAGGAGCTCAAAGGATTGTTAAAATAAAGATGTATTTTTTTCCTGTTCCCACTCACAAAACCCCTAAAATCTATCCATGGACTCCAAAGGGCCCTTTGGACCCCATATTAACAATATTTGCTCTAGATGGGTTGTGCCACAGTTGGCTCTGCCTACCTGGTTTTCTTTTAGGAGCCTTTCCCTATCCTCCTTAATGCTAGTACCTTTCCTCAGTTATTATCCCTGATTTATACTGTATATATCTTCTTCATACACAGTTGTTTATATGTGTTCCCCATTAGACCATCAGTTCCTTGAGAAATAGACTATCTTTTGCCTTTCTTTGGATACTCAGGATCTAACACAGTGCCTGGCATAGAGTAGTCATTTAATAAACGCTTATTGAATAAATTCTTAGAGAAGAGAGGATTCAGGGAAGCATCATGACTGAATTTGAATATCTGAAAAGTTAACATGGAATAGAGGAATTCAGTGAGTTCTGCTTGTTCCTAAGGGGCTGAACAAGGAACAAATAAGAGCAAGATTTTCTTTTCATTGAGCCTAAAAGTTACCTCTCTTGAAATTTTTAAACAGAATTTCTCCAAGGAGATTGGGCTGCCTCTACTGATAGGTTCCCTATCACTTGAGATCCAACGAGAGGTTGTATGAACCCTCCTCAGGGTTGTAGAAGGGCCTGGACCAAATGATCTGTGAAGTCCCTTCCAATGCTGATCCAGATGCCCCAAACCTCCCTCTGGAGGGCTCCTACCCCTCCCATCCTGCACCAGGCCAAGACACACTTACCTACATTGACGCATGGGATGTGGTGGCAGCTTCTGGGAAAATGGATCTGTAGTGCTCTGTAGATGTTTCCAAGGCCAGCAGCTTATAAATATTTGGCTCAGGGGACCAAGGTGGGGAAGTGCCAGGGCAAGGACCAGACCTTCTTCCTCCACTGTAGAAAATAGCTGGTTTGGTCCTCAGGGAGGTGGCTCACATCATTGTCCCTGGGGAATGTGACTAAATAGTCATTCTGGTGTCAGAGTCAATAGTCTTTTCTCAGTCCCAGAGGCCTTATCCTCCCACATCTCCCTTAACTAAGGCTCCTTCAGGACCCAGATCTCTGTCAATATCCTTCTTTTGGCACCAAGAGAGCCAAGAAAAAATATTTTATTACAGGTAAAATATATTTAGAACACTAGTTGTCTCCAAAGATAAATAGGGAAATCTCATGAGCTTAACTAATTGCAAATTGTAGAACAACTGATCTGGAAATGACCTTAGAACATAGAATGTTAGCAACATAAAAGACCTTTGAGATTATCAAGTCCATTTCCCCTCATTTGACAGATAAGGAAACTGAGTTCCAAAGTACTTTCACATTTTATCATATGACCCTGGGTGAGTCAGGATTGAAGACTTTTCCTACTTCTCATTTCTAGTCCACTGCTTATTCCATAAAGCATCCTGCCTCCCTTAACTAAGACTTGGCTTTCGGTGTTTTTAGAAAATTTTCACACTTTTTATTTTCCCTTAAGTCAAAGAAAAGTAGGAAAATCAGCTGTCAGAAAATAAGTCACAGGAATGAACCTTTTCACGCTGCTGATTCAAGTGGCAGCCAAGAAAGCTAACATACTCTAAGGCTACATTAGTAGAAGCCTAGTGTCTAGGTCAAAGGAAGCTGAGTGCTCTGCTCTCCTTTGCCCTCATCAGATCGCAGCTGGAGTATTATTTTCAATTCTGAAGGGTATACTTTTGGGGAAACATTTACAAGCCAGAGCATGGACAGAAAATAATAATCAGGTTAGGAAAGTAACTCAAAACCACATCATGGTTACAGTGATTGAAAGAACTGGAGATGTTTAGCCTACGAGGAGAGAATATTGGTGTGGGGCTCAGGTGGGAAGGGGAGCATGGAATATAACAAATTTCCAAATTTCAGAAGAGATTGATTATGGAGAAAAGAGATTAGATTTGAGCTATATTCTTGTAACGTCTACTCATTTTGTCTTGAAACAGCTTTTTTTTTATTTTCTATTTTCAGGCTGAATACCTCTTCCTTGTGAAAATTCCCAAATGATTTCTAATTTCAACCTCATTGCATCAAGGCAATCCAACTGCTCCTCCCTACTTGATTCTCTTTTTCCAAATTTGTATCAAGCCTGCCACATTCCATCATCTCAGCTAAGGAGCCTGCCTCACATAGCACTAAAACAACTAAGGCAATTCACAGCAAGTTCTCTCTTCTCCCCTTCTTCCCATTTTACAACCTTTGACATGAGCCCTCACTATTTCCCTTGCTCCAGTCTCTGATGAAGAGGTGAAACTTCTCAAGGCAAAGCCCAACCCCTTTACTCTTGATCTTATATCCTCTCAGATTGTCCCCATTATAATCACCTCTCTCTCTGTCTCTGTCTCTCTCTGTCTCTCTCTCTCTCAATTTCTTCTTTCTAGTTCTTTCCCTGTTACCTACAAACACACCCAAGTCCCCTCCAACCTTCACAAATCCTTACAATCCTGATAACTCTGTTAACAATTTCCTAGTAGAGGTGTATGCTGGTAAATGATTCTTTCAAGGGAAAAAATGTAGTTAACACATTTTAAAGTTTAATTTGAATTATTAACATTTTCTCTATCACTTTCTTAAGTTTAGACAATAAACAAAACAATAAGTCAAGCTCTGGTTTACAGCATTTGTACTTTCCCAAGTATAACTGCTCACTCTTAAAACTTAACTGTCAGCTCTGCTGAAAGCTGGCTCTAGTATCACCCAATCCTATCCTTCCCCTCTGACTGAGACAAACTCCTTGACAAACCATCTATACTTAGGGCCCTCACTTTATCTTCTCACTCACCTCCTTGTTAAGTTAACTTTTTATTGATATCTTTTGTTTTTACAATACCTAAATTTGTCCATTTCTCTTCCTCTTCAGCCTCCCAGAGAGCCCTCCCATATAACAAATATATATTTTTTATTTTTTAAAGATTAATTTATTCATTTTTAGTTTTCAACATTCATTTCCACAAGATTTTGAGTTACAATTTTCCCCCATCTCTAGCCTCTCCACCACCCCAAAATGACAAGCATTTTGATTGCGCCTTTCCTCAGTTTGCCCTATTTTCCATCCCCCCCACTCTCCCCTTATCCCATTCCCCCTTACTTTCTTGTAGGGCCAGATAGATTTCGATACGTTATTGCCTATTTATCTTATTTCCCAGTTGCATGTAAAAACAATTTTTAGCTTTTGTTTTTAGAACTTTTGGGTTCCAATTTCTCTCTCTTCTTCCCTCCCCACCTCCCCTCTGTTATAAAGAAGACCCCAGACTCAGTTCTGAAGTTGGCATCTCAAGCATTTTATTCAAGAAGCTGAAGGGTTTCCCCTTTGAGATCTCGTGAAGTGGGAGCAACTCCTCAGAAAGGAAGAGTGCACTGAGTACAAAAGCAAGAGTGAGTTTTATAGGGTTAGTAACTGCAATTTCTCCCTCTGGATCATGATAGGGCCTGATCATTTTGAGTTACAACATTCCCTATATGCCCATTTCAGTTACCAAGCAGTTGCTACACTGTGGCTGACCAAGAGTTAACTCTGGCCAGTTTGCTCCAGTTTGCCTGGGGCCCCTAAGTTTGTGGTTTCTGAGCTCCTTCCATACATTGCTGACCGGTCAAGCTTTTTATCTTATCTCAGCAACTTTGGAGTTGTCACAAGGCTGGGGCCCTGTGGCTCCAATTGTGTAGAAACTTATTTCCCAAGATTGTCACAAAGGTGGGGTCCTATGGCTCCAATGGTGTGGAAACTGAACTTTATATTTCTATCTCTACCTGTCTGTCTATCTATCTATCTATCTGTCTGTCTGCCTGTCTGTCTCTCTGTCTGTCTATCTATATCTTGTACCTCCCTGAGAAGGCAAGCAATTCAATGTAGGTTATACATGTATCATTATGCAAAACACTTCCATAATCATGTTGTGAAAGACTAACTGTATTTCCCTCCATCTTATCCCATCCCTCATTTATTCAATTTTCTCCTTTGACCTTGTCCTTTTTCAAAAGTGTTTGCTTTTGACTACCCCCTCCCCTAATCTGCCCACCTTTCTATCATTCCCCTGTCCCTCTTATCCCCTTCCCCCCTACTTTCCTGTGAGGTAAGATACCCAATTGAATGTGTATATTATTGCCTGCTTAAGCCAAATCCAATGAGAGTAAGGTTCGCTCATTCCCTTTTACCCACCCCTTATTCCCTTCCATTGTAACAGCTTTTTCTTTCCTCTTTTATGTGAGATAGTTTACCCCATTCTATCTCTCCCTTTCTCCTTCTCCCAATATATTCCTCTCTCTTCCCTTAATTTTATTTTTTAGATACCATCCCTTCATATGCAACTCAGCTTGTACCCTCTGTATATATGTACATATATATGTATATGTATATGTATGTGTACGTGTATATGTATGTATGTATGTATATTCCCTTCAACTACTCTAATACTGAGAAAGGTCTCATTAGTTACAAATATCACCTTTCTATGTAGGAATGTAAACAGTTCAACTTTAATTAGTCCCTTATAATTTCTTCTTGTTTACCTTTCCATGCTTCTTTTGATTCTTGTATTTGAAAGTCAAATTTTCTATTCAACTCTGGTCTTTTCATCAAGAATGCTTTAAAGTCTTCTATTTCATTGAAAATCCCTATTTTGCCCTGAAGTATTATGCTCAGTTTTGTTGGGTAGGTGATTCTTGGTTTTAATCCTAGCTCCTTTGACCTCTAGAATATCATATTCCAAGCCCTTTGATCTCTTAGTGTAGAAGCTGCTAGATCTTATATTATCCTGATTGTGTTTCCACAATAATTGAATTATTTCTTTTTGGCTGCTTGTAATATTTTCTCCTTGTCTAGGGAACTCTGGAATTTGACTACAATATTCTTAGAAGTTTTCCTTTTGGGATCTCTTTCAGGAGGCAATAAGTGAATAGAATAAATTTCTATTTTGCCCTCTGGTTCTAGAATCTCAGGGCAGTTTTCCTTGATAATTTCTTGAAAGATGATGTCCAGCCTCTTTTTTTGATCATGGATTTCAGGTAGTCCAATAATTTTTTAATTTTCTCTTGTAGATGTATTTTCCAGGTCAGTGGTTTTTCCCAATGAGATATTTCACAGTGTCTTCTATTTTTTCATTCTTTTGGTTCTGTTTTATGATTTCTTGATTTCTTATAAAGTCACTAGCTTCCACTTGCTCCATTCTAATTTTTAAGAAATTATTTTCTTCAGTGAGCTTTTGGACCTCTTTTTCTATTTGGCCAATTCTGCTTTTTAAGGCATTCTTCTCCTCATTGGCTTTTTGGATCTCTTTTGGCATTTAGGTTAGTCTATTTTTTAGGTGTTATTTTTTTCTGTATTTTTTGGGTCTCCTTTAGCAATCTGTTGGCTCATTTTTCATGATTTTCTTGCACCACTCTCATTTCTCTTCCCAATTTTCCTCTACTTCTCTTACTTGATTTTCCAAATCCTTTTTGAGCTCTTCTATGGCCTGGGACCAATTCATATTTTTCTCAAAGGCTTTTGATGTAGGATCTTTGACTTTGTTGTCTCCTTCTGGCTGTATATTCTGATCTTCTTTGTCACAAAAGTAAGATTCTGTAGTCTGAGTTTTTTTATGCTGTCTGATCATTTCCCCAGACAATTACTTGACTTTGGAGCTCTTTGTCAAGGTATGACTGCTTCCAGAGTGGAGAGTGCTCTGTCCCAAACTTCAGGGGTTTTGCACTGCTGTTTTCAGAACTACTTCTAGGCACCTGTAAATTTTCAGTTCTTCTGAAGCAGTATGATCCAATGGGAGGCATTTACTCCTCTCCTGGCCCATGCTGTGGTCTGTAAGTGATCTCAAGCACTTTTTTCTGCCTTGGAACTGCCAGGAGTATTCCTTTTCCATTGCCACCACAAGTTCTGCCACACCAGTGCTCCTCTTCACCCCAGGACTGCCAGCCAGGACTGCAACCCAGATGCAAGCAGGGCAAAGCAAGAGAATCCTGCCTCAGCACCAGCAAAGAGATCCCAGAACTCCCACTCTGATCAGCTGCTTGATTTCCCCCACTGTCTGTGGTCCTAGAGCTCCAGAAACAGCTGCCTGTCCTGCTGCTGCTGCCACTGCTGCCATTAAAGGCAACTCCACCTCCCCAGGGCTGGGGCCAGACTGCACCCTTTTCTCACCCAGGTCCAACAGAGTTTTCCCACTGACCTGCTAAGTTGTCTTTGGCATTTGTGGGTTAGGAAGTCTGGAAACTGCAACAGCTCAGTAGTCCAGTGCCCTGAGGCCTGCTCAACTGAGTCTGCTCTGACCTGGTCTGTGCTGGTACGGCCCAAGGTGGGCTGTGCTCCACTTCTAGCCTAGTGCAATAGACCTTTCCCAGAGACCGTCCAGGCTGTATCGGGCTGGAGAATTGTTTCACTCTCATTTTATGGGTTCTGTAGCTCTAGAATTTGTTTAGAGTTATTTTTTACAGGTGTTTGGAGGGATCTGGGGGAGAGCTTAAGCAAGTCCCTGCTTTTACTCTGCCATCTTGGCTCCACCCCCAAAGAATTTTTTAAAGGAAAAAAAATCAGAAAAACTGATCAAAATTTTGAAATACTATGAAAATATATATGAAACATAAAACCTGTAGACCTCTGACAAAGAAGATGGGTAGGGATGTCTTCTCTTATCTCTTCTTCAGGGCCATCCTTATTGTTTGTTATTTTGAAGTATTCACTTTTAATTATCTTGCTGTTGTTCTTTCCATTTATACTGTTTTAGTCACAGTGCATATTGTTTTCTTGGCTGTGCTTCATTTCATATAGATCTTTCAATACTGCCTTGTATTCTTCATATGCATCATTTCTTATGGCACAGTGATATTCCATAACATTCATGTACCACAATTTGTTTAGTCATTCCCCAAAAGAGAGATAAAGCTCAGATGTGGCTGTGAATGCATGGTGAGAAAATGCTTGGGAAGTGAAGGAAAGGGCTTTTACCAGACAAGATTCAGCAACATATCTGAACTGGGGAACAGAGTCAAGAGGTTACAGGGAATGTGCGTGTGTAGTGAAGGTGAGGGAGGTAAGGGAGGATAAGGATAATGGTTCAAGTATAGACAGCTACCATCTCCACAGTAGGGGGATGGCTGTCAGAGCCAGACAACTTAGGTACAGGGTTTAAGGTAGAGGAGGAAGAAACGAAATGACGGCCTGAATGGAGACAGATTGGCAAAATAATAGAGATGTGCAAAACAGTTTTTGCTTGGGTTTTATCCCCATACTACACTGTGAGCTTTATGGGGACAGGAACCCTGTCTTATCTAAACTTCATCTGCCCTACCACTTCTCCCCACCAGAACAGAGCTATACACAAAGTAAGAGTGTCATGAATGTGTGTGGAATGAATTCATGCTTTCTGCATCCAGTGACCTCTGGAGGAGGAGAAATCAGGAACATTAGCTCTCTCCTTCAAATTGTACCAAGTGAGCCAGGCTTTGTGGTCAAGGTTCCAAGAAGATGGCCAAATGAGAAAATGACTTCAGCCTGACCTCCAGGAAGTCACCCAGGCTGGGATGCTGAGGGTACTACAGGATTATTTTTGGTTCTGGGGCATGAGGGGAAGGGAGGTATCATTCAGTTGGCAAGTCTTGGCAATTCCACTTCCAAAGTTTCTCTCACACACATCCCCATCTCTTCATTCCAATCACCCTAATCACCCCAGATCAGGTCTTCATTTCCTCTTGCCCAGGCTAATGTTATATAGTTTCCTAAATGCTCTACCTGTCTCCAGTCTCTCCCTTGTCCAATCTGTTCTCCAAACAACTGTGAATATAATCCTCAAAAGCTTCAGGTCTGAACATCTCATTCCCCTGCTCAAAAACTTTGAGGTTCTTTATTGCCTAGGAAATTAAAACTCTTTAGAATGGCAGGAAGGCCCACCGAGAATCTGGCTTTAATTTATCTGTTTAGCCATGCTAGATTACTAGTTGGTATCTTGGTATCATATTAGCTCTTCCTCCCTCTATGTATTTGCGTAGGCTATCATCCTGCCTATGTAGTCCTTGGAACATGAGCAGTAATTCCCTGCTTAGTTTCAGTCCAGGTGATCACATGGAAGCTTGGAGTGAGCCTCCTTCCATTTTCTTCCCAAAACCCATGAGTCATCAGTTCTGGCTTCAGCAGAACAGAGAATTGTCCGTCACCACACAGTAGACATCCCTGAGTTATAATGTCCCCCATTGGCCAGTCCACCCCATACTACATCTGAAACATAGTTCCTCTCCATCTCCTCTTGTTAGAAATTTTTATGTGGTGCAGTGAAAGGAGTAGTGGACCTGGAGTTAGTAAGACCTGGGTTAAAATCCTGCCTTAGACACTTACTATCAACATGGTACTGCGTAAATTACTTCTGTGCCTCATCTATAGAATGGGTACAATGATAGCAATAATCTTCCAGGACTGTTTTGAGGATCAAATGAAAAAAATGTGAAGTGCTTCACAAATCTCTATAGCACCGTATAAATGCTTGTTGTTCTTGTTATAATAATAATAATGATAATTACTATTATTATTAAAGTCCAAATCAGGGGCAACCTCATCATGAAGTCTTCTTTGTTTCCCCATCCTTGAAATATGATTGAAAGTGATTTCTCTCCCCCATAAATTTCTTATAGCACTTTGTCTAGATCCATTTTTTACCTTTAATTATGATACAAGTGATAATCTGATATTGTGTATTTGTTATATCCATGCTACAGACTATAAAATCTCTGAAGATAGGGTCCTATTTCACCTTAATATGAGCTTAAATAACTCAATAAGGCACTCGGGATACAAAACCAAACATCTGAGTCAGAGCAGTTATAATGAGGATATTTAGAGATAATGCAAGGTCCATTTCCACAGGTGGAATAAGAGGAGAAGGGGCAGTGGGGTGTGACTCTGTCCAGACTGAGTTTAGTCTGTTTAGGTGCCATCAGTATGGGAGTCCCAACTCTAGCCCTGAGGACAGGGGCTATATTGAACACATAAATCTCTTTGCCCAAAGATACATGGACCAAAAACTCCCAGAAGACAGAGTATATACATTGCGGACCCAAGCCAGTACTGTCTTTATCCATACACGGTTGGTACTGTATATCATCTGGAGCAAATTCACATTTGTACCCCTTAAAGATACTTCTATCCAATTGACTTCTCAAGCTCTTGAGTACCAATGATGCACACTCAATAGTGGCAAGGGTATGGGGAGGATTAAATTGAGGTTTCAGGGGTCACTAAGGCACTACTAAGGCAAAGCCGTCTCTAAAGACTAGTTTCCAGGACAATGAAGCAGACAGCAATGGCATAAAAAGACTATGAACAACATGAACCCCACACACGGGATCATCTAAGTCTGGGGGGGGGGGAACTTCTAAGGAACTCCTGGACACCTTATTTTAGAGATTATGACCTCCCTTATGGTTGAGAGGTAGTTCTATGAGGAGAAGGTGATGAGTTAAAGTTGGAACCAGTGAGAATAAGGTTACTGCTGGAGAAGGAAATGACAAACCACTCCAATATCTTTGTCAAGAAAACCCCAAATGCGGTCATGAAGAGTCAGACACAACTGAAATGACTGAACAGCAGCAACATAAAGTTACTGGTCTTTTTAATGCATTATTCTTAGTCTATCCCCTCCATCCAACCAGGGTACAGGTAGCCTGTGGGCACCAACTCTGTTTGGCACTAGCATAAATCATACCCACCCACCCATATATGATGAGGATGTTTTGGCACTTGACTCCAGAGTCTATGGTTGAAGCATGACAGTTAAAGCAATGGTGAAACCTTACTCCCATAATTCCAAGGAAGGTCACAGGAGCCATTGAACACCCTAATAAATGTCAGTGATGAAGGGAAAATGGAATAGGTTGAAGAAGGGAAGTGATAGACTAGAGGACTGGCATGGAAGCTTATGGTTCAGGGTAGTCTGCCTTTCTTTTTGTTTGTATTAGTATCCTCAGTACTTAGTACAGTGCTTGACCTATAATAAACACTTAATAAATGCTTATGCTTGTCTGCTATATCAACAATCTTTGTCCACCTTATGAGAGTCTGGAGTCCTTAATAAATACTATGAAGGAGGCAGTGGAGTGTGGTGGATTAAGCACTGGGCTTGGAGTCAGAAGAATTGACACTCCTTGAAAGGCATTCACCGTTATTGGAGGACTTCAAGTGACAGCTAAATGATCAGTTATCAGGAATAATGTAGAGAGGATTCCATTTCAGGTACAAGATGAACTAGATCATAGGTACCAAACACATGGCCACCAGAGGCCCAGGGCTGAAGCAGATGAAAATGTAATAAGGAACTATTTACCAAAATAAATAAACATAAAATAGAACATAGATAACATTAATATGTTTTTAAAAAAGCCAATATGTGACCAGCAGGGATCTTAATAGAGAGTCTAGTGGGCCCTGTTCCTACTTGAATTTGATACCATTGACTTAGATAGCTCCCAACGTATTAGGACTACCCAAGGTGCACAGTTCCTAGACCCAACTCTACCATTAAATAAATGAGGGGCCTAATTCCAGGAAGAAAGAAAATGTTATAACTGGGATGATTCTAAATAACCTTCTGTAGAGAAGGGAAATGTGGAAGGGGTGTGGAAGTCAGAGTTTAAAGACTCCTTTGAGGTTTGAGTTTCAAACTCAGTGTGGGGAATTTCCCTTCCCTAAGTTTGATGTTATTCTTTGACCACATATTGACCCCTGTCTAATGACTTAACATCTAAAAGAAATCTATGGAGCTCTGGTGAGCAAATGAAATTATTATATTATTAAAAATGAATAAAGTATCAATACGAGTGCCTTCAAATATAGAAGGCATTGGTGTGTGAGAAAGTGTTTTCCCTTTCCCTTCAAGTCTCAGCTCATATCCTACCTTTTGCAAAAGTTTTTTCTGGTCCCCTCAATTCAAGTGCCTTCCTTCTGGGATTACTTTCCATAATCATTGTTTATACCTTGTAGGCCCATTGTTGTTTGCCTGTTGTTCCCCTCATTAAAATGTGAGCTCTTTGAGGGTAAATATTGTTTTTGCTGTTCTTTGTATCCCCAGAGCTTAGTGCACTTAGAACAGTGATTAATAAATGTGTATTATCTGATGTACTTCCCATCTGGCCAATGTATGCCTTGTCTGCCTCCAGCCCTCTCCTTCGCTGCCTCATTCCTGTTTGGCTGTGCAAGTTGGAAAGTGTTATTGGCCCCTCTCACCCAATGCCCCCTTAAGAGGGGCAAGATACAGATATAATTGTTAATGGTTGTCCAAAGGTAAAAAGAGTGGGTGAGGAGGTGACAAGCATTCCAACACAGAATATACCCAGACTCATTGATACTCACTCAGAAGCCTCCAATTAAAACTTCTACCTTCTGACTGCTGAGGACATCCATCATTCCAACAATATGATTTTTGGAATTTCTCCTCTGAAGGACAATATACCCCCAGACTAGTCAAGTTCATATTATATTGAGTGTTGAGAAAAGACAAATGTGAGAGCATTCAGAGAGTCTGGGGTAAGGGTTCTCGACTCAGGTCTTCTGCTTCTGTTTCCAGACTGGGCCTCTGGGTTTAAGTTGGCATGCCCCAGGACACACAGTCATTTTTCATATGCAGAAACTGAGACTTAGAGGGGTTAATAGTGATTGTTTGCACTAACCCTATGGTGAAAGGAATGTAGCTCTTGGCTTAGTTGATTCTCAAAAATCAGAAAGTCCTTAACATCCTTAATTGTACTACAGCATTTCAAAGGTGTTTTCTGTCCTAAGGGAAATATAGAGAGTGAAAGATCATTGCTTTTTATAAACAGCCTGATTTCCTTGGACACTACCATTAGGGTAGTCACCTGAGCTGTGCTCCTGCCTTCAGGATTTGGAGAAGCCTCTCTCGGATCTGCTTGGTTCGGACAGCATAGACAATGGGATTGAGGATGGGTGGGATAAGCATGTAGAAATTGGCCAACAGGATGTGGATGTGGGGAGGCACCTGGTGGCCAAAGCGGTGGGTGAGGGAGGATACAGCAATAGGGATGTAGAAAACTAAGATGGCACAGATATGGGACCCACATGTCCCCAGGGTCTTGAGCCTGGCCTCTGGGGCGGCCAGTCCTAGAACAGCCCGGAAGATCATCACATAGGAGGCTGCAATGGCCAGTGAGTCCAGGATCAGAACAAGGAAGCCAATTCCCATGCCATAGAGATTATTGACTTTTGTGTTACCACATGCCAGGGTCACCACTGCCATATGCTCACAATAGGAATGGGCAATAATCCGGGCTCGGTAGTGGGGGAGTCTCAGACGGATCATCAAAGGCAAGGGGCTAATGTAGAGTATGCCTCGCAAAAGGGCAGCCAGTCCCATGAGACCTACCATACCATGGGTGAGCACTGTGGTGTGGCGCAGTGGATCACAGATGGCCACATAGCGGTCAAAAGCCATGGCCAGGAAGATACCCGACTCAACAGTGGCAAAGCAGTGAATGACAAACATCTGGGCAAGGCAAGCATCTAGTCCAATGTCATGAGCATCAAACCAGAAGATACCCAGCAGCTTGGGCATGGTGGAGGTGGACAGAACCAGATCAATGACAGCCAACATGCATAGGAAGAGGTACATGGGTTGGTGCAGGCTGCGTTCCACTTTTACCACTGCCAGGATGGTCACATTGCCCACCACAGCTACCAAATACATGGAGCCAAAGGGGATGGATAGCCAGATGTGCAAGGGCTCCAGCCCAGGGATGCCAGTCAGCAGGAAAGAGGTTGGGGTGGAGCAGGCATTTTGATGGGGGAACATGGTGGGGGTGATGGGACCCACTCACATGTGCCCCCCACCCCAGTGGAGTTTCCCCTTCTAGAAACTACAGATTGTTGAGTTTCCCTTCCATACAGAGGAGGCTGGCAGAATCTACAATCAAGAGGATGATAATTAAATACTCATTCAAAAAACACATTTCTTCCATTTGTATGCCTATAGTAATTACATCCACTGGTTTGAGATAAAAACTACAACTAGGGTGGTGGCCATAGTGACAGATGCCACAGCTTCCAAACTGATTCCTCTGTTAACAGAATGAGTCTCTGTAAGCCAGTTGGGAATAGGTAGACCAATTTCTTTTGCCCTACTTCACCTTGCTATACCTCCATTGGCCTTCTGTTAGGATGCCTGGGCATAGATTCTTGAGCAGAAGCATAATGCTGTAAGGCAAGGCAGGTTTCAAAGGATTGGGTCATAATGATGGTTTGGAGTGGAAAGAAGCAAGGGACAAGCGTTGAAGACCTGTTTGGTTGTGGTTAACAGCTGGCCCCAAGAACTACTTTCCACACACCTCTGTGCTTTTCCTGCTCACTCCTATCACCACATGTTGGTAGGACATAAGCTATGTTCTCTCCTACTCCACCCATTCAAACCAATCCACCCCTTAAGATATTTTATAAAGTTAGGGGCACCACACCAGGTGATCTTAACTAAAACCTCTCTCTACTTTTAAAACATGTCAGGATGGAATGCTTAAAGTTGATCCAGGGCCATGGGAAGACATAAAGAAGGGCTATTTAATTGTTGCCTATTGTAGGGATATGCTCTGGTTTGGAACAGCAGGGAAACTCTTGAAGGTTCATCTTGGAAGTAATTTCTTTCAGCGGAGATCCTATTATTCCCAATTTATTTCTCGAAGAACTTTGTTTCACAGGGTTTGCGACTTTATGAGAACACATGCAAGATCTCTAATAATTCTTATGTTTTACTAGCAGGGACAAACACAGTGGATTGACTACTGTATTGCTTGGGTCCTGAGATTAGAATTAATATCTGCCTTTTCAAGTGTGGGCTGACATCAAAATGAGTTAGATACAAGACTGCTAGATCAATATGACACATGATTGCCTTCATCATGTTGGGTTTGTACTTTAATATTACCTCTGTGGAATCCCTCAACATCAAAAGGTCTCCCTGAAGGGTTGTAGGTAATACCAAGCCAGAAATCAGCTCATGGTCAGGTCACAGTGAGTATGTTTTTTATTCTTATAATAGCTCACTTTTATAGAACTACACTGTGAAACAGGTAGTTCAAACAGCTATTTAAGGGATAAGATCCAGAATTAGGAGTTAGAGAACTAGCTAAATGACTGTGGGCAAGTCATTTTACATTTCTATACCTCTATACCTTGAAGTATTAGAGGTAAGGGAAGGCCACGTTCAGATGTTTCCCCTTCATTCAAAGCTAAATGTGTCTTGGCAGGCAGATGGAGCAGAACAAGCTTTAAAACAGGTGTTAAGAGTTGTAAAAGCACTAAAGAGGCAGAGTCAATAGGGCTTGCTAACTGTCAGGGTAGTCCTTCTCCCTTATCCTTTCAGAGGATTGGGTCTCCCAACCATTCCCTCCTCTCCATGTCCACTTCTTCCCTGGACTACTGCCACAGTCTCCTAACAGGTCTCATGCCTCTGGTATCTGCCTCTCCAATCTATTCTGGCCACACTAACAGGGTAACACCACTTCCCTGTCCATAAGCTTTAGGGTGGGGCCTTATTGTAGGGGGCCTTTACATAGCAGCCTCACTCATCTCTGGATCCTCCCTTGTATATAAGCAAATGCCAGGCTGCAAAGGCTTGAAAGATGAGGATACAGGGAATACAACCTAATCTATAGACAGTAGAGAATCACTGAGCAGACTAAACATGCCTTGTGCAGTTACCACCTGTATACGCTTATTCATTTTCCCTATATTTGGAATCTCTCCCTAACTCCGACCCCAACAAACACCCCAGGGTGGCGTGTGTATGTAGAAGGGGAGAAACAGAGGGTAAAAAAATCAGGGAAAGCTTCATGTAGGTGGTGGCCTTTGGGCCTTTCACATACAATCTGAAGGATGGACAGTTTAAGCACTAGCCTTGGTTGACAAGGGTCCTGTGTTCAAATCTCAGTTATGCGACTTATTACCTTTTTCTCTCTAGGCCTCAGTTTCCTCAATTTGTTCATTGTCCCTATGTTTCTCATTTCCCCCTACCATTTTACATATCCTCTCATAGGTCCCTTCTAACTATGACATTCTATAAGTCTGTATACTAGGCCCAGATGTTCCTAGCACAGTGTTTTTAGTCACCCTGACAGAGAATCCTTGACCTTATGGAGCTGAGAAGATAGAAGGAATATTTGGGAACAATTCTTCCCTGATGTCATGTATAATGGCATCATAAATACCTCTCCTGAGAATAGTAGGATGGCTCAGGGGGACCTCACCTTCCCCTTGATTATATGGAGAGAATAAGTCAATTTGTTGACAACAACAAAGACAAAGATTTTCCCATTTCTATCATGCTTTAGACTTTAGAACTTGCTTTCCTCCCAATATCCCTGTAAAGGAGGTAGCACACAGAATAATATCCCTTTTTTAAGAGATGTGGAAACTGAGGAAAATTTCATCACTTCATCCTAAATGTTGCATAGACAGGCCGTGGTCTACTATAATCAACATGCATGGGAAAACTACAAATAAGAAGGCAGAACTACCGGTAAGAATTTCCCTATCTTTCAGACTTAAAGACCTTGGCATTAGCAGGCTTATAAGGCTCAAGACAACAACCCAGCCAGGCAAACTAATCTAACCCTTAGTAATGTCAGCCAAGAAGGTGTTTCTTTGCCTGGTCTTATGACAGTAGAGCTGTAGCTCCTCCAAGTACATTCCACCCATCTTTCCCTTTCCTCCAGGTACCATGTAGGGTCAGCATCCTCCTATATCCCCTATGTCTGTTGGGAGGGCACAGGAGGAGAATGGAGTTATGAACATACCTAGCATTATTATGCAAGATCCTAAACTTCTGGGACTCTCTAAGCTCACTCAGAGAAGACCTAGAGGTGATGATCTTGGGGTTTGCATAAGGTAATAGAGATGCTTTTTTTATTTATGGCCTTCACTCTTGCCCACCCCCCTGCAAGCTAAGGCAAAAAGTGATGCTAAGCACACAGGAGCCTATGGATAAAAAAAATAATAACAATATTATAGTTAATTTTAATCATACAAAGCAGCTTGTAAACTGCAAAGCATTATATAAATGCAAGCTATTATAATTTCATTTGAGTTTTTTTTTAACAACTCTATGAGGTAGATAATTTGGGATTATTATCTCCATTGTACAGGCAAGAAAACTGAGGCTCAACAATGTTAAATTATTTGCCCAGTGTTACCCAACTAGTTCTAGAACCAGACATCAAACCTAAGTCTTTCAATTACAAATTAAATATCTTTTCCACTACACCAAGCCGCCTCTGGAACTAGAAACATCTGGAATAAAAAGGAAAGGAAGCAAGCATTTATTAAGCACCTACTATATGCCAGGTACTATACAATTATTATCTTATTTGATCCTATAAGGTAACTCAGACATACAACTCCCTAATAACTATCCCCCTTTATCATTTGTCTTCCCAGGCACATGTAAACCAACCCAGAGGGTCCTGGATTATGCTTTTAGGTCTATATCCTGAGACACAGAGATTCCATAGTCTGATGGGCACAAGCCCCCTAAATTCAGAGATCACTCCAACCCAAAGAGGTCATCTAGATTAGATATAACTGGACACAGAAAAAGTAATCAGGAGGCAGGAGATATCACAACAGAAAGGCAGCTTGATATAGCATAGGCAGGATGTGAACTCAGGTCTCCCCTGACTCTGATCCTTACTGAGCTACCTCAACTTAGGCAGGTCACTTGTCTTCAGTTTCCTCATCTATGAGTGGGAAAAAAATAATCCTTGCATGCTCTTCCTCATAGGTTATTTGTGAAGAAAGCAATTTTATAAGTCTTAAAGGGCTCTAGAAATGGGAGTTATTATTCCTCTTTTGCTAAAGTATCCCCTTCTACCACTGTAATCTCCTCTTCCTTCTACCTCAGCACTAACAGGGCACCATGTCTTTGTGGGGAAGCCAAGAATTATCCTAAATCTGACCCAGACATAGCCATATCTGCTTCACCGAATCCACTATGTCGATAAGCTGCTAAAGTCCTCCCCCCCCCCAAAAAAACCTAATCTTCTTTCTGCCATACCTGCTCTTCATGTTGGTCTCTCAGCTGGAAAAATGCTCAGTGTCACAGCCTCTAAATGGGCTCCTGCCCAGCTCCCAGACTTCACAGGCATCTAGATACTCCTTGACTTTCTGGGTGACTTTCCTGACCCTTTTCTTCCTGAGAATCTGGCCAGGATTCCTAGTAGGCAGTAGGCACCTTCCTGGGTCACTCCCTAAACCAGGGCTGTCCAAAACATGGCCCATGGACCACATGTAACCCACAGTAAGATTTATGCCACCTGCCTACAAGCATAAAAATTTACATAAATGCTTTAGTAAATTAAGCCGAGCCACTACAGAGCTCTCAGTAAAATGACAAATCAAAATATATTGTCTATTGTTTCAATAAAAACCTAAGGTTGGACATCCCTGCCCCAAACCCTTTGAAATATCCTCTGTTGGAAAAGACTAGAAGTACAACTGAAGTCCTGCCTGGAGGTAGGAGGCTTCCTTTGATGGTGCCACTCTTTCCCCACACCATCACTAAGACATACTCAGCTGAGGTCCAGGGTTTCACAGAAACTGCCCAAACCAGGAATTTATGTGTTGAGCTTGGGGGAAGCCAGGTCCCTCCTTCCTCCTGATGCAGAAAATAACCAACATGTTCCAGCAGGAGGCAGTTGTAGCCTAAATTGTTCCAAGGAAAGCCCTGAAGGATTGGGGCTAATCCAGAGAGGGATTAGTTAGTAGGGGAGGGACCAGGACACTATGCTTTGCCCCCGGGGACCTACCTGGGACCTTCAGTCCCAGATCTATGCTCAGCTTCCCTGTTGGCTAAAGGAGCATATGGGAATCCAGCAAGGACCCAGAAGGGAAAGCTGAAGGTGGAACATATTTAGAATATTGATGAGCTCTAGGGATTCCCTGAATTTCTGTAGAGAAAATGTAGTTCTCCTACCTAAACTTTGGATTTTCTAAAAAGAAAACCACTTCTTCATGACTTCCAATACAAGGGATCTGATTTCAATCTCTCTCTCTCTCTCTCTCTCTCTCTCTCTCTGTTAAAACTGTGATATAGTAGAAAGAGGGTCAGACTTTAACCTCTGTGACCCTAAGTAAGTGACTAGAGGTATGAGGCTTAATAGGAAACCTTGAATCTCAGAGCTGGAAACCACTTGAGAAATAATAATAATAATAAGCATTTATATGTGTTCTAAAATTTGCAAAGTACTCTACACATGTTAGCTCATTTAATTTTCTTAATAATCCTTTGTGATAGATGCTATTATTACATGTTACATATGAGGAAACTGAGGCACAAAGAGGTTAAGTGACTTCTCTGGGGTCAGAAGGGTAGCAAGGGTTTGAGGCAAGATTGAAACTCAGGTCTTTCTGACTCCAAGTCTTACACTCTATCCACTGATCCTCCTAGTCCATCTGATCCAACTCACATTCCAACAAGAATCCCTTTAACAGCATCCCTGGCAGGTAATCATTCAGGGTATGCTTAAGGATTTTTAGCAAATAGGAGCCAACCGCAGCATAATTGTTCTAAGTTTTTCCTAAGACCAAGCCTAAATCTGTCTCTTAACAAGTCACACTTGGTGCTTCTAGTTCTGCTCTCTGGGGTCAAGCAGAACAAGTCTTCTTATTTTGATAAAGTCTCACACACTATGTTGGACAAGAGTTCAAGTAGTTGCATTTGGAACTGGTTGAACATCCAGATTCAAATAACCATTATTAACAATTGTATCCCGCATTGGAAGGAGGTGTCCAGTGCATGTTACCAAGCATCTGTGTTTGCCCTGTGCTGTTTAACATTTTTCTCAGTGACTTGGTTAAAGTAGTAGTTATCATGCTTATAAAATTGGCAAATAACACAAAATTAGAAAGAAAAACTACTACAGTGGGTGACTAGGGCCAGATCCAAAAAGATCTTGTGACAGATTTTTGGGTCATATGAGTAACAAAATGGAAGAATAGACATTTTCTCCAATCCTCATGACCTCTCAGATCTCTCCAAAACAGAAATTATGCACCAAAAATAAAGCAACTTCAGCTGTTTTCATGATCTAGGACACTTGGAATCCAAAAGAGTGTTTTAAAAAGCTCTAGGAAATGATGCTCACTGACCCTAAGTTCACTCAGAGCTTACTCACTCACCTCCCCCACCTCCCACTCTATCAGCAGTGAGGCTGAACTAGAAGACCCAAGGACATGGCACAAACTTACATCAAAATCTACCCTTGTACCTCAGTTTCCTCTCATTCTTTTCTCTCCCCTGACTCTAGGCTCTAGGCTCTGGAAGTTTCCTTGGGCCAGACAACCAGCTTGGTAATAGCCCTTCAGTAACAGGAGCCTGCTAGGGGTTGAAACCCAACTGGAGAAAGTAGCCTCTGCCAATGCCAGCAAAAGTGGGCTCTAAAGCTGGCCCTGAACTGCCCTTGCTTGGCCAGAAACCTAAAGAACAGAGGAAGTGGGGCAGGTTACCAGGATGCGTGAGGGAATAGTACAACATCAATCCATGACCAGTTTTGACCACCTAGCCTGGTGAAACATGAATTAATTATCCAGTACAGGAGGAGGCTGAGACCTTTGTGATCCAGATTTTAAGGAAACCACAATCAGAGGAGAGGGAGTGAAAAGTGATTGATAATGAAAATAAGGGGATAAAAAGACAGAACATACCAATCATTCTAAGAAGAAGACATCTCAAGGACTTTGAAGATAAAGAGATGAATCAACACAAAATAACAATAATCACAGAAGGAGATGTGATCTCCAGATGCAGTAAATGAGTTTAAACATCTACGAATAAATACTGCAAAAAAGGGAAAATGATCCAACACTTGTTGAGACAGTGGACCCTGTGGAAGTTGAGAACCTAGAACCACAACACATTATGTCTGAGTGGTTCAAAAGATAAATGAGAATTATGAGAGCAAAATTTATGTCCTGCACAGCAAAAATAATGAGCAGAAGAAAAAAAATCCTGGATCACCAATGGCAAGCCTCACTAAAGAAACAAGAGAACAATATATTGGGAATACAAATACACAAAAGGACAATTTAAAAGAAGATAAGCAAAAACCAACATTAAAAGAAAATATGCTCACTATACAAGCAAAACATATTGATCTCAAAGATGATGGTGAGATAGTCTCCCAGAAATCATGATAGAATGAAAAACTTTAACACCATAAAAAAGGAAATAATAGAAGAGAATGGCCCAGAACCTCTCAACATAGAAAATTAAATTCCAGTTGAAAGAATTCACAGATCACTCCAGAAAACCCCAAGGCTGTAAACTTGAAGACACAAAGCCATCAGGAGAAAAATCTTCAAATACAAAGGGAAGGATGTTTACATAATGCGAGACCATTCTATTACCACTAGAAAAAATGAAGAGGAAATTGAATAATGTGTTCTGAAGAGCACTGGAGCTTAGGATGCAGCCCAGGATGACCATTGCAATCTGAGCTCAACCATATAGGACAAAAACGATGGCTAATAATAAAGAAGAGTTTGAAACATTTTTAGAAAGAAAACCAGAACTGAAAAGATTATTTGTTTCTCAAACATCCAAAACAACAGAAATTCAGGAAGAACAAATAAATGCTGGAAGCAACAACAGAAACAGACTGACAGCGGAAAGATCAGTAAGAGACTTCCTGCTAAAAGTATACAAGGGGACAGGCAAACTCAGAAATACGGTAGAGATAGTAGGGAAGAGGTGGCATTATGGATAGAACCTGGTGACCCCTATCTACAGGGGAGAAGAAGAAAGGAGAATCTACCTGACTAAGTGAGAGGAAAAAATAAAGGGGGAAGAAATACATAACCAGATAAAAGCAGGAGAAATGAAGTAATAAACAAAAACCATAAAGGGAAAGAGACTGGAAACAAGGAGAGGGGGTCAGGGATAAGACGAATAGAAATAGTAGAACCAGGGTTTCCTTATAAGAAAGATTAAAGTAACTGAAAGAACATTGTTGTTTATCCTTTGTTTTCAAATGGGACCAATAAATGTTGGAACAAAGTAGTGGATGATGGATGAAATCTTGACTTGTATGTGAATTGGATTTAAGTGTTGCAGAGTTGCACAAAGTCATCAGTATCACTCTCTCTTCCTGAGTCATCGAAGTCCAGTGGCAGGACTAAAGTTAAGCCAACCAGTGATGGTTTGAGATGCAGCCAATGACGTTGGAGCTTTCAATGTCTGATCAAGTTCTAATCCCTCCGTAGCACTTGCTTCAGCTGCCCTCATGGCTATTGGAATAAATTGTTCTCATCCATCCATCCCTCCATAGGGAAATCTTCATATGCTTGGAGTAGACATTCCCTTAATTCACTGTTGGGTTTGAGGCTTGTCAACCTCAACCTGGGTTAGTCTGTCTGCTGAGACTTTTTACTGAGATGTGGCCATTGCACATGCCACAACTTCTTGAGGCTACAGGTGGACACTAAGTGGATGAGCAGCCCTGAAAAGAGCTCAGCAAGCCCTCACACCAGAGGACTCCCTGAATAGCCCATACTTTGGTTTACAGCTGAAGAGGTGGAAAACATCATAATCTGAAAAGAATACTCCAATTTTAATGATGGAAGAAAATTAAAATCTAATGCTTATAATATTAAATGTGAATGGATTAAACAATTCAATAAAATGAAAAAAGAGTCACAGATTGGATAAGAAAATGAAACTCTACAATATGTTGTTTACAGGAAACTCATTTAAAAAACAAAGACATATTCAAAATAAAAGTAAGGTGATGGGAAAAAATGAACTATTTATCAACTAAATCCAAAAAAGGGAAGTGTTACTTCGTATATCTGACATATTTCCCTGATAAGGATTTGACATTCAAGATATATAAACAATTAATAAATATATAAATTTATATATATAGACATACATATATAATAGCCATTCCTTAAAGCATATAAACCAATAGTTCTCAAAAGAACTGCAAGGTGTTTACAACTCCACGTAAAAATGTTCCAAATAACTAATAATAAGAGAGATGCAAATCAAAACAACTCTTTTTTCACTTCACATGCTGCAAATTGGCAAAAACGACAAAAATGGCAACTTTCAATATTGGAGGAGTATGAGAAGATAGGCACATTAATACGTTATTGGTGGAGTTATAAAGTGCTATAACCATTCTGGAAAGTAATTTGGAATTGTGCAAATAAAATGACTAAAACATCCTTACCCTTTGAACCAGATGCTCCATTACTGGCCTCATACCCCAAGGAACCCACCAACTTTAAAAAAGCCCTCATGTACTCCAAACTCTTCATAGCTGCACTTTTTGGGATAGCTAAGAATTGGAAACAAAGTAGATGCCCATAAGTTGGGGAATATCTAAACAAATTGTGGTATAGGAATGTGATGGAAGGCTAGCTACTTCAGTGGTACAAGAAATTATGTATGTGATGAATACAGAGAACCATGGAAAGATCTTTGGAAATGATGCAAAATGAAGTAAACAGAGTCAAGAAAACAACAAACAAAGTAACTAGAACAATTTAAATGGAAAGAACAATAACATATCAAAAAATTAAAAGTAAATGTAACAAAATTATAAAAATTAAGTGAGACTTGAATGAAGAGATATGAGAAGATACTCACAGTTCACCCTTTTATGGAGGTAGAAGGTGCACAGGTGTTATATATTGTACATTTTTGGACTTTGTCAACATCTCAATCCCTTCTGCTGACTTTATTTTCCTCTCTAAAAAAAATTTGTCATATGGGATGTCTCTCAGGGAGGAGGAAGGGAAGCCATATAAGAAACAGAAAACTTCACTAAAATGTTTTGTTTTGTTTTATTTTTAATTTTGATAGGATCTTGCACTGTGCTGACTCCAGTGAAGTGAAACTTAGTTGGGGTAAATGTAAAATTTTATTCTGGGCTTCAAAAAATCAATGTCATAAATACCAAATGATAAAGGTGTGGTTAGAAATCAGTTTCTCAGTAAAAGATTTTGGAGTCTTTGGTGGACTACAAACTCGGCAAGAGACAGCACTGTGACATGGTAACCAAAAAAGGCCTTGTTCAGTCTTTGGCTTCATTAAAGGAAGTGTGGCTTCTGTAAACAAGAGGTGAGTGTACTACTTTTTTCTGCCCCTGGTCAGACCTGTCCACCACAGTTTAGGACCAACACTGGTCAATTCAAAAATACACAAAGGGGGATAACTAAGATGGTGAAGATCCTTGAGATCATATCACATGAGGATCAGTTGAAGCAATTGCTGATGTTTACCCTAAAGAACAAAAGATTCATAGGGGATGCTAGACAAGATAACTTATGTGTGTATGGATAGATAAATAGATAGATTTAGATATAGATAGTAGATAGATAGATATAGATGTATAGAAATGCAAAATATCTATAAAGTAAATTCAAAGCAACGAGGAGGGAGGCAGATGGAGGCACTAGCAACTGTGGGGTTTGGAAAAGATCTCATGGAGAAAGTAGTGCTCGATCTGAGTTTTGAAGGCAGCCAGGAATTCTAATAGGTAGAGGTGAGAAGGGAGCATATTAGAGGCATAGGGGACAGTCCATGCAAAAGTAGAGATGAGAGGTGTGATAGCATGTGTTAGGAACACCAAGCTGAACCATAGATTATGTGAAGAGAATAAGCATAACAATTCTAGAAAGGTAGATGGGAGCCAGATTGTAAGAAGTTTTAAATGCCAAAGGAAGGAGTTTTTATTGGATCCTAGAGGCAATAGGACAATATAGCTACCACATTTAAACTCTAGCATCCAAAGTTACTAGTGTAGGAAAGGAAAATCCAGGAAGGAATCATAGGCAAAAAGGGGTAGAGTTGAAAGATATAATTACTTATCAGTTGAGGAAGGGACCACTAGAAAAGAAGCAGAAACTTTGCTTCTGTTTTTCCAAGGAGCTTAGCTACATCTGTTGCAGCCTAGACAACTGAGGTGAGCAATTTATCTTTGAACTTATCAAGAACAAGAGTCAATAGCCTAGGTCTAAAAATATAGGTGTCCAAATAGGGCTATACTGCCCCCTAGGGGTCACTGGAACAATGGGGGGGGTAGTCACCTTAGGTAGGATTGGGGGGCATTGAAGGGAAATAAGGGGGCGGTGGAAGCATAAGGATAGAAGAGAAGAAAATTTTGAAAAATTGTTCATACGTTTTTCATCTGTTGTGTAATAGAGTTAAAGTCATAGTAATTACATTTTTTTTTCCAAATAAAAACACAAAATCCAAGTTATAACCTATCAGTGATCAAGTCTACTAACAAGTCTTAACAAGCAAGTCTTGGCAGCAAGTATGATGTACATTTTTGGGAAGTACAGCATGCACAGGCAGGAAAATGTGTGTGTGTGATGACTTGTTTACAATATGATACTATGTGTTATATGATGCAATATTGCATCATCAAAATTTTAATAGGAAAAAGACCACAAATTTACAATAATCATTAAATTTCAGATGCGGCATTTAAACATAATATATTTTATATTTTTTTGAAATGATGCAAATTAAAAAAATTAAAGTAGATTTCCAGGGGGGTCCTGGGTAATTTTTTTAAAGGGGGCAGTAGGCCAGATAACATTGGGAAACTGGAATATGAACAGAAATGACTTCTGAGTTTAGGCTAGTCAAACTAACAAGCTGACTTTGTCTTTAAAGTCAGCTTGTTAGTTTGACTAGCGTAAACTTAGAGGTACAAGTAGCTAATATACGTCAGTCACAACATATTCCTGATGAGCCCCACACCATAAACAGATGCTTCAATTTTCAACCCTTCATCAGAGACCAAGAAAACGTCATTTTTCACGCAAAACAAAATTCACATGTGCCTAAAATGAAAGGCAAGAAGGAAAAAAAAAGAACCGTAATACTGTGAATTATGCTCAGTCCTCCTTAGCTAGACAGTGGCCCAAAATGCCACTGTTTCTGATCAAATAAATGGTGGCTGTATAACATTGCAATAACATCCAAGAGCAACCTTCAACCCTTTGGCATCAGGAATCCAGATTTTCCCAACTTAGATTAACATACACCTTTTTAAGTGCCAACACAGAGATGAGGGAAAGAGCTGGACCTGCCAGCCAAGAAAGACTAATTCACCAGCAATTGCTGAAAACAGCCTCCAACTTCAATTTTACACATCGGAAGTGTCAAGCAGAAACCAAAACTGCTTAGTTAGGCACTTGTTCTATACTTTAATACAGATGGCTGAATCCTGGGGTCTAACCTCAAGAAAATTCCCATTTTCTTTAGGGGAGAACAAAGTTTGTGGGCTTGTCAAATAAAAACTATCCTAAATGAAAGACAAGTATTCAGTTACGATGGTGTGTGTCACAAGGTCAGTGGGACAGTTTTTCATGATTTAATCTGTTCCTTAGAACTTCACAGAACTGATTTTTTTTTCCTGCAGGTTTAGAGATCCAAAAACATGAACAATCATTTTTAGTAATAGACTGTATTTGCCTTAGTGCTGTGTTATGAACAAACTGTATTTCATTGTGACAACCAAAGAAAAACAGGACAAACAAAATGTGACTAGATCACACTTCATTTATGGTGTTGGAGCTCTAGAATGCTTTCTGTGTTGGAGGCACTTTTCAAATGAGAAGTTATGCCAATTAAGTGTCAAAGTTGTCAGGAAAGCCTTGCTAAGAAGGTGTGTTTTCAAAACCTAGTCGTGAGAAAGAAAGAGAAGCAATGAGTATATAGTTCAGAAAACAAAAACTTAGAAACTACGTGACATACCGAGATGTTTGGTAAACAGTGCCCTGGGTGTTTAGGTCTATTAGGAAAAACCTTCTCAGACAACTTCCCTCCTCCCCCTCCCCCCCCCCCCGCCCCCCACCAAGCCCCCTGCCCGCTCCGGGACTTCTAAAAATCTCTTCAGGTAGTAGATCTGTCCCAATGTCCTAGCAACTAATACGAGAGCTTCAAAGAGGACCAGAGGATCAATCTGCTGGTTGTGCTGTCGTTAATTGCTCTGTGTATATAGATTCTCTCCCGGACTTCCATGTATTCCTGTTCGTGCTTTACCGCTGTCATCGCCACAGCGACATCGTTAAGCATCTCTTCGAGCTTGTTCTGATGAGCTTCCCCAGTATCAATTGGAGCTTCTCCAATATCAACAGTGAACTTCACTACCTTGGGAGTCATGGTGGGCATTGTGTTGCTAAAAAAAACTTAGAAGTTCCGTCCATGTGAGCTGCAAAATTATATTTCCCACTGGACTCTGTCTCCTTTATAGATTCCTTTATTATCAGGTCCTGTAATCTCCACGTCGACGTCCAGGAAGCCGCCCTCAGTCACCTCGAGGATGAACCCTATCTGGGTTTCCGAGGTGACTCGCTCGAAGAAGCATTCCTCCGCGTGAGCGGCAAAGCTAACGAAATAGCCCGAGGCCACCGCCGGCAGCGTCACCAGGAGCGTCACCACGGCTTGCGAGCGGCCCTGGGCCTGGCAGGGGACGCGGACTAGGGCCGGGACTGCGGCCTTCTCAGACGCCATCGCCGCTGCCTTCCTGGACTGGGTTTTTAAAAGGGTTGAAGACAGATCTGAGAGTAAACAAAATGCTAAGGATGGGTTAAGAAGCTCACGAATCCTATGACATTTCACCTTTAATTGCTTTCCTAAGGAATTTCCCTTGTCTGGGAAAGAAACCGTGGGGAACTGAAGGAAGTACTGAGGCAGAGCTAGATGAGAGTCCAGCAAAGAAGCTAACTGAGAAGTAGCCAGATAGGTAGGAGGAAAACCAGGTTGTCCTTGAATAAGAGAACCTGAAGTTTTTAAAAAATCAGTTGTAAAAGTGTTTGGTTTCTTTCTGTTTTCTCCTAGCTTTGAAGAGGGAAAGTTTTCTTACTCTGATAATAAATATTGCCTGATAATGACTCCTCATTCTACAGCAATTTAGGAAAGGAAAGAAAATTAAAAGCACTTCATAAGAGAAGGAGGGATTCAGTCAAGAGAGAAAAAAAATGTAAGTGACAGAATGTATTGTTGTTCAGTTATGTCCAACTCATCATGACCCCATTGAGGTTTTGCTTGGCAAAGATATTAAAGTGGGTTGTCCTTTCCATTTCTAGTTCACTTTATAGATAAGGATATTGAAATAAAAAGTGTTAAGTGACTTGCCCAGGTTGTCTCCCGTCCCTTTCTGGGCTTAGGTCATGTTTGAACTCAGGAAGATGAGTCTTCCTGACTCCAGGGTCAGTATTCTACCCACTGTGCAAAATAGACTTTTGAGGTGGGACAGGATAAAAAGAGAGAGAGAAGAAGAAACAGAAGAAAAGGGAATGGAGGAAAATACACTTAGTAATCATAACTGTGAATGTGAATGTGATGCTCTCACCAATAAAACAGAAGCAGATAGCAAAATGGATTAGAAACCAGAATCCAACAATATGGTGCTTACCAGAGATAAACTTGAAATAGAAAGACACACAGACAGTTAAAATAAAGGGATGGGCCAGAACCTAATATGCTTCAGCTAAACTACAAAAAAAAAAAAAAGGGATCAAAAAGGGAAAAACAAAGATACTCAGTTGGGTCACAAGAAAGTAGGAGGGGGAGGGGATAAGGGAGGGGTTTGGGGGCTGAAAAAGGGTAGGGCAGACTGGGGGAGGTGAAAGTCAGAAGCAAAACAGTTTTGAGGATTAACCGGGTGAAAGGAGAGAGAGTATGATGAACGGGAGGGAAATAAATAGTGATCATTGCTGTGAAAAAAAAAAAGTTATAGTAAATTTCCCTGGTGAAGACTTCATTTCTCTAATATATAGAAAAATGAGTCAAATTTATAGAAATAAGAACCATTCCTCAATTGATAAATAGTCAAGGGATATAAAGAAGTATTCAGAGTAAGCAAAGATATATACATATATATATATATAGTCATATGAGAAATGCTTTAAATCATTATTGACTAGAGAAATGCAAATTAAAACTTGGAACTACCATCACATACCTATCAAATCGGCTAATATGACAGAAAAGGAAAAAGATAAATGTTGGAGAAGATGTGGGAAAATTAATACGCTAATGCATTGTTGGTGAAGTTGTATACTTATCTGGCTATTCTGGAGACCAACTTGGAACTATGCCCAAAGGACTATAAAAGCATGCATACCCTTTGACATAGGAATACCACTACTAGGACTGTATCCTAAAGAGATAAAAAACAAAAATAGGTACAAAACTATTTAGAGCAGCTCTTTTAGCGGTGGCAAAGAATTGGAAGTTGAGGGGATGTCCATCAATTGGAGAATGACTGAACAAGCTATTCTATATTGTTATTGTACAATAGTATTGTGCTATAAGAAAAGACCAGCAGGGTGCATTTAGAAAAATCTGGAAAGGCTGACAAGAACTGATGCAAAATAAAATGAGCAGATCCAGGAGAACACTACACAGTAACAACAACATTGTATGGTGATCTGCTGAATGACTTAATATTCTCAGCAATACAATGATCCAAGACAATTCTGAAAAAAACTGGTGGAATCTGAATGCTTTTTCTTTATTTTTTTTGGGGGGGTGCATTGTCTGTGTTTTCTTACACAGCATAACTTATGTGAAGATGTGTTTTGCCTGATTGCACATGTATAACCTATGTCAAATTGCATGTCTTCTCCACAGATGGGGGAGAGAAGGGAGAGGATTTGGAAATCAAAATTTGAAAAAAAGAATGTTAAAATTGTCTTTACATGTAAGTGGGGAAAATATTAAATTAAAAAAAAACTACAAAAATGTCAGGGACAGTAATCATGATTTCAGAAAAAGCAAAAGCAAAAATAGACCCAATTAAAAGAAATAATCATGAAAACAGTATTTTGCATTTCTCTAATCAAGTGAGCATAAACAAGAGAACATTGTGTACAGTTAACAAAAATGCTATAATGATTATCAACTATGAAAGACTTGGCAACTCTAATCAATACAATGATACAAACAATTCCAAAGGATTCATGATAAAATAATGCTTTCTACCTCCAGGAAGGGAACTGATAAACTATGAGTATAAACTGATATCTAATTTTCTCCCTTTCTATATTTTTCTTGCTTTAAAAAAATTATGGCTAATATGGAAGTGTGCTTTGCACATGTATAACTGATATATTGCTTGCTTTCTGAGTAAGTGGGAGAGGAGTGGGAAGGGGATGATTTGGAACTCAAAATCTAAAAGAGAAGAATGTTAAAAATAAATCAACAATGAATTATTTAAAATGAAAATGCATGAAAAATATTTTAATTTAAAAAAATTTGTGACATCTAGGTGGTGATAGAGTGCTGCTTTCAGGAACACCTGAATTCCAATTCTGCTTCAGACAATGACTACTTGTGAAAACCAGGGCAAGGTGCTTAAGTTAATTAACCTCCTTCAGCTTATCTCCCTAGTCTTAAAATGGATAAAATTGTACCTACCTCACAGGTTTCTTAGGTGCAAATGAAATCATAAATGTATAGGACCTTTAGCAAACAAAGTAATATATAAATGTGTCTATTATACTTGTGAGTATGTCTGGGAAAAAAAAATGGGGCAATTTTGAGCCTCTGCTGTGTATTCAGGCTTGAAATGGTCATTGCAATTATTAGAAGGTACACTTTGCTTATACCCATTCACATTATTTCTTGGTATTTCCCTGGATGCCTATACTTTAGGGTGCTTTCTTTAGATTAAATTTTTTAACCTAACACAGAAATTCAGCTTTCTACTTTAGTATTCCTACCCTGGACAGGAGGTTGGAGAAGCCACTCTCTTTCTGTTTGTCCCCTCATTACGTTATTTCTGGAGGTCACAGCTACACTGAATGATACACTTGACTTCCCTGCTACAGGGACTGTGGCTACTGAGGATGCGTTGACTCCCTTGAGTAGATAGTAAACATCTATTGCAGGGATAAGAAAAACTGGAGGTTGGGACCTGGTTGGCTTACTCAGATAATAGGATTCCATTGTCAGGCCTTCCAGAAATATGTGAACTTTCAGTAAAAATATTTTTTAACCAATAAAGATTGTATCCTCCCTCTGTCTTTACACTTAGAAAGTGCTTAGGAGACTGATGTGATCAAGTGGTCAAGGGAATAAATTTCCTCTTCGTTGTTTCTGAGGTGTGAACACTATGTTGTACTCAAAGAGTGGCAAATGTGTTAAATGTAACTAAATGAGGTTGGAGCATAGAGAAGGTGGGAGAGCCAAATACAGAGGGGTAGTCCTTTGTGAAGGAGACAAAGGGATTTCTTCTGTTGTCCTACTCATGAACTTGGTAATTCACACCTAATTAATGTGAATAGGAAAGGGGAGGGGATACTTAAGAAAAGTATGTAAAAGCCCAGTACTAGCTCAGTTTGAGAGATCTCTGCTCAGAGCCTAGACTCCAGCGTAGCTGTGTTCCTGACCAGGAAGCCTCCTAGCAGGATAGTAAAGGTGAGATTCCTCCTGGGGAAATGTTTTTTTTTTCTAACAAATCTGGGAAAATTGGAAGATAACCTGTTTATACTTGGAGTTAATTAGAGATACGGTGTTTGAAATAGTGCCTGTGACATGGTTATAGCTTCATGACCACAATCAAGTTATGTACACTGACTAATCCTCAGTTTTGTCATCTGTTGAACAGGAATTTTAATACTTGTAACATGTGAACTCAGAAAACCGTAAGTATCAAATGGGATAATAGAGAGACTGGTTGTTTGTCATGTGGTTAGCCTGATACATTGGATTAAATTCACTTATAAGAGGAGCAAGGTCTTGATTCTAATCCATGACTATGATGGTCTGTACTATCTTGGCTAGTGAGATTGGCTGCAGCTGAACTCTTGGAGAGGTCCTGAGATGGGATTCAGCACCTATTGCTTTCCTTGGCACTACCTACCTATGAATACAGTAGGCAGTCAGTCAACAAGCCTTTATTAAGCTCTTACTATGTGCTAGGCATTTTGCTAAGTTCTGGGGATACAAAGAAAACCAAAATCATTATTCCTGCTCTCAAGATATTCATGTTCTAATGGAGGAGACAACTATTTATATAGAAAACATATGGTGTGTAAATGATGGGTAATCATAGAAAGAAGGGGGCAAGGGTGATGCTCCAGAAATTAGGATATTTGTGTTAAACTTTGAATGAAGGCAGGGAGTTCAGTGGATAGAAGCAAGGAAGAAGAGCATTACAGGCTTGGGGAAATGCCAAGGAAAGGGCACAGAGTCAGACACCTCACTCCACATAGCCAATTAGTTGCATCATAGGCATCCATGATCTTGTTTGTGGATCCTTGTTACTGGCACTCTTTCTTTCCAGTCACTTGAATTATTTTTCATTTGACCTGGAAGATCTAGATTTTAGCTATGACCACATTTGTTATTCTGAATTTTGCAAACCTTGACAAGCACAAACATTTCTATATACAAAGAAAGAGGATTATATATGAAACCAAAAATCTGCATTTAATTCAGTTTGCTTTTCTTTTCAAAGGTATATAATAAATTGTGCAAATGAGATTCAAAACTGTATTATTTGTGTCTCTTGAAACTTTTATTCTCTTGTATCCATTTTGTATGAGATGCTACAAGGGCCCTCTTTTCTTTTCTTTTTCTTTTTTTTCTCTTCTTTTCTTCTTTCCTTTCTTTTTCAATTTGCCATCATTGGCTCTAGTCCTCTTCTTTCTCCTAATTTTCCCCATAGAACCAAATAAGCAAAATCAAGCAAAACAAACTCAGATTGGCCATGTCCAAAAATACATGTCTCAATGTTACCTTCAGGTCCTCCACCTCTCTATTAGGTAAGGAGTTCCCTGTTTCATCATTGGCAGCCTTGAGTCATGACTGCTTATTGCATTAATCAGACTTCTTAAATCTCTCAGGTTTTTGTAATGATGTTGTAGTTATTAAATTATTCTCCTGGTTCTGCTCATTTTGCCTTGTATTGGTTCATTAAGTCTTTCCAGGTTCCCCTGAATCTACTCCTCTCATCATTTCTTACACTATAATAATATTCCATTCTATTTCTTATGCCATAATTGTTTCAGCCATTCCTCAATTCGTGGGCTTTGAGGTTATTTGCTAGAGAAAAAAGTAATACTCTGTGCGTCTTTGTGTGTGTGTGTGTGTGTGTGTGTGTGTGTGAATTTATCCTTTTCATCTTTCAAATAATATGAGGGTTTGTTTAGAGAACTCTAGAGAATCTACTAAAAAAATTAATTGAAATTTTCTTTGCAGACACGCTGAAGTCAAGTCTCAAGACAGTCACATATCAAGCTGCTGCTGCTGACTAGAAAAGATGATGCTGAGCACCAAAGGAGAAGAAGGCTTTGTGGTGAAGGTCCGGGGCTTGCCTTGGTCATGCTCAGTCAGTGATGTCCAACATTTCTTCTCAGAATGCAAAATTCAAAATGGGACATCAGGCATCCATTTCATCTATACCAGAGAAGGGAGACCAAGTGGAGAAGCATTCATTGAACTCAATTCAGAAGATGAAGTCAAACTGGCACTGAAAAAGGATAGAGAGACTATGGCACATAGATATATTGAAGTATTCAAGTCAAACAAGATTGAAATGGATTGGACATTGAAGCATACTGTTCCAAATAGCCTTGACACTGCCAGTGATGGCTATGTGCGCCTTAGAGGACTCCCATTTAGCTGCAACAAGGAAGACATTATTCAGTTTTTTTCAGGGTTGGAAATCATGCCAAATGGGATAACATTGCCAGTAGACTTTCGAGGGAGGAATAGTGGGGAAGCCTTTGTTCAGTTTTCCACTCAGGAAATAGCTGAAAAGGCTCTAAAGAAACACAAGGAAAGAATAGGGCACAGGTATATTGAAATCTTCAAGAGTAGCCAAGCAGAAGTGCATAATCATTATGATCCGCCTCAAAAGCTAATGGCTAGGCAACGTCCAGGTCCTTATGATAGACCTCAGGCTGGCAGATGCCATGACAGACTTGGTAGAGGTACTGAGATTGAAGGAATGAGGTATGGTGCCTATGAAATTGGGTATACAGGTTATGATGACTACAATGTATATAGTAATGAATATTACTTTGGAAGAGATCTCAATTACTATTTAGGAATGTCTGCCCACAGCTACGGAGAAAGCTGGTCCACCTTCCAGAGTCCAGCACGACATTTTGTGCACATGAGAGGACTACCTTACAAAGCTACTGAAAATGATATCTATGATTTTTTCTCTCCACTCAAACCTGTGGGAGCATATATTGAAATTGGACCTGACGGCAGAGTGACTGGAGAAGCAGATGTTGAATTTGCTACTCATGAAGATGCTGTGGCAGCTATGTCAAAAGACAAAGCAAATATGCAACACAGGTATATAGAACTCTTCTTGAATTCTATAGCAGAAGCAGACAGTGGTGTTTATGATTCCCAAATGATAGGAGGCATGGGCTTGTCAAACCAGTCTAGTTATGACAGTTCATCTATCCAGAAATTGAATGAGGCTTATGGAGGGACCTACAATGGTCAGACCAGCATGAACAAATGTGACCAAATTTTACAGGAAAATTTCAGCAATTTTTCAACCATACATTGCATAGACAACCAGGCAGAGGTAAACAGCAGCTACAATAGCTCGGAGAGCTTTGCATCTATGAGAATGAATAGAATGGAAGAAATATCAGGGTTGTCCAGGATGGGAAGTGAATCAGTAATGTATCCTGATTATTGACCCTTAGTCAACTTTTCTAAAAAGAAAAACACACAAAAATGATGTTTTGTAATTCAATTTTATGGTTTAAGCTTACTGTAACTGAAATCAGAATTGTTTTTTAGAACTCCAAATTTGATATTTTTAAAACACAGGAAAAATTCATTCATGATATAATAAGCAAGCTGAGTAAAGATTATAACTGCAAAAAATTTTTTCCCTTATTCTCAAGGTAGTTATGTTGTCTACGTGTACTTGAATATTGAATTTAAAGCAATCTCGGTTCTGTAACATGTTACTTTTATGTCAGACTAGCAGGATTGCTAAAATGTGTCCTGGGAGACATGCTTTGAAAATATATTTCCTCAATTACATGTAAAAATTATTTTTAATGTTGGATTTCTAAAATTTTGAGTTCTGAATTCTCTCCATCCTTCCTTTCCCTCCCCTCATTTAGATGGACACTACTTTTCTATAGATTTTACATGTACAGTCATGCAGAACATATTTCCATATTAGCCATATTGCAAAAGAAAACAGTCAGTCATGAAGAGTCAGACATGATAACAATCAACAACAAGCATCAACAACAATAAAAGAAAACAGACAAAACCCTACAAAATAAAGTTAAAAAGCATGCTTTGTTCTCCACTCAACTCAATCAGTTTATTCTCTAGAGGTATATAGCAATTTTCACCACAAGTCCTTCAGAATTTCCTTGGATCATTGTATTACTGAGAATAGTTAAATCATTCCTAGTAGATCATCATACAATATTGCTGTTACTGTACACATTGGTTCTGTTCCCCTGGTTCTGTTTGTTTTACTTTGTATCACTTCATATAAGTCTAGCCAGTTTTTTAAGCCATCCTACTCCTCATTTATTACAACACAATAGTATTCCATCAAAATCATATAGCACAACTTTTTCAGCCATTCCTCAATTAATGGGCATCCCCTGGATTCATAAAAGTGCTGGTATAAACATTTTGGACATATAGATCCTTTTTTCCTTGTTCTTTGATCTCTTTGGTATATAGACATAGCCTACTATGTCTATTGTTGGGTCAAAGGATATGTAGTTTTTTAGTAATGCACAATTCCAAATTTTTCTCCAGAATGTTTTGACCAATTCTTAGTTCCACTAACAATACATTAGAGTCCCAATTTTTCCATATTCCCTCCAGGGGTTGACATGAATTAAAACAAAATCAATCAAACAAGGAACTGTATGAATCAGGAAGGAAACATGATATGTTCTCTTTTATTTCCTTAACTATCCTATAAGGCACATTTAAGGTTTTTTAAGTCAATGAGGACAATTTTCAGAAACAATATGGATGTTCTTGAACTTTGGTCTTGGTATTGATATTAAATTGTGAGGCATTGATTTAAATCTTTCATTGGATTGGAATTTCCTTTTAGATGTGTTGTATCAAGTGAAACTTGTCAAATAAACCTTTCAAAAATTAATTGAGGGGGTGGATCCAAGATGATGCAGTAGATGCAGAACACAGACAACTCTCTATATTTTTAATTGATTTTTTTCTAATAATAAGATGATGAGATCTAATTGGATAGCTGGGTTTGTCCATATTGCCCATGAGATCCGATCTGAGGAACTTGGCAGTTCTCTGATTTAAGGGAAATTCATGTCACTTTAATAGTGTAACACTAAGCACTGGTTTAAGGGTGATTGTGAAATTAGAAGAAATTGCCACGGCATCATTAGTTGGAGAGCAGAAGAAATGTTGATTTGCTTAGCAAGAAAGCAGTGGTGGGGAGGCGGGGGAACGTGGAAACATAAAAACAGTTATTAGCAGAAAAGCAACTTTTTTTGTGGCATAGAACATTCATGACGAAAATGAACACAACAATGCCTACAATCCCAGAGTTGTAAGTTGTTCCATGTACATAAGCTGTTCTTATTTGTGTGACTCCTTGCTAGATTTATCTGAGTATGATCATCTCCACCCACTCCTATAGGAAAAGAATGTTACAAAGTTTACTGTGTGGACTGTGATGTATTGATCACTATTGTGTTTCTCTTATCTTGTGTACCTGTAATCATTAAATAAAAGTTTTATGTTTGAATTAATGGTATTGTTATGATTAATTTTGTATAAATAGGAAATATGCCAGTGTCAGGAACTACAGAGGTAGGTAGCCCCAACTCCTCATCCCACCCCACACAAATACATGCAAGAAAACAAAACAAAACATCCCTGCCTAATACCACCATAGCTGCTGCCATATCAATATTGATCCCAGAAATGAGAGCTCTACATACCTGTAAATACTGTCAACCACATGACTAAAACTGCCTTTACTAGCTCACCATTCAATACATGGTAGGAACAACAGGAGGCATGACTATCCAGTTAGTCACCAGCCCAGAGACTCCAGACATGAATAGTGTCTACTTGGTCAACCTCTGCCTGGCTAGAAGCCACCTCAACCAAGGCAAACTGATGTCAATATCTTTTGACCAGCAAGGCTAATGACCAGGTCCCCTGACTTGGCCACTGTGATCCTCCTTCCCCACTCTCATCCCAGAGGGCCCACAGATTGTTACAGTTTTCCCCCTTCCTCCTTTCTCTTGCCCCTCTCCGTGATGGCAAGCAATCTGATATAGGCTATACATGTACAATCATATTAAACATATTTCTAAATTAGTCATGTTGTGAAAGAAGAATCAGAACCAAAGGGAAAAACCATGAAAAAGAAAGAAAGGAAGGAAGAAATAGTATGCTTCAATCTGCATTCAGACTCTGTAGCACTTTCTCTGGATGTGGATAGCATTTTCCATCATGAGTCTTTTGGAATGGTGTTATATCATTGTATTGCTGAGAAGAGCTAAGTCTATCAAAGTTGATCATTGCACTGTGTTGCTGTTGCTGTTGTTGTTTACAATATTCTCCTGGTTCTGCACACTTCACTTGGTATCACTTCATGTAAGTCTTTCCAGGTTTTCTGAAAACTGCCTGCTCATCAATTCTTATAGCCACAAGAGTATTCCATTGCATTCATATACCACAACTTATCCAGCCATTCCCCAGTTGATGCACAAACCCTCAATTTCCAATTCTTTGCCAGCACAAAAAGAGCTGCTATAAATACTTTTGTACATTAAGGTCATTTCCCCTTTTTGGTGATCTCTTTGGGATATAGACCTGAAAGTGCTATTGCTGGGTCAAAGGGTATGCACAGTTTTATAGCCCTTTGGGTATAGTTCCAAACTGGTCTCCAGAATGGTTGGATCAGTTTGCAATTTCACCAGCAATGCATTAATGTTTCAATTTTCCCACATCTTCGCCAATATTTATCATTTTCCTTTCTTCTTGTCATGTTAGGCAATCTGATAGATGTCATATGGTACCTACCAGTTGTTTTGATTTGCATTTCTGTAATCAACAGTGATTTAGAGCATTTTTCATATAACTATAGATATCTTTAATTTCTTCCTCTGAAAATTGCCTATTCATATTCTTTGACCATTTATCAATTAGGGAATAATTTGTATTCTTATAAATTTGACTCGGTTCTTTATATATTTTAGAAAAGAGCCCTTTATCAGAGATACTGGCTGTACAAAATTCCTTCTCATATTTCTGCTTTCCTACTAGTCTTGGTTATATTGGCTTTGTTTGTGCAAAACTTTTTAAATTTAATGTAATCAGAATTATCCATTTTGAATTTCTCAATGTTTTCTGTGTCTTGGTTGGTCACAAATTCTTCCTTTCTCCATGGATCTGACAGGTAAACTATTGCTTGCTCTCTTAATTTTCTTATGGTATCCCCCTATATGTCTAAATTATGTACCTGTTACGACTTTATCTTGGTATCTAGTGTAAGGAGTTTGTCTATGCCTAGTTTCTGCCATATTACTTTCCAGTTTTCCCAGCAGTTTTTGTCAAATAGTGAGTTCTTATCCCAGAAGATGATCGTTCAGTTTATCAAACAGTAGATTACTATAGTTACTGACTACTGTGTCTTCTGTACCTAATGTATTTCACTGATTCACCACTCTATTTCTTAGCCAATGATAAACATTTCTGATGATTGCTACTTTATACTATAGTTTTACTGGTACAACTAGGTCACCTTCTTTTATGTTTTTTTTTCATTAATTCTCTTGTTATTCTTGACTTTTTGTTCTTCCAGATGAATTTTGTTATTTTTTCTAGCTCTATAAAATAATTTTTGGTATTTTGATTGGTATGGCACTGAATAAGTAAATTAACTTAGGTAGAATTGTAATTTTTATTACATTAGCTCAGGCTACCCATGGGAAATTGATTTTTTCCCCCAGTTATTTAGATCTGACCTTATCTGTGTGAAAAGTGTTTTGTAACTATGTTCATATAGCTCCTGGGTTTGTTTTGGCAGGTAGAGTCTCAAATATTTTATATTGTCTGTAGTTATTTTAAGTGGAATTTCTCTATCTCTTGCTGCTGTGCTTTGTTGGTAATATATAGAAATACTAATGATTTTGCGAGTTTATTTTATATCCTGCAACTTTGTAAAGTTGTTTATTATTTCAAGTAGTTTTTTTAGTTGATTATTTAGGATTCTTTACATATATCATGATATCATCTGCAAAGAGTGACGACTTTGTTTCCTCATTGCATATTCTTATTCCTTCAATTTCTTTTTCTTCTCTTATTGTTGAAGTTAACATTCCTAGTACAATGCTGAATAATGGTGGTCATAATGGACATCTTTGTTTCACTCCTGAATTTATTGGGAAACCTCCTAACTTTTAGTCATTACATATAATGCTTATTGGTGGTTTTAGATAGATGCTACCTATAATTTTAAGGAAAACTTGATTTATTCCTATGCACTCTAGTGTTTTTAATAGGAATGGGTGTTGTATCTTGTCAAAAGCTTTTTCTGTATCTATTGAGATAATCATACAATTTCTAATGTTTTTGTATTAATATGGTCAATTATGCTGATAGTTTTCCTAATAGTGAACCAGCCTTTCATTCCTGGTGTAAAACACACATGGTTATAGCATATTATCCTTATGATACATTTCTGTAATATTCTTGCTAGTACTTTATTTAAATTTTTGCATGAATATTCATTAGGGAAATTTTCTTTCTCTGTTTTGGCTCTAGATGGTTTAGGTATCAGCACCATATTTGTATCATAAAAAGAATTTGGTAGAACTCCTTCTTTGCCTATTTTTCCAAATAGTTTATATCATTTACAAATTAATTGTTCTTTAAATGGTTAGACGAATTCATTGGAAATCCATCTGCCTGTGGAGATTTTCTGTTATGGAGTTAACCGATGGCTTGTTTAATTTCTTTTCCTGAAATGGGGTTATTTAAGTATTCTATTTCCTCTATCTTTCCATGGTCCTTTATTACATATAATTTTCATTACAGCATTATCTGAAAAGTGTGTATTTAATATTTCTGCTATTTTGCATTGGATTTTGAGGTTTTTATGCCTTAGTACAGGTCACTTTTTCTGTAGGTGACATATACCACTGAGAAAAAGGTATATTCCTCCTTATCCCCATTCAGTTTTCTCCGGAGGTCTATCATATCTAACTTTTCTAAAATTCTGTTCACCTCCTTAACTTCTTTCTTGTTTATTTTGTGGTTAGATTCATTTAGTTCTGAGAGGGGGAGGGGGAGGTACCCCACAAGTATAATTTTTCTGTTTATTTTTCCTGTAACTCACTTAACTTCTTCTCTAAGGATTTGTATACTATGCCACTTGGTACATATATGTTTAGTATGGTGTTAGTTCATTGTCTATGGTACCTTTTAGAAGGATGTACTTTTCTTCCTTATCTCTTTTAATTAGATCTATTTTTGCTTTTGTTTTGTCTGACATCAGGACTGTTGCCCTTGCTTTTTTTTTAACCTCAGCAGATGCATAATATATTCGACTCCTGCCTTTTACCTTTACTCTTTTTGTATCTCTCTGTTTCAAATGTCTTTCTTGTAAATAACATATTGTAGGATTCTGATTTTTAATCCATTCTGCTGTCTGTTTTCATTTTATCAGAGCATTCATCCTATTCACATTTACAGTTATGAATACATTTATAGTTATCAATATTGTATCTTTATCTCCATCATATTTCCTCTTCCTTCCTTTCTTCTGCAACTGAAAAAGCTAGGAAAAAAAACCAGAATGAAAATCCTCAATTAAATACCAAATTAGAAATACTGAAAACCAAAGATCAATAAAATTGAAACCAAGAAAACTATTGAACTAATAAAATTAAGGGCTCATTTTATGAAAAGAAAAACAATAAAATTGATAAACCTTTGGTCAATTTGATTTAAAAAAAGGAAGAAGAAAACCAAATTACCAGCATCAAAAATAAAAAGGGTGAATTCACTTCCAATGAAGAGGAAATTAAAACAACAATTAGGAATTATTTTGCCCAATTTTATGCCCACAAATGTGACAACCTGAGGGAAATGGATGAATATTTACAAAAATATAAATTGCCCAGGTTAATAGAAGAGGAAGTAAAATACCTAAATAACCTCATCTGAGAAAAAAGAAATTGAGCAAGCCATCAATGAACTCCTTAGGAAAAAAACTCTAGGACCAGGTGGTTTTATATGTGATCAAACATTTAAAGAACAATTAAGTCCTATACTTTATAGACTATTTGGGAAAATAGGTGAAGAAAGAGTCCTACCAAATTCTTTTTATGACACAAATATGTTACTAATACCTAAACCAGGAAGAGCCAAAACAGAGAAAGAAAATTATAGACCAATTTCCTTAATCCATATTGATAAAAATTTTTTAATAAAATACTAGTAAAAAGATTGCAGCAACTTCTCCCAAGAATAATATTCTATGAGCAGGTCGGATTTATTCCAAGAATGCAAGACTGGTTCAGTATTAGGAAAGCTATCAACATAATTGGTCATATCAACAAAAAAACTAGCAGAAACCATATAATTATCTCAATAGATGAAGAAAAAGCTTTTGACAAAGTACCACACCCACTCCTATTAAAAGACTAGAAAGCATAGGAATAAATGGAGTCTTCCTTAAAATTATAAGTAGCATCTACCTAAAACCATCAGCAAACATTATATGTTATGGAAATAAGCTAGATGTATTCCCAATAAGATCAGGGGTGAAAAAAGGACACCCAGGATCATCCCTATTATTTAATTTGGTACTAGAAATGTTAGCTTTAACAATAAGGGAAGAAAAAGAAATTGAAGGAACTAGAATAGGGAAAGAAGAAACTAAGTTATCATTCTTTGCAGATGATATGATGATTTACTTAGAGAATCCTAGAGAATCAAGTCAAAAAATGACTTTGAAATTATAAAAAACTTTAGAAAAGTTGCAGGATATAAAATAAACCCACACAAATCCTTGGCATTCCTATTTATTATTAACAAAACCTGACAGCAAGAAATAGAGAAATTCCATTTAAAGTTACTGTAGTCACTATAAGATATTTGGGAGTCTATCTGCCAGGACAAACCCAATGTCTATATGAATACAATTATGAAACACTTTTCATACAAATAAGGTGAGATCTAAATAAATGGAAAAACATCAACTGCTCATGGTTAGGCTGAGCTAATACAATAAAAATGACAATTTTACCTAAATTAGTTCATTTATTCAGTTCCATACCAATCAAACTACTAAAAAAAATTTACAGAGCTGGGTAAAATAATAACAAAATTCATCTGGAAGAACAACTGCTCCAGAATATCAAGGGAATTAATGAAAAGAAATGCTAGGGAAGGTGGCCTAGCCATATCAGATATTAAACTGTACTATAAAGCCGCAGTCATCAAAACTACTTGGTACTGGCTAAGAAACAGAGTGGTGGATCAGTGGAATAGGTCAGGTACACAAGATGCTGTAGTCAACGATTATAGCAATCTACTCTTTGACAAACTCAAAGAATCCATCTTCTGGGCCAAGAATTCACTATTTCACAAAAACTGCTAGGGAAATTTGAAAATGGTATGGCAGAAACTGGGCATAGACCAATATCTTACACCATATACCAAAATAATGTCAAAATAGGTTCATGATTTAGGAATAAAGGCCGATACTATAAGCAATTTGGGAGAGCAAGGAATAGTTTACCTGTCAGATTTGTGGGAAAGGGAAGAATTTGTGACCCAACAAGAGATAGAGAGTGTTGCAAAATGCAAAATGGATAATTTTATGTTAAATTGTAAAAATTTTGTATACATAAAGCCAATGCAACTAAGATGAGGAGGGAAGCAGAAAATTGGGAGATAATCTTTACAGCCAGTATCTCTGATAAAGGCCTCATATCTAAAATATGCAGGGAACTGAGCCAAAATTTATAGGAGTACAAGTCATTCCCCAATTGAGAAATGTTCAAAGGATATGAACAGGTAATTATCAGGGGAAGAAATTAAAGATATCTATAGTCATGTGAAAAATGCACTAAATCACTATTGATTAGAGAAATGCAAATCAAAGCAACTCTTAGGTACCACATCTCTCCTGTCAGATTGGCTAACATGACAAAATAGGAAAATGACAAATGCTGGTGAGGATGTGAGAAAATTGGAACATTAATACATTTTTGGTGGAGTTGTGAACTGATACAGACATTCTGGAGAGCAATTTGGAACTATGCCCAAAGGGCTATAAAAAGTGCATACCCTTTGACCCAGCAATACCACTTCTAGCGCTATATCCCAAAGAGATCATACAAGTGGGAAATGAAACCATATGTATAAAAATATTTATAGCAGCACTTTTTATGGTGGCAAAGAATTGGGAATGAGGGGATGCCCATCAATTGGGGAATGACTAAACAAACTGTGGTATATGA
Source organism: Trichosurus vulpecula (assembly GCF_011100635.1). NCBI lineage: Eukaryota > Metazoa > Chordata > Mammalia > Diprotodontia > Phalangeridae > Trichosurus > Trichosurus vulpecula. Next base: position 87,796,065 of record NC_050574.1, on the reverse strand, counting down.
AGGTAATGGAATACTTTTGTGCTATAAGAAATGAGAGGCAGATGGACTTCATTATAACCTGGAATGACTTATACACACTGATGCTGACTGAGTGGAGCAGAACTAGGAGATCATTATACATGATTACAGACACATGGTATCTGTAAGGAATAACTTTGATAGACTTGACTCCTCTCATCAATGCAAGGTTCAAAAATACTCATGATGGAAAAAAGCTATCCACATCCAGAGAAAGAATTGTGGAGTCTGAATGCAGGTTGAGGCTTGGTTTTGTTTCTCCTTTCTCATGATTCATTCCATTGGTTATAATTCTTCATTACAACTGGGCCATTATGTAAATAAGTTCAAAATTAAGGTATATGTAGAAGCTACATTGGATTACATGCCATCTTGGGGGGTTAGGGGGAGGAGTGGGAGGCAGAGAAAATTTGGAACCCCAAAACTTGTGGAACTGAGTGTTGTAAACTAAAAATAAATAAATTTTAAAAAAGAGAGAGTGCTCAGAGGAGTCAGAATTAGACATATCAATCTCTGACTTCCCAATTATGAAGATGACTCCTGGTCCTCATTCCAAAACCTAGTGGAAAATCAGGAGGTGTGTGAGCTGTATGTATACAAAGAACAATATGAAGTCTCTTTCCTTAAGGAACTTTGAATGTCACTAGAAATACAATATATACACACTTGAAATGTTAAGTAACAGAAGAAATGTCTAGCAAAACATACAAGCAATAAGTGCCACAGAATTTAGGAAGAGGAAATGAATGCTATGGGCTGCAGTGTTCAGGAAGGGTTCCATTGAAGAAGTGTGACTCCTTTCGTGTTAGTACTCTGCTCCAGAACCTATAATGGCTCCCTGTTGCCAAACTCATAGTAGTAAGAATGAATATTTTAGACTGAATTATCAGATTTAGCTGTCCATATGGACCAGATTAACTGTGAAAACACCACCTCCATGTTCTGTAGATTTCTTCTAGCCTTTTTATGTCAAGCTACCACTTCTAACATATGGATGGCAAGAACAGCATGTCCCCCTCTTTTAATGAGAAGATAGAGATAGATGAGAAAGTTTAAGTGAATTCCATTGGGTTTTTGCCTAGGATCATAGAATCACAGAATCTCCAAATCAGAAGGAATCTCAGAGGTCATCTAATCCAACTTGTAGTTCAATAGGAATCTCTGCTACAAGATCCCCAATCTGACCAACTTGCCTGCTCTTTGAGTCCCCCAGTGAGTAAGGGAATTCTGTTCTTCTGGAGGCAGCCTACTCTGCTCTTGAATAGTTTGGAATCTTAGAAAAGCTGAAATCTGTATCTTTGCAACTTCCACCCAGGGCTCCTAGGTCTGTATTCTGAGGTCAAGGAGAACAAGTCTAATCCCTGTTCCCCATAGCAGCCCTATGAGAACTTGGAGTCATTATATCCCTCTCCCTTACCTCTGAACCCTATGTTTTTCCAGGATGTAGATCCTCAGTACTTTGAATCAATGACTGAATGACATATTCTCAAGGTCCCTACCACTCTGGCCTCACCTGTGTGGATAATCTCCAGTTTATTAATTTCTTTCCTAAAACATTGCCTTTAGAACTGAACACAATACTGTAGACGTGGTCTAGCCAGGGCAGAATGTAGCAGGATTACAGCCTCTGCTGTTTGGGATATTATCCCTCTGGGTATGCCTCTGTCTACATGCATCCATCCATTCTTTCTTTCCCTCCTGTCTCAAAAAAAGTGTCCTTCCTTCCCATAGCTAAACTTGTCCTCCCATATCATCTCTCCAGGGCCTTGAAAGCTTCCTATCTTTGTCAAACTATACAGGTCTTTCATGTATAGAAGGGGGAATTTCCTTAACCTGCTATTCTTTTAAGCTAATAATCTGCTCTGACCCTTTCCTTTTACTACTAATCCTGTCTGATAAACCCAGTGCCTTGAACGTAGTAAGTATTTAATAAATATTTGCTGAAAGAATGAATGATCCTACTTTGATAAGGCAGTATGGTCCAGTGGAAAGAAACCTGACTTTGAAGTGAGAGCCTCTGTCACTTACTACCTGTATGATCCCGGGACAACTCACTGAACCTCTCTGGTTTTCTTTCCTCATATGTAAAATGAGAGAGTAAGGCTAGATGATCTCTTATGTCAGGCCTGCACATCATATGGCCCATGGAACACTTACTGTCCACCAAAAGATTTTGGGTGTCCTGTGAAAAATATAGAGGATGTAAAAGAAAGTAAAGATGCAATGAATGCTTTGTCCAAGCCCTGCTTAAGCTGCCTTCCACTAGTCACTATTATGCCCATCATGTGTCCTGGATGGTAGGTTGCCACTGATCATTCTCTCCTGTTTGTCATGTGACCCATAGCATCCAACCATTTTCAGTCTGTCTCTACTCTGAGAGGAGCAAGAGTAGTGTCTTTTCACTGTGTTTTCAGTTGTTACTAAGTGTAAATAGTAAGAAAACCTGAAAAATATATTTAAATTTGTACCACTTAGCAAAGACTTTTTTATAACATTAATGTGATTTCATGATAAATAAAATCTTAAATAATAAGCACAATTAATTGATATTAGTTGAAATCTCTCTATTAAAAATATGGTTTATTTACAAAATAATTATTAATTATGCTTGGAAAGTGAGTCACTAAAAACCTATCTATGGCCTGAAGAAGTTTAGCCTATTTTAATTTTGGCCCCTAACTACTGCTAAGCTGTGCAGGTCTGTCTTACATCCTTTCTAGCTCTAAATTCAGCAATGTATAGCTGTTTCTTTGAGACCCCAAACTGAATCCTTATTTTGTTACAGTCCTCCATTTTCACCAACTGGTTTTCAGACAACAGAGAATAGGGACTATATTTGTCTCTATTTCTTCAACTTCTCCCTCCCCTAATGTCTAACACAGAGCTCTGCTGCCAGTGGTCTCTCAATTAATATTGTGAACTAATTAGCTGACAGAGCCCTTTATTGGAAAGCAAGATTCTTAATCTCTAATTGTGTTATGAGCATCATTGACAGTCTATTGAAGCTTATGGATCTTTGCTCAGAATAAAACTTTAATACATAAAGTTAAAACCACAGGATTACGAAGGAAACCAATTCTATTGAAATCACTATCAATTTTTAAAAAATTTTTTCCTTGGACCCTGGGGAAAGAACTCCTTTTCCAGAGCATTATAGAATTCTAGGTTTAGAAGCCTTTAGCCCAAACCTTCATTTGACAGATGAGAGAACTGATGCCAAGGGAGGTTAAGAGACTTGGTCAAGGATGCTCAGGGCCAGGAATTGGTCTAGAAAATAGGTGCTCCCACATCTTTCCCTACATTCAGTTTTGTTCTAGTCTGAAACATGTTACAGGGTAAAAAGATGGAGGGGAAAGAAGAAAGATTAATAATATCTGGACAAACCTAGGGCCAGAAGGTCTAGGCATAGGGAGGGGGTGCAAATCAGGGAAGCCTTGCTGGAGGGGGGTGAATGTTGAGTGGGGCAAGGAAATGAATTGTTAAGAGAGAGGGCGGAAGGTTCCCCTCCCCTCCCATTCCAAATGGGAGGCTCAGAGGTCTAAGGAATGTGAGACATGGGCTTTGAATTTTGAGAATGAGGGGAAGTTTTCAGACTGGAGCAGAAGCATAAGACCATAGAAGACAGAGATAGGGGCAAGACCAGATGAAGGGGCTAAACAAAGCCCATGCTGCTAAGTTCAGAATTTTCTTAAGTATATGGTAACCTCCCCCCTCAAAAATCAGAAAAAATACTGGATTGTACCAGCAACACAGACAGAAAGATAGATATATAGATAGTGAGAAATCCCTGTGCACACAAGTCTCCTACCCAGGCCCCTCGTTTTTAAAAAATCACCTTTTCCTGCTCAGGAAACCCTACACAAACTCCAGCTTTCAGTTTGAGTTCTGACTGGGCTTGAGGGGGTAGTTTAGGGGAAGTTGTGGTTGTCCACAGGGATGCCACCTATCCAGAACAAGAATAAAACTAAATGTTTAGAATCTTCCACAATGATCTATCATGCTGGAAACTGGGAATTTCTCTAAAATTTTCTTGAGTCCATTCCTATCTCACATCACAGAAAAGCCTCACCTGGTGACAATTTTACTCATAAAAGCTCTCAGGATCTTCCTGCAGTTTAGGAAACAAATGGAGAACACTTCTCTTTCTGCCTCTCTCTGGAGATACTAACTTCCAGTTCTCTTCTGTCCCAGTTTCTTTTGCTTTAGACCAAAGGGGCCTCCTCTTATTTATCTAGCCTCATCTAGCTATGCCACATGTACTTACCTATCAGAGTTCCTCTTTCTAGGATGCCCTTAAGCTCTAGTGACAAGAAAGGCAGCATAGTACAATGGGAAGAGGATTGGCTTAGACATCAGTGGACTTTGGGTCAAATCCTCCCACTGTCACTTTACTGTGTGACCTTGGAAAAGTCATTTAAATCTCTCTAGGCTTTAGTTTCTTCAACCCTCAAATGAAGGGGCTGGATTAAATAGCAACTAAAAAGTCTCTTCCAGCTTTAAATCCATGGTTCTATGATTCTTCCTTAGGCTTAAGGGTAGGGGGGAAAGCCTTAGGTAGGGGGCAGGGGAATCAATATCTTCTAAAGATTAGTCTCCCCATCTTCCTAGTTTTTGTTGTGCCTGGACAGTATAACTTAGAGTACCCCACACCTTAGTGTCATTTCCCCATCCACTGCCCCATGTGCCTCTAGTTCAGAGGACCTCACACCTTGTTCATATATATAGTTGATTGCATGTTGCCTCCCCCGCCCAACAGAGGCTCTAGGTGGCATGGTAGATAGAAAGCTAGACCTGGAATCAGGAGTTCAAATCTGCCCTCAGATACTTACTAGCTGTGTAGCCCTGTAACTTGTTAATAATAACTCAACCTGTACCTGCCTCAGTTTCCTTATTTGTAAAACAGGGATAATAATAGCACCTATCTCCCAGGGAGATACATTTGTACACCTCAAAGTGCTATGTAACTACTAGCTACTATTGAGGGCAGAGGCTATGTTTGCCTTCCATTTTATCCTCTATGCTTATCACAGTGCCCAACACCTAGTAAGTCTTGTTAACTGACTGGCACTATGTCTTATGATCCTGGGAACCACATTTTAGAAGGGACATGGAAAAGCTTGACTACATATAGAGAAGAGCAGGCAGGATTGGGATCTGACTCTTTAGATTGGTATTTTAACTTCAATGTTGGTGAGCATCTTCCATACTACCATCTAATTGTGGGGCACATGCATTCTCCATCTCTTCTTTCCCAACTATGCTCTGAAAAGCCCTACTGTTCTCTAGCAGCTTGCAAGAGTTCTGTCCCTATGCTCAAATTCGCACATGAAATGCATGCAGAAGGAAAAGGGATTCAGAAGACCTAAGGATTTACGTGTGAACATACAAAATTCTGGGCCACAGACTCTACCTTATAGCTGTAGGTGTATTTATTCCTTGGTTCAGTCAAGTGGTTCACCAGAAAGTCATAAAATATGATTTTTACCACCCAAAGTGGAGAATCTATCCTTGTTTCTCAGTTAAGAAAGCTCATAGTCCAAGGGTTCTTGACTTTTTATCGATGACATTAAAAATATTTTTGTGGAATGGAATTATATTTTATTATTTGATATCTTTAGTTTTCTACATTGATTTCCGCAAGATTTTGGGTTACAAATTTTCTCCCCATTTCTACCCTCCCTCACTCCAAGATGGCATATATACCCCAGTCAGCCCTCCCTTCTGTCACCCCACTCCATCCCCCCCCATTCCCTTCACCCTTACTTTTTTGTAGGGCAAGATAGATTTCTATATCCCATTGCCTGTATATTTTATTTCCCAGTTGCATGCAAAACAACTTTTTTTGAGCATCTGCTTTTAGAATTTGAGTTCCAAATTCTCTCCCCTCTTCCCTCCCCACGCACCCTCCCTAGGAAGGCAAGCAATTCAACATAGGCCACACAAGTATCATTGTGTAAAACACTTCCCCAAAAATCATGTTGTGAAAGACCATTTCCTTCCATCCTGTCCTGTCCCCCTTTATTCAATATTCTCCCTTGACCCTGTCTCTTTTCAAAAGTGTTTGCTTTTGATTATCTCCTCCTCCAATCTGCCCTCTCTTCTATCATTCCCCCCCATTCTTATCCCCTTCCCCCTACTTTCCTGTGGGGTAAGATAACCAATTGAGTGTGTATGTTATTCCCTCGTCAAGTCAAATCAGATGAGAGCAAGTTTCAGTCATTCCCTCTCAACTGCTCCCTCTTATTTTCCAACAGAATTGCTTTTTCTTGCCATTTTATGTGAGATAATTTACTCCATTCTGTCTCTCCCTTTCTCCCTCTCTCAATATATTTCTTTCCCACCCCTTAATTTTATTTTTTTTAGATATCATCCCTTCATATTCAACTCACACTGTGCCTTCTGTGTGTGTATATATATGTGTGTATATATATATCTATATATATCTATATCTATATTTACACACACACACATTCCCTTCAACTACCCTAATATTGATAAAGGTCTCATGAATTACAAACATCATCTTTCCATGCAGCAATGTAAACAAAACGGTTCAACTTTAGTAAATCTCTTATGATTTCTCTTTCTTGTTTACCTTTTCATGCTTCTCTTGATTCTTGTGTTTGAAAGCCAAATTTTCTATTCAGCTCTGGTCTTTTCATTAAGAAAGCTTGAAAGTCCTCTATTTTATTGGAAATCCACATTTTGCCTTGGAGCATTATACTCAGTTTTGCTGGGTAGATGATGCTTGGTTTTAATCCTAGCTCTTTGACCTCCAGAATATCATATTCCAAGCCCTTCGATCCCTTCATGTAGAAGCTGCTAGATCTCATGTTATCCTGATTGTGTTTCCACAATACTCAAATTGTTTCTTTCTGGCTGTTTGCAGTATTTTCTCCTTGACCTAGGAACTCTGGAATTTGGCAACAATATTCCTAGGAGTTTTCTTTTTGGGATCTTTTTCAGAAGGCGATTGGTAGATTCTTTCAATTTCTATTTTACCCTCTGGTTCAAGCATATCAGGGCAGTTATCCTCGATAATTTCTTGAAAGATGATGTCTATGCTCTTTTTTGACCATGGCTTTCAGGTAGTTCAATAATTTTAAAATTATCTCTCCTGGATCTATTCTCCAGGTCAGTGGTTTTTCCAATGAGATATTTCACATTGTCTTCCATTTTTTCATTCTTTTGGTTCTTATTTGTGTTCCACTTGCTCCAATCTAATTTTTAAGATGGTATTTTCTTCATTGGTCTTTTGGACCTCCTTTAGCAAGTTGTTGACTTGTTTTTCATGAATTTTTTTTAAAATTTAATTTATTTAATATATTTACTTTTCAGCATTGATTTTCACAAGAGTTTGAATTACAAATTTTCTCCCCATTTCTACCCTCCCGCCCACTCCAAGATGGCATATATTCTGGTTGCCCCGTTCCCCAGTCAGCCCTCCCTTCTGTCATCCCACTCCCCTCCCATCCCCCTTTCCCTTCTTCTCTTGTAGGGCAAGAAAAATTTCTACGCCCCATTGCCTGTGTATCTTATTTCCTATTTGCATGCAAGAACATTTTTTTTTGTTTTTCAATGGTCTGTTTTTAAAACTTTGAGTTTCAAATTCTCTCCCTTCTTCCCTCCCCACCCACTCTCCCTAAGAAGGCAAGCAATTCAACATAGGCCACATGCATATCATTATGTAAAACCCTTCCACAATACTCATGTTGTGAAAGATTGACTATGTTTTGCTCCTTTCTAACTTATCCCCCTTTATTGAATTTTCTCCCTTGACCCTGTCCCTTTTTGAAAATGTTTGTTTTTGATTACCCCCTCCCCCTGTCTGCCCTCCTTTCTACTGTCCCCACTTTTTTATCTTCTTCCTCCTTCTTTCCTGTGGGGTAAGATACCCAATTGAGTGTGTATGGTATTCTCTCCTCAGGTCAAATCCAATGAGAGCAAGATTTATTCATTCTTCCTCACCTGCCCCCTCTTCCCTTCCTACAGAACTACTTTTTCTTGCCACTTTTATGTGAGATAATATACCCCATTCTATCTCTCCCTTTCTCCTTCTCTCAATATATTCCTCTCTTATCCCTTAATTTGATTTTATATTTTGATATCATCCCTTCATCTTCAACTCACCCTGTGCCCTCTCTCTCCCTCTGTCTCTCTCTCTCCTTCTCTAAATATATATATATATATATGTACATATATATATACACACACCTACATATATACATACATAGACACACACATACACACACACACACACATATGTATATTCCCTTCAGCTACTATGATACTGAGGTCTCAAGAATCATATACATCATCTTTCCATGTAGGAATGTAAAAAAAACAGTTCAACTTTAGTAAGTCCCTTATGATTTCTCTTTTTTTATTTACCTTTACATGCTTCTCTTGATTCTTCTGTTTGAAAGTCAAATTTTCTATTCAGCTCTGGTCTTTTCACTGAGAAAGCTTGAAAGTCCTCTATTTTGTTGAAAATCCATATTTTGCCTTGGAGCATGATACTCAGTTTTGCTGGGTAGGTGATTCTTGGTTTTAATCATAGCTCCATTGACTTCCGGAATATTGTATTCAAGGCCCTTTGATCCCTTAATGTAGAAGCTGCTAGATCTCTTATTATCCTGATTGTGTTTCCACAATACTCAAATTGTTTCTTTCTGGCTGCTTGCAGTATTTTCTCCTTGACCTGGGAGCTCTGAAATTTGGTGACAATATTCCTAAGAATTTTCTTTTTGGGATCTTTTGAGGAGGTGATCTGTGTATTCTTTCAATTTCTACTTTACCTTCTGGCTCTAGAATATCACAGCACTTCTTGATAATTTCTTGAAAGATGATATCTAGGCTCCTTTCTTGATCATGGCTTTCAGGTAGTCCAATAATTTTAAAATTATCTCTCCTGGATCTATTTTCCAGGTCAGTGGTTTTTCCAATGAGATATTTCACATTGTCTTCTACTTTTTCATTCCTTTGGTTCCGTTTTATAATATCTTGATTTATCATCAAGTCACTAGCTTCCACTTGCTGCAATCTAATTTTTAAAGTAGTATTTTCTTCAGTGGTCTTTTGGACCTCCTTTTCCATTTGGCTAATTCTGCCTTTCAAGGCATTCTTCTCCTCATTGGGTTTTTGGAGCTCTTTTGCCATTTGAGTTAGTCTATTTTTTAAGGTGTTGTTTTCTTCAGTGTATTTTTCAGTATTTTTTTGGGTCTCCTTTAGCAAGTCATTGACTTGTTTTTCATGGTTTTCTCACATCATTCTCATTTCTCTTCCCAATTTTTCCTCTATTTCTCTAACTTGCTTTTCCAAATCCTTTTTGAGCTCTTCCATGGCCTGAGACCAGTTCATATTTTTCTTGGAGGCTTTTGATGTAGGCTCTTTGACTTTGTTGACTTCTTCTGGCTGTATGTTTTGGTCTTTTTTGTCACCAAAGAAAGATTCCAAAGTGTGAGACTGAATCTGGGTGAGTTTTCACTGCCTGGCCATGTTCCCAGCCAACTTACTTCACCCTTGAGTTTTTTGTCAGGGTATGACTGCTTGTAGAGTAAAGAGTACTTTGTTCCAAGCTTGAGGGGATGCACTGTTGATTTCAGAGCTATTTCTATACAGCCACCTCTGCCACACCAGCACTCCTCCTTCCCCAAGAACCGCCAACCCGGACCTGACACAAATCTTAAGCAGGCTCTGCACTCCTGCTCTGATCAGCCACTTAATTCCTCCCACCAGGTGGGCCTGGGGTTGGAAGAAACTGCAGCTCTAGTTCTGTAGCTGCACCTCTCCTGGCTGCCCCTGGGGTGGTGGCTGAACTGTGAACTCTTTTCACTCTGTCCCCCGCAGCCTTTCCCACTAACCTTCTCTATTGTCTTTGGTGTTTGGGGGTTGAGAAGTCTGGTAACTGCCACAGCTCACTAGCTAGGGCCTGTTCCGCCTGGCTCCTGCTCTGGTTGGTCCTGCCGCTGCCCACACTGGGCTCTGCTCCCCTCCACTCCGTGCATGATAGACCTCATCCAGTGACCATCCAGGCTGTCCTGGGCTAGTTCCCTGCTTCTCTCTGCTATTTTGTGGGTTCTGCAGTTCTAGAATTTGTTCAGAGCCATTTTTTATAGGTTTTTGCATGGACCTGGCATGGAGCTCACACAAGTCCCTGCTTTCCAGCCACCATCTTGACTCTGCCCCCCTTTCATGAACTTTTTGCATCACTCTCATTTCTCTTCCCAATTTTTCCTCTACTTCTCTTACTTGCTTTTCCAAATCCTTTTTGAGCTCTTCCATGGCCTGAGACCAATTCTTATTTTTCTTGGAGGCTTTTGATGCAGGCTCTTTGACTTTGTTGGCTTCTTCTGGCTGTATGTTTTTATCTTCTTTGTCACCAAAAAAAATTGTATAGTTTGAGTCTGAGTCTGAGTCCTTTTTTGCTGTCTGGTCATATTCCCAGGCAACTAATTGACCCTTTTTGTCAGGGTATGACTGCTTGTAGAGTACAGAGTACTTTGTCCCAAGCTTTAGCCCTGTGCTGCTCTTTTCAGAGCTACTTCTACTCCATTGTCACCACAAGCTCTGTCACACCTGTGCTCTTCCTCTCCCCGGAAGTGCCAACCAAGACTGGGACCCAGATCCAAGCATGGAGAAGCAAGAGAACCCCACCTTTGTGCCAGCAAAGCCCTCCCTGCACTTTCGCTCTGATCTACTGCTCAATTCCTCCCACTGTGTGGGCCAGGGACTCTGAAAGCAGCTGATCCTGGAGCTCTGGAAGCAGCTGCAGGAGCTTCCTGCTGCTGCTGCCACTGCCACACCACCTCCACTGCCCTGGGGGGGGGGGGGGCCTAGGGCCAGACTGTGTACCTCTCTAGCCCGATCCAGCTGTTTTCTCACTAATGTGCTCCATTGTTTTTGGAGTCCGTGGGTTGAAAAGTCTGGCAACTGCCACAGCTCAGTGATCCATCACCCTAAGGCCTTCTCCACCAGACTCCCGGTCTTGTTGGTCATGGGGCTGCCCATGCTGAGCTGCATTCTGCTCCCAGTGCAGTGCAAGAGAGCCTTCTCAGAGACCATTTAGGATATCCTGGGCTGGAGACCTGCTTCCCTCTGCTACTTCTTGGGTCCCACAGCTCTAGAATTTGTTCAGGGCCATTTTTTTACAGGCGTTTGGAGGCACTGGGGGAGAGCTTAAGTGAGTTCCTGCTTTCCAGCTGCCATCTTGGCTCTGCCCCCTCCCTTAAAATATTTTGATTTCTATATTTCAGTATAATTAGTTTTCCTTGTTATCTCATAAAATATATGTGAGGCAGTTGTATGGTACAGTGGATAGAACACTGGACCTGAAGTCAGGAAGATCTGAGTTCTAATCTAGTCTCAGGCACTTAGTAGCTGTGTAATCCTGTGCAAGTCTCTTAACCACTGTTTGCATCAGTTTCCTCATCTGTAAAATGAGGATAATAATAGTATCTACCTCCCATGGTTGTGCTTTACAAACTTTAAAGTGTTCTATAAATGCTAGATATCATTATTATTAATCTTCTGCATTGAAGTACACCATTCTGAGAAGGGATCAACAAGCTTCACAAGACTGCCAAAGGGGACCACAACAGAGAAAGTTTTAAGAGTACCTGTCATACTCCCTTGTCTATATATCTACCACTTTTTGTAAACTACCTGAGCACAGGGAGAAAGATTAGATTCTGATCAGGGCTTTATGTCTGTGTTTCCCCTGCAGCACCCAGCTCGACATTTTGCATAAAGCAGATAATCAACTAATATTTGTTGAGTTGACTAAGAGTCACCTTGTCACATGAAAATTAATGGAAGGATCTAGAGACATTTATCTTGGAAAAGAGAAGACTTAAGTGAGACATAATCAAAGTCTTCAAATATTTGTGTTCTTTTTTTGAGGAGGGAAGGCAGGGCCTTTGGGGTTAAGTGACTTGCCCAAGGTCACACAGATAGTATGTCAAGTGTCTGAGGCCAGATTTGAACTCAGATCCTCCTCACTTCCAGGCTGGTGTTCTACTTACTGTGCCACCTAGCTGCCCCCAGTCTTCAAATATTTGAGGGATTGTCATGGGGAGGGTGGGTGAAGGATCAGATCTGTTGTACTTTTCCCTAAAGGGCTGAACCATAAGAAGGTTTACGTTCAATATAAAGTAAAATTTCTTAATAATTAGAAGAAGGTGAAGACTCAAAGGCATGGTATTTGCAAGAAATTTCTTTTCTCCTTATCCACAGAAAGTGACAGTAAAAGGGTACCCAAAAACTCACTCCATGGAGATGGGGACCCACCTGGGAGAACCCTGGGTGAGATTGGCTTGGGGATTTTGGACTTTGGGAACAGTATTAATGCCCAATTCATTTTTTTTTCCTGAGGATCATGAGCTCTAACAAGGGAGAAAAGGGAAGGGCTGCAGGAAAAGTTATCCTTAGTTATTCTGTATAACCAGAGATAACTATCCCTAGTTATGGAGGTGCCCTGTACTCTGGTGGGGAGGGGGGAAAGGGTGTGATATGTGGCTGTGCATTTGTTTCTTTATTACATTATTTGAAAACCTGAATCCATTGGGCTAAGGCATGATGAAATGGGATCATTGATCAATCTGCCTAAAGACTTGAGTCCTTGGATGGTTTCCTCAGTTAGTCTATCTGGAGGCCTTAGTCCCTGAGAAGGGAAAACTTATTGTGTCACATCTTTTAAAAGACTACTTCCTATATTCTCCCCCCTCCAACTCCAACTTCCCAACCCCAGTATCCACCTGCTTAAGGGAAACTTCCAGGTCCTTCATTCTCTGAGGGGGCATCCAGGCTTCTGTGCTACCTTCTCTTTAAATGGCATATATTTATAACCCAGACTGCTCTCTGCTATGGGAACTCTGTGGAGGAAGAGTAGATAATTTGAGACACAGGGAGTTCTAGGAGCCTCTAGGGAGAATGTGATCAATTCCTCAGGAATCACCCTATGGAATAGCTGATACTCCACAGCTCACCAGTCTAGGTTGTCAAGGGAAGTAACATGATGTACTGGAATAGTCACTGGTTGTGGAGTCCATGGAACTGGATTTTTGGTATTTTGTCTCTATCACTAGTTATCTGTGTGAACTTGAAAGGTTACCTTTTTGGGCCTCAGTTTCCTCTTCTATAAAATGTCAATGATGTTACTTATACTCTCTACCTTGTAAGGTAAATCAGCATCATTTTCTATGCAGATTGAGAAAAAACATGTTGACAGCTTACACAAGCATTCACAGTTCTAATGAAACAATCTTATTTATGGTTGCATTTAGAGACTGCACTAAAACATAAAACTCAAAAAATATGCTTGTCTGTTTGTCTCTGGCAAGAAAAATGCCCTGATAGGAATTTAAATGAAAGAGAGTTTCCTTAAATTTATATGATGGTGGAGAGTCAATGTGGTACAGATGAAAAAGCATGAACATTGAGCAAATGTTTAGTGGACTGCCACGAAGCCAGAGTTGATCATCAGAGGGCAATCAAAGGGCTGTAGTGCCCCACAGGAAATGGCAAAAACTGAAAGAAGTCCTTCAGCACCCCGGACAGTGCATGCCCAAGAATAATAAGCTATGAGAAAGTATCAGCAGATCACAGCCTTTATGGGTGGAGGGAGAACCATTTGGATGCAATAACAAATCTTTTGAAATAATGACAGCATTTTCTTCACATTTCACACCCAAAGTCTGCCAGAATGACCCACATAAATGAGTTATGAGGCAATGTGATGTACTTGAAAAAGCAGTGGGCTTTGAGTCAGAAGAACTGGATTGAAGTCCTAGATCTGCCACTTTCTTGCTGTGAAATGATAGATAAGTCATTGACCTCTTTCAGGAAGTGCCTCATTTTTTATTTTTATTTATTTTTCAAACAGAAGAATATTCAATAGGACAATAATTGGGGCAGTGATGGAACTACCAGGTGAAATTTGAAATATACCTCTCCCCCACTACCTCCCTTTCCCCAACCCCCCAAAAACCCTAAAATGAATGGAGTAGCAGAAAAAACAAAGTATGTGTAAGTAGAATTCATTTTCATATGGAAAAAATTATTAACAAAATCTATTTTCTCTCTCTTTTACCTCCTCCTTTAATTTAAAAACAAAAAAAATCTTTGTAACAAATATGCATAGTCAAACAAAACAAATTTCCAAATTGGCTACATCCAAAAAAATATATCTCAATCTACTCTCTGAGTATTACCTTTGGGGCAGAAAGTGGGTAGCACGTTTCACCATGAGTTTGATAGAAAAATGATTGGTTATTGTGTTCATCAGAGTTCTTAAGTCTCCTGAAGTTGTTTGTGAATCCCCTGACTCTATCAAGATTCAGCTCAAACACTACCTTCCACAGAAAACCTTTTCTATTCATTCAAGATGCTAATGCCCTCCTCAGTAAGGAATTTTTTGTCTAAACTTTATGTATCTTTATGTACACACACACACACACACACACACACAGCGTGCATGCATGCACAATTACTGCATTAGAATGTACACATTTTGAAGACAGGGATTGTCTTGGTTTTAGTTTTGCATCTCTGAAGTATAGCATGGTATCTGATACACATTGAACACTTAATACATAATCATTGATTGATTAATTTATGGAATGATTGAGACCAATTCCTTAGAATGAATTCTTGGAATCAAAGGGATTAATTTTGAGAATTTTCAAAGGGAAATGGAGGTCAGCAAGAGCTTTCATAGCTTCATGAAAAATAAATAATGACAGACTCATCTCATTTCTTTTTCCTTATAGTAGTAGCATAGCTAGATTTGATCAAAACATTTGTCAATCTCCGTTGCTGAACTTGTGGATGAGATGGAGAGAGAGGTCCTTGGGAAATAGTTCCCAAACTGTGAACCACAGATCCCTGTGGGGAGTTGTTTTTCTTTTTCAAAGAAGTCCATGAATTAATAAAAGTGTACTAATGAAAAGAGAATAGATTTTGTTATATATTTTCTCAATGAAAAGAAACTAGTAGTACACTGCTTGCAAGTGAAAAATAAGAGAGGGGTTGTAGATTTGCTTATCTGAAATCCCAGATCCTAACACATGGGAGAATTGCTAATAAAAATATTATAATATTAGGTATATTGAAAGAGCTATATACATATGATAGGGCTCTATTTTTATTACTAACATTAGTACTATATTTTAGGGAAATACAACAATATGGCAGAAAGCACCCAGGATTTAGAATCTGAATTTGTACCCAAGTCTTTCTAATGCTACCACTTACTGTGTGACAATGGGCGAGTCAATTCCCAAATTGAGCTTCCATGTCATCATTTGTAAAATTGAGAGAATAATGCTTTACAGGGGCACTATAAAGAACATGCTTGTAAACAATCCTTTGAACTATAGCAAAGTGAGTTAGGAATATAGGAGTATAAGAATCTATTAATAATTCAATAAACATTAAGATCTCACTGTGTGATGACCGAAGTGATAACCTGGGTGGATTAGTTAGATTATACAGCATTCTCAAGTTTGGGTTGACTCTTGATCTTGGAGAGAGTTTGGAGGAGGGGAGCTAAGAGAGTAAAAGGAAATCACCAGGATCAATCTCGAGAGGCTCCCGGGAGGAGTCATCAGAACTTCCAAAGATCTAGTCAGTGTACATAGAGGGATGATGGAGGCAGGAGCAGATGGAGATGTTCTATGGGTTAAACTGAATGAGCTGATCAAAGATAATCCTAAAGGCAGGGACAATGACTTTCCCCCCTTCCTTTCTTCCTGCCTAGGGAGAAGATAGTTGTTCATGTGTCCTAGTCATGCTCTCTT
This sequence comes from Trichosurus vulpecula, assembly GCF_011100635.1. Classification (NCBI taxonomy): domain Eukaryota; kingdom Metazoa; phylum Chordata; class Mammalia; order Diprotodontia; family Phalangeridae; genus Trichosurus; species Trichosurus vulpecula. The sequence continues at coordinate 87,780,250 of NC_050574.1, read as the reverse complement.
ATTACCTACTTCCATTGACTCTTTTAGACTGATATGGTGGCTTTTCTCCTTTCCCAAATGTTTAATTTCTGTTTTGGTTGTTAAACTATGATAAAGTTACTGGTCACCAAATGACTCAGACTGTTTAATATTGTATACACAGATAGTGATCAGGAAAATAGGAGGGATTTCTTCTTTAATAGACAAGTGACATACCAGCCCAGAAGAACTGGAGCCCCAAACAGAAAAGAAAGGAGGACACGTTATTGATTACAAGCAATGCAAAAGTACCCCAAACCCCAGGCCTACTTTTATTTCCCTATTCCCTCTCCCCCCGCCCCCAAAAAGACAGATCAAGAAGCATCATTATATAGAGAAAAGTCATTGCGGATTTACCTTGAGAGACCTGATTCAACAGGCTTTCCTGATCTTTCTCTTTATTCTTTAATTCTGAACTTAACCAATATGAAATAGGATGAACATCTCCATATGTAAGGAACAGAAAAAAGGGAATTTTACATGAAGTTGTGAATCTTCATTATATACAATTTGCTTCATAAGAAACACAGTGTTTTAAAAGCTATCTTGCTTGTCTATTTCTTTTTGACTTTCATTCTCTTCTCTTCTATACAGTTTTAAATGTTTCAGTGACTCTCTTTTCTTACTTTAAAAAAATTGCTTTGATAGCACCATAGTCACCTAGCTTCTATACCTATTGTTCTCCTCAAAAAAAATCAAAGGAAAGAAAAATAAAATGCTTGTATCAGGTGTGTATATTCAAAACTGTAATCCCTGTGTTGGCCCTTTCCTAAAATGTACATCTCATTATTTGACTTAAGCTCATCATTTCTTTGCTTGCTTGACTTTTCAGAAAGCGCAGATGGGATGATGAAATGAAGACCTCACACAAGCCACATAGCCTAGTTGGAGGGCATGCAGCACACGTGATACCATGATGATGCTACCATAGCAAGCTAGCAGTCCTCCTAGTTCTGAACTCACTGGTTCTAATTGTTAGAGTAGTATCTTCAAATGTGAATTGCAACTCAGACAGAACAGAGTGGGCAGTTCATGGGTAAATTGCTCCATAGTGAGTATGGGACACAATAAACCATCCATATTCTCACATGTAGGACTAAGTAAGAGATTCTCATAATCCTAGACAGGTGAATATTGAATCTAATAACCTCAGCTTCATTAGTAAATACTGATTTGTTTTACCTGAAGTTCAAATTTCTACATGAGTAAGCTTAACATACTTCAAAGTCTACAATTCTCTAATTCCCTGATTCCCCCAAAGGGCAGAATTAGGAGAATGAGAAAATGTTTCACAAAGGGAGATTGAGATTTGACGTGTGGGAAGACTTCCTAGTAATTAGTACTGTCTCAAACCAAAGTAGTGAGGGTTCTAGTAAACTGAGATCTTCAAACATAGGGTAACTTATGATTTGTCAGGACTGTAGTAGAGGGAATTCTTTTTGTAGATACAATTTGGACTGGATAACCACTGGGGTTCCCTCCAATTCTTATAATCAAAAATCCAGTTGCAATTTGATAATGCTGGAGTTGCTCTTGCTCATCCTCCTACCCATGGTAGGAAACTCTTCTACAATGCCATGAAAAGTCACACATTCTCTATTTGACTGCCTCCCATGAGAGGATTTAGAGTTAGCCAGCTAAGTTTGCCCCCAAACAACAATTTGATTTTCTACAATTATCACCACTGGTCACTGTAAAATAGTTTCCATAGTGTTGTCAAGTGATATTTTCTAAGATGGAGAGCCCTAGACAATGAAGGATCACAGTTTGCTCCAAGTATAGGAGGCATTCCCCTTCATCTAGTCAGAATCCTGGTACCAGAGAAGCAGTGTTGTAGAATGGATAGAGAGCTGACCTTGAAGCTAGGAAGAGCTGGGTTTAAGGTCTGCCTCTGACACATACCAGCTGTGTAACCCTGAGGCAAGTCACCCAACCTCTCAACACTTTGAGAAACGCTATAAGACTATAAGTTTAAGAAATGATACCAATTAGTATTAGTAAAGGAAGTTTCCTTCTCTCAGAGTTCCTTATACAAACACTCATGAATATAGTTCCCATAGCCATCCTGGTCTTAAAATCTATGGTAATTGAGGCCTCACACAGGGTTTCTCCAATTTGAGCCTTCACACAGCGCACCAACAGTTCCTTAGCATACCTAACACTCGCTCTAGGATCTGTTTGGTCCTCAGGCCATAGATGATAGGGTTTAAGGTGGGTGGAATGACTAAATAAAAATCAGCAAGTAGCACCTGGGTGTGCAGAGGCACTACACCCTGCTCAAACCACTCCACATAGTGGGATATCAGCCCAGGAAAATAGTAGAGCACCATGACTCCTACATGTGAGCCACAGGTGCTGAGAGCCTTGAGTTGGGCATCCCTGGAGGAAAGTCTGAACACTGCCTGCAGAATCAGGCTGTAGGAGGTGGCAATAAAGGACACATCAGAACCCACAATGATAGAGGAACCAATCAGACTATAAAGGCTGCTAGGCATATAATCAGCACATGCCAACTTGGCCACAGCCATGTGCTCACAGTAGGAATGGGGGACCATGTGGGAGCCACAGAATGGCAGTTGACTCTCTATCCAGATCAGTGGAGTCATGTAGAGAACAGCTCTCCCGAGGATAGCCAGGCCAATCCCCAACATCATCTTGGGTGTGAGGATGGTTTGGTAGTGCAGGGGTTTGCATATGGCTACATAGCGATCAAAAGCCATGCCTAGTAACAGGCCTGTCTCAACAGATGTGGCTACATGGATCACATACATCTGAGCAAAGCAGGCAGTGAATGTGATGGCACCATCACCTGACCAAAAGATACTCAACATTTTTGGAGCTACAGAGGTCACCATGATGATGTCGACAGCTGCCAGAATGCACAGGAAGTAGTACATGGGCTCATGCAGAGTAAGGTCGACCCAAATCACAGTCAGAATCAGCGTGTTCCCTACAAGAGCCACAGCATACATAAAGCTCAATGGAGCTGCCAGCCATAGGTGTGCCCCCTCCAATCCTGGGATGCCTACAAGGATGAAAGAATTATCTGATGTCTGGTTGCAAGGTGATGCCAGCATGACAAGGGAGGCTTCTTTCCTGTGGGTAAAAGCAGAAAGCTTTTAAAAGGACAAAGAGCCCTGCTTAGACTCTTATCTCTCCCCAATGTCACCTCTTACTTGATGACTTAGTTATTATTTGGCTTCTAGTTTCTCTGCCAACTAGAAGATAGTTGGTAAGGAAAGAACAAAAATGTCTCAATTAGACAGCAGATGTCCATGAAAAGTAAAGAAATGAAAGGCAGTTGGGTGCTATTTTGTGGATTTCAGTTCACACAGCTGATTGGCATAATATCCTCAGGGACTGAAAGAAATGTTGGACATGACCTCTGGGCCACTGTCAGTGATTTGGAAGATTGCAGAGCACAGGAGACATGCTGCAGGAGTGAAGAAGAGTCAATGTTGTCTCAAGTTTCAAGAAAGGAATGATAATGAATGATAATGAAAACTATCGACCTGTGAGCTTGACCTCAATTCCTCAAAAAAAATTCTACTTTATATTGTGTGGAAAGGTGGTCAGTGAATGGCTAGAAAACAGCATTTCTCAAACTGTGGCCCATGGACCTCTGGGGGTCCCTGAGATCCCTTGAGTGGGTATGCAAGGTCGAAATTATTTTCATAATAATAACAAGGTGTAATTCACTTGTTAAAATATCCTTTTTCACCTACACATGTGTATGGTACCAAATTTTCTTCATTTATTTCAACAGCTTATCACAAGAGATTGAATTTTAGAATGAGGTAAGAGAATTCAGCTGTATTCTAGTAAGCCAGACTCTAGAGATTTGCCAAAGTATGTAAAGCAATGATACTCGTCTTACTATTTTTTTTTTTTTGCTTTGGGGGATGTGGTTATTTGTATTAAAATATTAACATCCAATGAATTTATTATTGTTTTAGTTAATTGATATTTCAAACTTAATCAGCTTAATTTCTAATGTGGTAAATAGGACCCTCATAAATATAGGCTCTTTGGGGTCCTCAATAAACTTTAAGAATGTAACAGGGTCCTGAGAGAAAAAAAAAAGCTTGAGAAATATAGATCTAGAAAATAAAGCAACAGACATAAAGTGTCTTCTGCAAAAGCAACTACTCCTGTTTTGACAGGTCCCGAACTGAAAGCTCAGGAGAATCTATACATATAGGTTACCTAGACTTTAGAGAAGCATTTGATAAAGTACCATGTTTTTGCAAAAAAGACGGCAAGGTGTATGTAACTACATGAATTCAGAAATGCTATTTAAAAAAAAAATCTAAGAAGTAGCTATGGATCCTTCAATGTCAAGTTTGAAGGAGGTCTCTAGTGGAGGACCAGGAATCGCTGTTTCTCCCTGGCTGATGAACGTTTTTATCACTGACTTAGGTAAAAGCACAGATGACATCTCTAATACATTTGTCATATTGTTGTAAGTAATATTTTCCACTTTTGTCATTTGAAGAGTCAGTATCTAAGCATGTCTTGACAAGCAAGAACATTGATGGGAATCTAATTAGATGGAATTTAATAGGGTTAAATTTCAAGTTTCTCATTTAGATTTTTAAAAAACGGGACTTTACAAATATTGAGTGTTCCAAAAGTCTCGGTGCAGTGATAAGCTTAAGAATGCAGTAAGAGTTTTAGGACACCCTGTACAATATGGGAGAGAAGCATGGTTAGACAATAATTTCTCTGGAAAAGAATCTGGACACATTAATGAACTTCAGACTAATGTGAGTCGAAAATGTGATGATGTCTGAAAAAGCTAATGAGCCCTTAGGCTACATTACAAGAGATGAGAATTCTGAGAATTAGGTGGGTCATAATCCTGTTTTTATTTTTCCCTGGTTTTAGCCTATAGGCATCATGTTACGTGAGAGGTCCCTAGAGACAAAGGTAAAGGAAAGGACAGGCATAGTCTTTGATCGAAAACACCTTCCTTTTTAAATTTCAGGTGGTGGGTGAAAATGGAAACCTGCAAAAAGGTTAACCTCAGTTGAAAACCTGCCTGAAAAGGGCCCTGGTGGGCCTATCTAGAGGCCAGAGACCCAGAGTGGGCAAGGAAGAGACCTCCAGTCAATCGAGGACAGTCTGAGTTCTAGGAGTAGGAACAATCCCTAAATCAATCCGTTGGGGAGCACAGACTCTGGCAGTGAGGGGGAGTGCCCTGTCATTCTGTTCGAGGGCCGAGCACCTGGGCCAGAGGAGGGGAGATATTCCCAATCAGACTCTCTGAAACCTTAAGACTCTGGGTCAGATCCTCAGTCATCCTCCCTGAGAGCCTGAGCTTCTGAACTCCAGAGCACACAAAATTGATTTTGTCCCATATCGTCAAAGAGACACCTACCTGAAATTCCGTCCTCTCTACCCCAGGACCTACCTGCCCTGAGAAAGCTTATAGGTCCTTCTTTCTCTGAAAGAGCAAAGGGAGCATCTGAGTTGCTCCCTCTCTAGATAAGGAGGATTTATAACCCATGCTCCTCCTTGCTCTGGGAACTTGTTGCCCTGGAGTCCAGTTAGGAGACCTGAATCTTCTCCCCAGAGAAAAGTCTGAGCTGGTGAGCTGTGGAGAATGGAATATCAGGAGAGCCAGCAAGTATAGGAGAAAAGATAATGGCTGTGGAGTCAGAAGACCTAGGCCTGAATGCTGCCCATATTTATGCCAATGCTAGGGAGGTGACCTTAGAGATACTTCCCTTTCTGGGCCCAATTCCTGTAAAATGGGCAACATACTCTTCTCTCTACTAAGCTCACTGGGCTGCTGCAGTGAAAGTAGTTGATCAACCTTAAGGACTGTGGAAATGTAAGTGGTTGTTCTCAGCATAGACAACTTGAGACAAATTACCATATGCTATATCTCCTCCTACTGGAGGAGACAATAAGTGGAGGACTGTGAATAGCCCCTGCTCTGTGGCAATGCTTGCCTACCTATGAATTCACTTAGGCCAATAAATGGAGGCAGGGTAGTACAGTGGAAAGAATATTGGAGACATCTCAGATACAGAGGGACTAGGTTTGAATCCAGCCCTGAAATTTACCTGTGATCTTCAGCAAGTCATCCAAACCCTTGGCCTCTCAGCATCCTCACCACTAAAATAAAGGTGGTTGGATTAGACTGGCCTGTAAAATTTTTCTGAGCTCCAGGACTCCAAGTCTCTGATCTTCTTGGAATCCAGGAGTCAGTATTATACAAAACTTCCTACTTTCCCCTCCTAGTTTCCTGGGTCAAATTAATATGCTCTTGGATCCATGCAATTGAAGGAAGGAGATTTATTGTGGACATTTAAGAATATAATTCTGAAAATGAGTGTGTAGATTTTACCAGATGGCCAAAGGGATCCATTATACAAAAAAGTTATTTATTATCACACTAGTTGATCTAATCAGCTCCTCATGGGTTCAGTTATCATTTCTATGGAGATGATTCTCAGATATTACACACAGCTTAAATTCTCTGCTGAGCTTCACTTTTGCATCAACAACTGCCTTTTAGACAACTCAAACTGGATGTCCCATAGGCATCCCAAACCCAACATACCTAAAACCAAGGCATTATCATTCCTTCCAAAGACTTTGCTCTTTAAAAATTCCCTGTTAGTGTCTGGGCATCACCAACCTCATAATTAACAAGGTCCATAACCTTAGTGTCATCCTCATCTCCCTCTTTGTACTCACCTCAGATATCCAAACTGTTGCCAAGTCTTGTCATTTCTACCTTCAAAACAACCATCTCTCATGCATGCCCCCTTCACTGCACAAATACTGTCACCACTTTTGTATAAGCACTTACTACCTCATACCTGGACAACTCCAATCACCTTCTCTTTGGTTTCACTGTCTTGAGATTTCCCCACTCCAATCCATTTTTATTCAACTGCCAAGTCCATCTTCCTAATGTGCAATTTTGAATCCTCTACTCAAAAAAATTACAGGAGTTCCTTATTACTTTCAGGATTAAATATCAAATTCCCTGACATCTCACTCTTCACCTTCTTCCCTCTGAGTTTCCCTGTCATTCACACTGTATATATTCTGTATGAACGTTGTTGTTGGCATAGTCTCCTCATTGAAATGTGAGCTTTTTGATGGCAGGGATTGTATTTTTCCTTTTCTTTGTATCCCCAGCATTTTCCTCACTGCTTAGCATACAGTAAATTTTTAATAAATGCTTGTTGATGGATTGACTGTCTAAGCAGTGCATAGGTAGTTCCTGCCAAGGAAAGCAATTGGAGCTGCATTACTCAAGTGCCTGTGGATGATGGTTCAGTACCTTCATAATAATGCATCTACAACTAATGTACAATCATATATCACTGCATCAGAATCAAGACACTTGCCTTCTGAGTGGGCCTGATCTAGTTAACCTCAAAACCTACTGCTATTTGACCAGCCCATTTTATACTGACAGTCTGCCTGACTTAGGATACTAAAATCCCTTTTACAAGTGTTGTAAACTAAAAATAAGAAATCTTAATTAAAAAAAAATTAATTTTATAAGTATGATATTAGCTAAGTAACAGAATAATACCTTGATTTCACAAGCCCTTGATCTAATTGTCTCCATACCATTATGAAGAATACAAGAATACATACTAGTAACAGATGACAAGCCTAAATAGTTAGCTAGCTAGACAGAGAGTGTGTTAGAACTAGTCAGCCTAAAATGATATTCCTTTCTACAGGCTAAATCATTTAGTAAATGGGTATGTGGCCTAGTCAATTTCCTGTCACTAGATATGCCTGATATCTGGGGCAGTGAATATTGAACCTGCTTGTTAGATTTGTATTTCCCAGACTATTGGCCAATTCACCTACAGTTGACAACAAACAGGGGATACCAGCCAATACTCACCCATTATCCCTTGGATGTCACCTATCCTGGGTTCCAGTCAACCTCTTCCTGAGGAACCATTGACACAGGGACAACTCTATACATCTTCTCAGCCTGAAGAATCTATGGATGATGCTGAGACCTTTTTTCTCAAATGAATTTGGTGGGAGAAATGATGGAATTCTAACAAAGCTACCCCCAGTCCCAATATTCTAACTTCCTTATAGGCCCCAGTGAACAGCAAGCCCATTGTACCTCCCTAGCCACTCACTTCCCACCCCACACAAACGTAGCCACCATCCCTGGCTAACCACTGCCCTCAGATCTAATTCACACATTTGAACAGATGTATTCTCATACTGCCAAGACTACAATACATATTTGTCTTGACCAGACAGGACCATAATAGCTAGCCCATTGGAGTGCCCCATGACCAGAATGCTTAACCACAGAACCACAGAAGGTACCCCTCCCCTGTTACCTAATCCCTAGATAAACACCTCTTGCCTTTTTAATCTTCACAATTTCTATAATGTAATTTCATCTCTAACCTATAAAAATCTATCTTACTTTCTCTGAAGCTGCTGGTTCCTCTAGGGACTCAGCCTGCTCCATGAGAGGTGTCAATCTCAATAAATGCCGATACTTGAATTAGAGGTGATCTGACTCTGAATTTTTTGAGATGGTTCCACCACAACACATAAGTCTCAACAGTTTTTGGTGTCCCTGGGTGAGCAGAGACTAAACCTAAATACTTTTTCTATTTTACCTTCAATATTTTCGCTCAAGTTTTTCTCTCTTTTTCTTAATCTGTACTCAGACCAGCCCCACTTTCCTTTACATTCCAAATAAAAAAAATTTAAAAAATGGGACTCACCCCAATTTTGTCCTGCTGTTTTGCACCTTAGAAACTAGAGGGAGTTAAAGGCCTAACAATTTGTACCAAGAGAGCCACATTTCTCCAATCACCCTCTGCAAAGAGCTTGTATAGTGCATTTTAAACAGACCACTGAAATCACAAAGTGATCCCATTATCAGTCAGAGGACCCCTTTATGTTTGCAGTTTTAAACACATTGCTGATATCAGATACACTGATTTAATTTAAAGATAAAATGCAAACTTTAGCTCTGAGAAGTAATTAGACCTAAGTTCAAACCTCTCAGCCTTCTTTTCCTTCTCAGTCCTTGCTTCCTCTGGACTGCCTGGGTTCTGATTCTCTTTCAGTTCTAAAATCTGCTATCTCTACCTTCCAGACTCTGCACAGTCTCCCCAAGCTTTAAAAATTCCTTAAAGGTTTTTCTAGCTGCTTTTTAAATCTCTCACCACAAAGCATAAAACATTTCACAAACATACACATACACACACAAACACATACAAGCCATTTGACAAGACAGTGTGCAATTTAGAATTTGAATTCAGACTGGTCAAAAATTCAGAGTTGCAATTTACTCTGACTGACTTCTGGTGAATTTCAAAAGGATCCTTCCCAGATACCCCCCACAGCCCCTGCTGCCCTCAGAACTCTGCCTCTCCAGCACTGCTGACCATGCAGGGATATTTCCACACCCTCTTGCTAAGGGCCAATTTTTAGAGGGGAGATAACTGGGGTACCTTTAAACCCCTTTCCCTGGTGCATTTCTCTCCTTGTTCCCCCATCCTAGCCTGAGATCTTTTTACCTTATGACTTCACTGTGACTTCTCCCTTCTGTTCCCTTCATGAGAGAGACCACAGTCAGCCACCCTCCTTCAGTTTGCTCACTTTTATCAGAACGCCTCTCAGACCAAAGTGACACTTAAATAATCAATTTTCTCACCTTGACCTGTGCACAGTGTCTCCAGGTTGGGGTGGGTATATACCTATTATTCTTTTATTTGCATTCCTAGCTTCACAGCGTTTCCATAAATTGTCCTTGGAAGTTATTAGTCTATAGAGGGGAAAACCACTTGCCAGTGGATGGGGCCCCGAAAATCACCAGGGTGCCTCCTTTTCTCCATAGTGGCTTTTCCCTTTTTGATTGTTGGATCCCAGATGAGCCCCCTAATTGTGACAAGCATGCTCACTCTAGACAGTACAAGACTCCTTAATGAAGCCAGGAAAGCTCTCGTTTTATTTTACATTCATCATACATTTCTAGTGAAGGGGTAACTGCCTAATACACTTCCTCAAACAAACACAAAGCTATTTCTTCCCTGCTCCTAATTCCATTTTTACCCCTTGCTCTCCACTGGCTGGATGCAACCTCCTGAACTGCCCACTTCATGTTCTCCTCCTTGATATGATTGCCCTCCCTTGTCATGTATTGCACATGCATCGAAATTACCTTGCTCTTCCCTGGTGGTGTGTTGGATAATATTAAATGGCTCATTAAGCATGCATACCAGCTCCTGACCTTTTACTTAATCAGAAGCCTGGTTCTACTGGGTCACAAGTCTGATTAGAACCAGTTACCTCTGGATTACTTCCTGTTTTCACTCAAAGCTGGGAGTAGATTTAATCCTGTGGAAACAGAGCCATTCCCCATAATAATTATATTTATTATGGAGGGGGGAGAGATTGGAAAAGGAAAAAAATCAGTAAAACTGATTAATACACAGCAAAAAAAACCTGTAAGTACATGCACTATCTTACTTCCATTGTCTCCTGCCTCGGCAACAAAAGTGGTTTATGGTATCTTCTCAAATCTCTTTAGATCCATTCCAAAATGGATCCAAAAAGGCTTGTTTGTATGAAATTGGCAGTGATGCACTGAAAAATTCCTCCTCTACAAAGAGAACTGGGTGATGAGAGGGACCAGGCAAGAGGTGCTGCTTCAGGTTACTCCAGACTTGATGGAAAGGTAGATCTGGAGACAGGTGTTTGCTTGCTTGTTTTGGTTTTGTTTTTCACAGTCCTCTGCTGAAGCATTTCAGAGGCCTGGTTGGCTGCTGAGTTGGTCATAGAGATAGCTGTTCCTTTTCAGAAAGACAGCACCCTACGTACCTTTAAAGCAGACAGGAAATATGGTTTGAGTAGTTGGTGCTGCTCTAACTGCTGGTACAAGTCTATAATTTCTACAGGTATGAAGGATATATTTTCATGATTGAGTTTCATAGGGTTGGTGGTGAAGCAACAGAGAGTGTTGTTGCATTGCCCTAAGATACAGGCAGTGGTCAGCAACAGGAGAGCCAAGTAAAGCAGCTGGCAGGGGTTGTGGTGACTTCTAAGGAGAGGTTATGGAAATGGTGACTTGATGAACACAGGATAGGCTCTTGGTTACTTCCAAAGGTGAAAGTCATAGATGACTAATCTTCCATTTCAGGCCTAAGTGTATACACTAAAATGAGCTGGTTTTGGGCTCATCTGGTAAAGTCCCCAAAGTAAAGGCCCCAAAGTAAAGTGGAGAGAAGCATAGTTTGAAATTGGCTTTGACTGGCTAAAATGGCAATATGCAGGAATCAGGTTTTTTTCTACAGATTTTCTGTTGGTCAGTTCAAACATAGATTCCAGGTTGAGAAAAAACTGTGGTGTCTTGTAAAGTACCTTCTCTAGGAAGAGGACTGAAGTGATGAGAGCACTGAGACTTCAATCAAGAGCAACTACTACAGGCTTCTCCACTGAGATGTTTGCAAATCTCCTGCTGAGTTTTTCAAGGGTCTGGTCAGCCTCCTCACTGGTCATGCTGTAGTTGCTAATGTAAGATGGGCACCCCATGTACCATGAAGCATGCAGGAAACATGGCATTACGTTGGGCACCTTGGAGCAGCTCTAAATGCTGATGTTATTGGTAGTAAGAGTAGGTTCAGGGGCAGAGATCAGTCCTTATTAATCCATAGTTTAAATAGGTACGAGGGACATACTTGCATGATTAAGTTTCCTGAGGTTGGTGCTTGAGCATGACAGGAAGTCAAATTGACACAGGATCAAGGTGATGACCAGCAATAGGAAAAACAGGAGAAGTCGGCAAAAGAAACACCAATGTTGAGAGAGGTGTTCTGAAGGTGGTAGAGGTAACTTGATGACCACAGGGGTATAGAGTGCTTGGGCAGCTCCATATTGCAAAGTTAGTGCTTGTAAATTATCCGTTTCAGGCCTTGAGTATCCACTGAGATGAACTCATTTTGCGTTGTTAAACCTGAAAATTTGGTTGAAGGAAACAACAGAGCTAGGTGATAGAAAAATCCATGTTGTTTATTATTTTCCCTTAAAGCATAGCGGAGCTAGCTTACTTGTACATACAAGGAGTCAGAGTATAAACTCTGGCTGCCTGAACAAAGCAATGAGAAAACTTATATACATTATTTTAGCAGAGCTAGCAAGCCTGTATGACCTCATTTTTATGACCTCCATGTATGTTTAACCATGATACAAGAAGAGGATTTTCCTTAATGGAATAGATTGTAAATACAACAAATTAGATAGTTGTCAAAGTGTCAATTGGATTTGTAGCCCCAGGATCTCTGTGTTTAATTGGCCATTAACATTCCACAACATAGTATATGCCCATAAGATATTAAGATAAGGAAAAGTCACATAATTCAAGATAGTGTCTGGGCTCAAGGTTTTCACCCTTAATGGCCATGGACAGAGCAAGAAATGCTCCATCTGGATTGTTGATACAAGATAGAGATATCTCTGAGCTTACTCAGAGAACAAAGAGACTGTTAGGATCAGGCTTTTCTTCTGGTTAAGTAGTTCAGGCCCTGAGTCTTATTGAAATTACAAAAATGATATAAAATAGTATAATATTTTCCACAGCGTTCTTCTTGAAGCAGTCTCCAAAGTGATTTACCTAGTCCTGGCCCAATTATTTCTATTCCATGAATATACCTGGACAGGGAAAAGTTGGTATGAAAGTCACTTTGAGTGGCTGAAATGGCAATATGAACCATTGCAAAAATAACATATAAGGGGTCTCAACTAAAGACTTCTCCATTATCTGGTGGCCAAATTGTTCTCCTCTCCTCTGTCCCTTGATTCCTGATCACTGAAAGGTGAATAATTTTATTGTACAGCTCTTCTGCAGGGTAGCTCAAACTTAGCTTCTAGTTTGAGAAAGTGAAGTCAACCACTGAACATTCCTTTTTCTAGGATTTGGACTATGAAAGGGATGAAAAGTGATGACGATCATTTGGGGAGAGGGTAGAGTCAAGTGCTTTCAAAATTTGAACAAAATTACATGGAAAATATCGTGGTGAGAAATAAAAAAATATCATGACATTGGTATTACTTTTAAAATAGATTTAAGCATTAAGAGAAAATCTTTACATTTTCCTTAAACCTGCTCTTAGAGAGCTGAACAAGAAAGATGCTGAGGAAACTTGACTCTCATTCCCTCTCTCCATCCAAAAAAAAGACAACAAGTTGAGGACTGTGAATAGCCCCTGCTCTGTGGGAATGCTTGCCTACCTATGAATTCCCCTAGGCCAATAAATAGAAGTACAGTGGAAACAATCTTGGAGACAGCTCAGATATAGAGGGAGCAGGTTTGAATCCAGCCCTGAAATTTACCTGTGATCTTCAGTAAGTCATCCAAACTCTTCACCTGTCAGCATCCTCACCACTAAAATAAGGGTGGTTGGATTAGATTGGCCCCTAAAATTTTTCTGAGCTGTAGAACTCCATATCTCTGATCTTCTTGAAATCCAGGAGTCAGTATTATAGCAAACTTCCTACTTTCCCCTCCTGGTTTCCTGGGTCAAATTTATATGCTCTTGGATCCATGCAATTGAAGGAAGTAGATTTATTGTAGACATTTAAGAATATAATTCTGAAAATGAGTCTGTAGATTTCACCAGATGGCCAAAGGAATCCATGATGCAAAAAAGTTATTTATTATCACACTAGTCAATCTAATCAGCTCCTTATGGGTGCATCATTTCTATGCAGATGATTCTCAGATCGTACACACAGCTTAAACTCTCTGCTGAGCTTCGGTTTTGCATCAACAACTGTTTTTGGACATCTGAAACTGGATGTCCCATAGGCATCCCAAACCCAACACATCTAAAACCAAGGCATTATCCAAACCATTGCCAAGTCTTGTCATTTCTACCTTCAAAACAACCATCTCTCATGCATGCCCCCTTCACTGCACAAATACTGTCACCACTTTTGTATAAGCACTTACTACCTTATACCTGGACAACTCCAATCACATTCTCTTTTGTTTCACTGTCTTGAGATTTCCCCGCTCCAATCCATTTTTACTCAACTGCCAAGTCCATCTTCCTAATGTGCAATTTTGTGTCCTCTACTCAAAAAAAATTACAAGAGTTCCTTATTGCGTTCAGGATTAAATATCAAATACCCTGACATCTCACTCTTCACCTTCTTCCGTCTGAGTTTCCCTGTCATTCAGACTCTATATATTGTATATGAACATGGCTGTTGGCATAGTCTCCTCATTGAAATGTGAGCTTTTTGATGGCAGGGATTATATTTTTCCTTTTCTTTGTATCCCCAGAGTTTTCCTCACTGCTTGGCATACAGTAAATTTTTAATAAATGCTTGTTGATGGATTGACTGTCTAAGGAGTGCATAGATAGTTCCTGCCAAGGAAAGCAATTGGAGCTGGATTACTTAAGTCCTTGTGGATGATGGTTCAGTACCTCCATAATAATGCATCTACAACCAATCTATAATCATATATCACTGCATCAGAATCAAGGCACTTGCCTTCTGAGTGGGCCTGATTTAAATAACATCCAATTAACCTCAAAACCTACTGCCATTTGACCAGCCCATTTTTTACTGACAGTATGCCTAAGTTAGGATACTAAAATCCCTCTTTTACAGATGAAGAAAATGAGTTTCAGGCAGAATAAGTTGTTGTTGCTTAGTCTTTGCAGTCCTGCCCCATTCTTAGTGACCCCATTTGCTCACTCCTAGTTCTCCTCTGAGGTATCTAACTTTTCAGTCTAGTTGGCTGGTTCTTCATCAAATTACCCTACACTTACAATAGTGCCTGGCACAAAGTAAATGCGAAAGTCTTGTTGGCTGACAGCCTGCCTACTGAGTGCATAGCTAGGTCCTACTAAGGAAAGCAGTCTGCTCTAAGTATCTCTAGTGTCTTTTGCTTTCTAGTTCAGGATCTCTCCAAGAACTGAACTACACACATTCTCCAGAGACAAGATATTCTAGACCAATATAACCATGGCTCAGAAATAAGACATTGCTTTCCTTCTGAGTGAGCCAGGTCTAAACAGTATCAAACCAGGCTCACAACCGGCTAACAGCAGGTATCTGGATATTTGACATTAACAGACTGTTTGAATAAAGATATTTGAGGTATTAAAATCCCTATTTTACAGCTAAGGAAACTGCGGTTGAGGCAGAATAAGCAACTTGACCTTGGTCATGGTACAATGACCATGTCATAAACCCTGATGCCAACCCTAAATCCCTATTGACTCCAAGTCTCCTTACAAGGTGAGCTCTCAGTTTTCCCAGATCTGCAAGGAAAAAAGACTTTTCCCCAGGACCAAAGTTACCCTGGATGTCTTGCTAGGAGGCTTATCAAGCAGAAAACAGAACTCCAGCTAGAATCTACTCACAGAGCAGAGACCTCAAACTGAGCCAGTCCTGGTCTTTTTGTTCTTGTTCCTTTCAAGGTTCTCCTCCCCTTTCCTGTTTACATAAAGAAGCTATGACTTGTCAACCTTATCATGAGTGGTCCAGTAGAAACACCTCTTTGTTGCCCTAACCAATCACCACCTGTCAGTTCTAGTTTGCCCTCTCAGCTCTCTACTTAGCACCCATTTAATTAACATTTAACTCTCAAAACCTTTTAGGTACACCATTCTTTAGAGACAATAAAGTGGGAGTTTATACCCTAATCAATTGACCAGGCACTCTCCTAATCACCTCACTAGCTGCCAAGTACTTAAGGTGCTTGAATTAAGGAAGGCTCCAATTTTCTTGCACTCAAGATAGCCTTTTGACAAATGACCACACATGTTACTGAAGAGCTGACAAAATGAACCCAGTGTCTCAGTAAGCTAAGAAAGACCCAAGTTCCACTTTTTCTGAACTGGGCTGGACAACTGCTATGTACTAGGAGGGAATGAAAGCCTCAGGAGCTTCAGGCCTTGGGGCAGGAAAGTTACATGTTCTATGCAGGGCAGCCATGGCATCAAGAACCAACTGCTGGAGGGACAAATAGAAAGAGCAGCCTCGAAAGGCTCAGGAATTGTCCTACAGAGAGGTAACAATGTAGCTAACTCAGGTTTCTGGGGCTAGCTACAGGATTCAGGTTAAGGTAATGAAACTCCCTGAGGTCTAGGCATCAAGGCAGTAATAGCAAGAATGAGTGTGAATGAACATGGTGCTGTATTTTCTATGACCTTAGTAAGTTCTATGACCATTTCATGGATCCATATTCAGTGTTAGCTCACTGTCCTCATCCCTCTCCCAGGCAGGTTCCTATCTATGATAAAATATAACACTCACATGACTAAAAGTCCTTCACACCCAATTTCATTTTGACCTAACAACAACACTTGAAGGTAGGTGCTATTATACCCTTTTTATGTATAGGAAAACTGGATAAAGGAGGAACTTAAGTTTCTCACCCATGTTCTAATAGACTGTATGTTTCTAAAGCAGAATTGGAACTCAGCTATTACTAATGCCAAGACAAACACCCATCAGGGAATTTCCACTAATATTTTCAGGAGAACCACATGCAAAGTACAATGTTTTGGATGCAAAACCATGGTGCTCACAGCATTTTTTTTTGATTTGTTAAAGTGACCCATGTTTTTCCAGCCACTAAATGCCATACTCTTGTGGTTGTGTCATGGCTTCCTTTAATGATCTGTGGTTCTGTAGCTTGACACTTCACAGCAGCCACTGCATTTGTATGCCCCATCAATGTGTGTACATTGGCTTATGTCCTTGCAGTTGAATCTCTGCTATAAGTCACCACCACATCAACTGTTGAGTGCAAATCCAAAACATGTACTATACTGAGAAGGGAATATAAATTTTCCTGTTAATCGATATGACGTGCATAATGAATATACTAACAATTTAGTTTCCTCAAAAGCTGTCTCTCTGGATAAGGACTCAGATCTCAAATTGCAGCTTGATTAATTGATTAATTAAATTGATTAATTGATTGATTTATTAAAACACTGACAATGTTCACTATCACTGGACCTTAAATGAATCAAATCAAAGATTGAAGAACCTGTTCTCCTCATAGAACTCTAGTTCTGTACTTTAGGGGAGGTTATCACAACCCCCAAAGTCTTGACTCCAGAATTGTTGTATTGTGGAACTTCTGGGTTTCTCTTGGGAAGTCACTAAATGATTGCTGGTAATCCACCTTCTCCCTTCCTGCCCCACTTGTGATTTAAGTACATAATCTCTGCTTTTACTTTAGCTAAGAAAACATTCCTCACTCTGAAATTGATTAAACTTCTTGATTACTGGCTCTCCCATCTCTAGGCCTGCTTTGTGCAGCTGGGAGCATTCTCAGATTAGAGACTGGCTCAGTAAAAATCCTCTTAATGGAACTTAGATGTTCATGATATCTGATGACCTTACTGTATTCAGGATCCCACCATTTCACTTGCTTATCTTCACCACAGGAGAGGAGGTGAGGACACTTTGCACTTACTATCACCATTCTTACAGTACTGATATCCCCAGTCATTGCCAGTTTTAATCAGTCACTGGCCAGATCCCAGATGTTTATAGTCCTATCAGTAGAATCTGTAACAAACCACTGACTCCAGGTTCTATTGCAAGATATTGAACCCAGCTTAGATGTCCACTGATGATTCTGTGTAGTTTCCATGGTGGAAGCCATTGTGGTTCAGGCATTATAGGCCTTTTTGGCCATCATAACAGCATTCTGGGTACCACCAGCTTTCATCATAGCCATAGCTAAACCAACTGACTGTGCATTTTCAAGCAGCCAATCATGTTATTAAATATACATATCATCTATATTACCTAAAGTATGCTTTGTGTCAAGCCTGGACTTAGAAGAAGACAGGGCCAGCTTAGGACTATTCAGCAGATTCACTGGGCACTCTTTGAATCTGAGTATTTGCAGTCAAAGCCACATCAGGACCTGGTGATTGACCAGGAAAAGCAAAGTGCATCATTTCCCTGTGTCAATTATAACTTTAACAGTCAGTACATACTTTCCAGTTAAGGTTGAGAGATCATCTGGCCCTGTCATTTTTTTGTCCCCTGTTCACTGGTCGTTACAGTCACTCTTCAATCTGATAAAATCTACAGTCCTAAGAACTGATTGATCACTATTCCTATTCAGTGCCTTCATGTAATCCAGCGAATCAGCAAAGAATTTATACTCACCCTTCAGGATACAAAAGGCAACTACCTATGTGGTAGCCTCCAATCTCCTTTATCACATCTCATGCCCAAATTTCAGTCCTGAACAGAATTAGCCCCTGAGGAGGAAATACTTTTTCCAGATCTTGAGCATAATGCTTAGGGATGCAAAATAAGTCCACGTCAGCCTGGTTCACCAACTTCAAGAACGGTACTAGGGCTGATGTTCACTATGATGGTTCAGGAAGCTCCATTGTGGCACCTAAGCAGCAGTAGGGGGAGAGGAGAGGGGAGGAGAAAAGAGGACAGGACAGGAGTAGAAAAGAGAATAGAGTAGAAGAGATGATAAGGAAGAAGAAGAGGAAATGGAAGCAATGTCCCGGGAACAAGGGAGCTATCAAGATGTTACCTACAGAGGGAAGGGTTAGTGTCAAACTTACTTGGACGAAGTATCAATATGGGTCTGGGCAGTGGGTTTTGACTTTTGGCTTTCTTTGCTTGAACTATCAGAGAGTATTAGCTAATGACTTCCTTTCTATCTGATAATCAGTGTTCTACCCTCTTCTACCCTTTGATAACTGATCACTGAGGGGAAGATAGCTTCATCACGCAACTTTTCTGTGGGTTACCTCAAACATATCTTGTAGGTTGAGAAAGTGAAGACAGCCACATTCCCTTTTCTGGGAGATGGAATGTGAAAGAGAAGAAATTGAGGATGGATCATTGAAGGAGAGGGTAGAGATGAGTGGTCAAAATTTGAAAAGAAATGTGGAAAATGTCATGGCAAAAAGGAACAAAATATAATTTTCATTACTTCTAAATTGCTTTAAATCTGCTAAGGACATCTAGGTGGAACAGTCAGTAGAGCACTGGACCTGAAATCAGGAAGACTCATCTTTCTGAGTTCAAATCTGGCCTCAGAAGCATAATAGCTGTGTGACCCTGGGCATGTCATTTCTCCCTGTTTGCCTCTCTTCCACATCTATAAAATGAGCTGAAGAAGGAAGTGGTAAACTATTTGCAATATTAATTAAAGTGGGTAGAAACTAAAGTAATCAAATGCCTTTGACTAAGCCTTACTAGGTGCTAAACCCCAGGCCCACACCCTTTTGCTAACTATGTGTGAATCCTTTGAACCCTTAGCAGATTATAAAAGTTCAAAGATTAGCATTTTGTCTGGCACTCTCACTCCTGGAGGAGAGTTGATGTGAAAACTCTGGGGAGCTGCTGTTAAGAGCCTCCCAGCTTGTGAACCCAGATTTTGATTATTCCTGGTAACTATGAATTGTGATTTTGTCTGTTTCTAATGTATGTTTGTAATTTTTTTGTATTTGTTCTGAAGTTTAGGGTGCTGGCTTCTCCTCCTGAACTAAATGAATGATATTTATATGTTGGATTCAAGTAAAATTGTTAACCCCTTAAAGTTATTTTCCTTAGTAAAGCAGATCAAAATAACTTGTGCTGGCAACTTTCTGGTTCTTGGGCTTATGTTGGTTGTTCACCCCCACAACAGCTGCTAGCTGAATTATTGCCACACATTCCAAAATGGAGTCATTTTCAAGAGTCAGGCATCACTGAACAACAACAACCAATGCTGGCTTTCACTCACACTCCTAATGATTCTGGACCCCCAATTGTCATTGACCAAAGAAAATTTTCATCCACTACTGGAATGGGAGCTGTTCCTCAACAACCAACAACAGTAGGAAGTAGGTGCTAGTTACCTCCCTTTTATAATTATAGCAACTGAGGAAGATAGAGGTTAAGGGATATGGCCAAGGTCAGACATCTAGTAAATACCTGAGGCCCTGGAGAGTAATATTTTTTCTTCTTCTGGGGCTGTGTACTCCAAATTAATATGTGACGGCAACTGCCAATCTCTTGAACTGGAACATCCAAATTGGGCTTACAAAACCTCATAACTTCAAATATTCTCACATTCTAGAGGCGTTTACACTCTATTGCCAATCATATGCTAGAATTCAAGTAAACAGAACTGGCACAGATTTCAATGACCATTCATATTTTAGACTATTACCCGACATTTACAGAGAAAATGACAACCCAATTACTTGACAAAGATAGTGGTCTTTTTGAAATCATTTTATTGATATCTTGTTTTTTCCATAACTAGAATCTCCCCCATGATTCTTCCCCCATCCCATACAAGAGAGCTATTCCCTATTACTAATATTTATTACAGAGAGAAAAATGGAAAGAGTAAGAAACCAAACTGATCAACACTTTGAAAACATCTACAAAAATGTTCAAAGTACCACACTAATTGTCCTCCCACCTCTGTAAAGGAGTGGGCTGGGAGGGTCTTCTTGAATTTCCTTTTTGGATCTATGCTTGTTTATATGAAATTTGCAGTGGTGTCCTGAAAACTTCCTCTTCTAGGAAGAAGACTGGGTGAAGATAGCAGGGTATAAAAGAAGTTGCTTCAGGCTTCTCCAGACTTGATGGAAAGGCAGATCTGGAAATGGGCATTCTTCATAAGCCATTTGCCAAAGCTCTTCAGGGCCTAGGCTGGTCTCTGACTTGATCATGGAGGAAGATTGATATTGGAAGATGGAACCTCATGTACCTTGCATCAGGCAGGAAACATGTCAGCATATTGAGGGGTTGGAGCTGCTTTAACAACTGATGCCATTAGTAGTTAAGAGCAGGAACAGGGTGCAGAAGCCAGTCCTTATCAATCTCTTATTTGTACAAATCTAGGGGTTCTGTGCATGCATTTCATGGTGTTGCTTTTGTGCCTCTAGAGGGTGGTGGGAGGAATTGCCATACAATCACAAAAATGATGAGCAATAAGACAACTGGGATGGCATGGGAAAGACTTATGCCGTTAAAGTAGGAACAACCAGGCTGGGTTTCTTGGAGTGATGGGGTCGAATTTACCACCATAGAAGAGTTCACTGGTTGGTTTTCTTCATATACTAATGCCAGAGCCCAGGAGTCTTTTCTTTCTTGCTGAACAGTATCCATTGACATGAGCTGGGTTTGGGCTCTTCTTGTACAAGTGCCCAAAGTGATGTGTCTGGTCCTGAGACTATGATTTCTATTTCACCAGTTGCACCTGTAGAGAGAAGGATTAAAGTGAAAACAACTTTGAATACTCAGCATGCCTATCTGGGCCCAGTCAGTTGCTGCTCACCCCAGAGCTGTTTAGGTTGTTAGCTGTTTAGATTGAACTTTCCGACCACACTCAGCTAATGAATTTCCCTTTATCTGGTTGCCAGACTCTACACTCTTCCACTTCCACCCTTTGATGCTCAACAACCTAGAGAGGGAATCGCTTTTTCTCATTATTTCTATGTATTAGTTCAAACAGAACTTACAGGTGAGAAAGAGTCAGCCACTGTATGTTCCTTTCTTTAGGAGATGGACTGTAAAAGGGAAGAAATGGAGGATAGAGCCTCTGATGAGAGGTTACAGTAAACAAGATTATATGGAACATGTCATTGTGAGAAGTAACAAAATATAATTATTACTGATTTTTGATTAATTTATTTTTTAAAATATTAAGAATCCTGGTCATGAACGGTGACCGCATAAGTAAATTTGAAGAGTCAGGAATTGTCTACCTGTCAGATCTATTGGGAGGAGAAGGATTCATGACTGAAGAGAAGGTAGAGAGCATTATGAAATACTAATAGATAATTTTGATTACATTTAATTTAAAAGCTTTTGTGCACACAAAAGCAATGCAACCAAGATTAGAAGGAAAGCAGAACAGCTGGAAAACAATCTTTACATAAAGTGTCTCTGATGAACTCATTTCAATTATATAGAGAACTGAGTCAAATTTATAAGAGTAAAAGCCATTCCCCAATTGAAAAATCGTCAAAGATATAAACAAGCAGTTATCAGATGATGAAATCAAACTATATATAGGCATATGAGGTAGTGCTCTAAGACACTTTTGATTAGAGAAATGCAAATTAAAAAAAAACTCTGAGATTCTATCTCACACCAATTGGATGGGCTAATAGTATAAAAAAGGAAAATGATAAATGTTGGAAGGGATTTGAGAAAATTGGGACACTAATGCATTGTTGGTGGAGTTGTGAACTGATCCAAGCATTGTGTAGAACAATTTAGAACTATGCCCAAAGGACTACCAAACAGAGCATATGCTTTTCTCCAGCAAAATCACTATTTCATCTCTATCCCAAAGAGATCACAAAAAAGGAAATGTACCTACATATGCAAAAAATATTTATAGCAGCCCTTTCCTTGGTGGCAAGATATTGTCAATTTGTGGAATGCCTATCAATTGGGGAATGGCTGAACCAGTGGTATATGAATGTAATAGAATTCTATTTTGAAATAAGAAATGAACAAGCAGATTTCAGAAAAAAACTGGAAAGACTTGTATGAACTGATGCAAAGTGAAATGAGCAGAACCAAGAAAACATTGTACACAGTATCAACAACATTGTGTGATGGTCAACTCAGCTCCTCTCAGCAACACAATGATCCAATATAAGTACAAAGGACCCTTGAAGAAAGATGCTGTCCACATCCAGATAAAGAACTGATGGACTTTTAATGCAGATCAAAGCACATTTTTTCATTTACCTTATTCTCTTTTTGTGTTTTTTATCCTTTTGATGTGGTTCTTCTTTCACAGCTGTGACTAGTATGGAAACATGTTTTACATGATACCATATGTAGAAGTTATATCAAATTGCCTACCATTTTCAGAAAAGGGAGGGGAGGTGGGGAAAGGAGGAGGGAGAAAAATTCAGAAGTCAAAATCCTGTAAAAAAAGAATGCCAAAAATTGTCTTGGCACATAACTTGGAAAAATTACTATTTAAAAAATGAACACATAAGAAAGCCTCTCATAATATTTTCCTTGTGTTTTGCATTTGTAACCCCTCTCCCATATCCCATTAGTATGGGACTCACTTTATTTGTGGAGTTGGATGTTCAGCCATGAGTGCCATGGCTGTGTGATGTTGGCAAGCTCAAAGAGAGCTTCAGATTCTTTTTGGAATCTCTTTGGAAACTTTGATTCACATCAGGAACCTCTGGCTTCTAGTTTCAAGAGACATGAGGCCAACCCCACTTCAAGTTGCTGAAGGAAAAGACTCTGTGAAGGAATTCATAGGGCAGCTAGGGGTGCAGTGGATCTTAGTCATGTGTCTATCCCTAACTTGCTACATTAGAGACTTTGACAGCCTACCTGAGTTGGCATCTTACAGGTATTAAAATGCCTGCAATTCACACATGAGAAAAGTGAAGTCTAGATGCAGTAAGAAACTTGACCATGCTCATGGAATTACAACCAGGTCACGGACACTGATGCAAACCCCGTATATAAATTGACTCCAAGTCCCCTTAACAGACGAACTCTAAATTTTCACAAATCTGTAAGAAAAGAGGTATTTCCTCAGGTGAAAACCTACCTTGAGTGTCCTGGTGGGAGGCTTCTAGGTCAAGAAAACAGTTCCAGCTGCAGTCCAGGCTCTAAGCTGAAACTTTTCAAACTGAGGCAGTACTGCCCTTTTATATTCCTTTTCCTCCCAGAATTCTCCTCCTCTTTCCGTTTAGATAAAGAAGGTGTGAATTTCAACCTCAACACCAGCAGTATAGTAGAAAAATCCCTTTGTTCCATCTCACCAAACACCATCCCTCAGTACTTAGTTACCCTCTCAGCTCCCCACTTAGGAGCCATCTCCAGTCCTCCTGATAAATATCTGGCCACTGGACCCAGATTGCTCTGTAGAAGAAAGTGAGGCTGGTGACCTTGCATAGCCCTCCCCCACTCACATCAAAGTCAACTGCAAGACATGTTATCACCTCCCTCTTTGGAGAGTCCTCTTTGGAAAGGAAGAAAAACACAACATTTAATTAACATTTAATTGTGAAACCCTCTACATCACTCCATAGAAACAATGAAGAGGGACTTTACATTCTTGATGAATTTGCCACGCCAATTTCCTAAGCAGCTACTAAGTGCAAATTACCTAGACAAAGGGATGAACCAATCTTCTTGGCAGTGAAGAGAACTTACTAGCTCTGTGACCCTGGCCAAGTCACTTAGCTTTTCATTTCCTCATATTTCTGAATTTTAAAATGGGAATAATACCAGAGCCTATTTTTAGCAGAGTTATGAAAGTGAAATGAGGTCATACTTTTAAAATACTTAGCACAGTGCCTGGAATGTAGTAGATGCTAAATAAATGCTTATTCCCTTCCCTTTTTCCCATTCTCCAGGGAACACAGAGGGTAGTCACGGGGCTACCTCTTTTACTTCCCAGAAGATATAGGTTCCAGGAAATTTAGTCTACGCCATGGTCAGTGACCCATTTATTAAGAGAGATGCTGATGGCCTGGCCTGGTCTGGACTATTACTATTTCTTTCCCTTCAGTTGGGTCAGCAACCACAGCAAGGATGGAAAAGACCCTTCTTATTGAGCCTTGAAAGGGGGAGGGAGGTCAGGGCAGTTGGGAAGCTGTGAGATTAGATGCAGCTGGGAAAGTGGGTTGGCCTTCAGGTGTGGCTAATCTCAGGAGATTATTGTAGCACCCAAGGCAAAAGGATGGTGAATGCAGTCTAGTAATGATTTTAAACTACCTGTCCCTTTCATAGTCATCTGTTGACCACAAGAGCAAGACAATACTGAGAGGTGCACACTTCCAAAGGGAAATGGCCTAGTGTCATCTCAGAGAGGAGTTTACAATCACATTTCTATAAGTGATTAAAGCACATGCTGCAGCCCTTTCCTGGACTCTGGTTGGTATGTAGAGAGGCTGCCCTATGTTTGGATTTGTAAGTATTTTGCCCACCTCTTACTAGAGGTATGCTATGGAAAACTGGGAAAGGGAAATTAGAAATTATGGGTTCACTCAAAATAACTTATCAGTGGTGGCTAGATATCATACACTAGTATAATGCCCATTATTTATTGCAGTTGTCAGAGAGGACACTACCCCATGATTAGGCCCCTCCTTCACCATGCCTCTGATTATGAGGCCCATGACTTATCTATATCTTTTCTTATTGATTTTTCCCCTCATTTGCCTCAAAATCTCCCTATGTTCGTGATTTCCCACCTTCTCCAGAGCCACTTCCATCCCAGTATTCCAACTATCGGCTGCCAATGTGGGAAGAATAGATTTTTCAAGCACTAAATCTCCCAGTGTAACGTATTACCGCTTCCCAGTGTAAGCCCCTTTTTAGGGCAGCTAGGTGGTGTAGTCAATAGTGTACTGAGACTGGAGACAGGAGGACTCAAATTTCTGAGTTCAAATCTGGTGTCAGACATTTGCTAGTTATTTGACCCAAGGTAAGTCACTTCACCCTGTTCACATCAGTTCCCCACCTGGAAAATTAGCCAGGGAAGGAAATTTCAAACCATGCTCTATCTTTGCCAAGGAAACCCTAAATGAGGTCATGCAGAGTCAGAATGAAAAAAAGACTAAACAAGAACCAACCCTGACAAGAGAAAAGCCATGCTGATGGTGGAAAACAAATGGGTAACTGAGTGCTCTTTTTGATTTCTTGAAAATGAGTTGGTGGGAGGGAGGAGGGAAATCATGTGAGGAGTGAAAAAGGAGTAAAATTGGGTCAACACTTTGCTAAGGCAATCAAATGTCTTTAATGAGTCTTGCCTTTGTTTGAATTGGGCAGGTAAAGTGGGATCTTTTGTTGTCTCTTGATTTGGAGTGCTTCTCAGCACTGAGGAAATCATGTGCCTTTGAGGACTCTTGCCTTTGTTTCATTTGGGAGTCTTTGATTGAAACAAGACTCTTTGATGACCTGCTTAAGAAACCAGAAAGCCTCAAGCCCCTCTGAAATTGGTGTTTTGTTTTGTTTTGGGAGTCTTACTCATTGGAATAGTGTTGTGTGATTTGACCAGAGGAGACTCTGGGTAGGCATTATTAAGGAGCGCCCCCCAACTGTCTTTGAAAACAGAGCAGTTGGTGCTTCTCTTTCTCTGGTAACTATGCATGCTGTGGTTTGACAGAAACCTGTCTGTTGATCTGTTTATAATTTCTGATTGAAATTTCTGTTTGTATTTGCTCTGAAGTATAGGGTGCTGACTTCTGCCCCACCCCAACTAAGTGAAGGATATTTGTATGTTTAATTAAAGTGACTTTGTTAAGCCCTTAAAGTTGCTTTCCTTAGAAAAGCAGATCAAAGTGCCTGTGCTAGCAAGCCTCCTGTGTGCTGGTGTTATTGTCCTTACACACACACAGTTGCAGCAAGTAGCATTGTTGCTATACTCATAGGGATTCATACCCTTACCTGTGGATACTCTGCCAAAAGGAATATGATTTTTTGATAGCTGAAAGCTCAGAAGATATCCTGGGGTTTGCAGGATTCATATTCCTGATTTCAAAACTGGTCTCAGACATTTACTAGCTGTATGAACCTGGGCAAGTCACTTCACCCTGTTTACCTGACTTCATCATATGCAAAATGATCCAGGGAAGGAAATGCCATCCCATGCCAATATCTTTGTCAGAAAAACCCTAAATGAGGTCATGAAGAATCAG
Source organism: Trichosurus vulpecula (assembly GCF_011100635.1). Lineage (NCBI taxonomy): Eukaryota > Metazoa > Chordata > Mammalia > Diprotodontia > Phalangeridae > Trichosurus > Trichosurus vulpecula. Next base: position 87,753,569 of record NC_050574.1, on the reverse strand, counting down.
ACTGAAAAAAAAAGACTAAACAATATTTGTTTTTTGTTTTCTTTTCCTCATTTATTTTACCTTTAAAAATGGGGACAATCAACTCTCTTGCCTCATATATTTGCACTCATGACTTCCTGAAATACAGCATTGGAAATCCATTAATATTGCAATGGAGCTGCTTGACCAGGCTTCAAACCCAAATTACTCTGGCTCTCACTAATTGGCTAACAATAGGTCCTAGCCCAAGCCCCACATCGTCACTGTTTGGGCTAAGATAGCTCAGAGTGAGGGTAAATAGCAATTGTTTCTGTTTTATTTTTTGGGTTTTTTTTTTAAATTTATTTATTTAACATATTTAGTTTTCAGCATTGATTTTCACAACAGTTTGAATTACAAATTTTCTCCCCATTTCTACCCTCCCCCCACTCCAAGATGGCATATATTCTGGTTGCCCTGTTCCCCAGTCAGCCCTCCCCTCTATCACCCCCCCTCCCCTCTCATCCCCTTTTCCCTTCCTTTTTTGTAGGGCAAGATAAATTTCTATGCCCCATTGCCTGTGTATCTTATTTTTTAGTTGCATGCAAAAACTTTTTTTTTTGTTTTTGAACATCTGTTTTTAAAACTTTGAGTTCCAAATTCTCTCCCTTCTTCCCTTCCCACCCACCCTCCCTAAGAAGTCGAGCACTTCAACCTAGACCATGCATGTATCATTATGTATAACCCTTCCACAATACTCATGTTGTGAAAGGCTAACTACATTTTGCTCCTTCCCAACCCATCCCGCTTTATTGAATTTTCTCCCTTGACCCTGTCCCCTTTCCAAAGTGTTTGCTTTGATTACCTCCACCCCCATCTGCCCTCCCCTCCATCATCCCCCCCTTTTATTTTTTTTTTATCTTCCTCCCTCTTCTTTCCTGTGGGGTAAGATACCCAACTGAGTATGTATGGTATTCCCTTCTCAGGCCAAATCTGATGAGAGCAAGGTTCTCTCATTCCCTCCTCACCTGCCCTCTCCCCTCCTCCCACAGAACTGCTTCCTCTTGCCACCTTTATGCGAGATAATTCACCCCATTCTATCTCTCCCTATCTCCCTCTCTCAGTATGTTGCTCTCTAGTCCCTTAATTTCATTTTATTTCTTTTAGATATCTTCCCTTCATCTTCAACTCACCCTGTGTCTGCTCTCTCTCTTTTACATATATATGTATATATATATATATATAAAAACATACACATATATATATATATATATATATATATATATATATATATATATATACACACACATATATATATACATTTCTGTTTTAGCCAGAAACCAAGAGGGTCTTCTCTTCTCAGACAGAATGCATAGGACCTGGGTGACAATTCCAAACTTTGCCAAAAAGGATGGGCTACAGGTACCCAGGGGCACAGGACTGTCAAGATACTGTCAGTCAGTGAATTTCTGCCCTTCTCCTTTTTCCAGGTGGGGAAAGGTGATTTAAGTTTTCCCTACAGTTCTCCTGCATTATCTTCTAATCTGATCTGGGATGAGAGGAATTTGTTTTAGCTGCTCTAACTTTTACTGCAGCTCTGGCTCAGTCAGAGACAGGACAACAATGGTGAAAGATCTCAATGATTGTAATTCAAGTATACTTCACCTTTTGCTCACTCCTTAAAAACTTTTTGCACTTAAATCTAAGGGAAAAGATTCCCTCCTAACTTTGGGGAGGGAGTGGATAAGTGGTCAGCTAGAGTTCAACTGAAAACTTTAACCAGATTCCATATTCACAGATGAACAGAGGTTTTTTTTTTTTTTTTAGCCAGAAGGCATTCATTGGGAGGAGGTGTTCCAGCAAGAGTGCTCTCCTGGAGTGATTTTACAGTTTCCGGAGTTCTCTCTCCTAAAATTCAACTAACCAGTTTCCAAACTTTTTATCAATAAAAACCCAGAATTTGCCAAAATTTTAACCCTATTTCCATTGTAATTCCAAATTGACCAGACAAGGAAGAACAAGGAAAAGAGTCTTTGTTTCCCTAGTTGTAGCCTGAAATCTCTGGCTGCCTGCATTTCAGATTTTTAACAAAATATTGACACTTCACAATTTTGACATAGACACAGGGATACAGACAAATTCAAAACGTACAGAACATAGAAGAGAAAACTGACAGTGGGGGTCAAAATTGAAAGCTAAACTGAGCCCCCTCCCCTTGTCATACATTTCATGTTCAAAAATGACAGAAAACTCCCTGTGGGTGAGTGAGGTAATATTCAATTAGCCAATTAAGCATGCCAGATAGCTATTTGACCCAGTTCTCCCTTCAACCCTGATTCTTATCTAGCTGGTTTAGGCTAGTTTTTCCTATATCCTGAGAGGGTGGTTTTCAGAAAACTACTGACTATTCTGATTGGCTGGATACACTTGCTTTAGTTAATTTTTATTCCCTTCTATGTTCAAACTGACACTTCATTAATTATTCTGTGGAAACGTAACTTTCTCTAACTTCTATTAATCTCTCACAACATGTAGAAGTTGGCAGAATAATCCATTTTAAGAAAAGTGAAAATTGTCTGTATCCATAGTGGGCACAGATTCAAATCACCATCTATACTTTAAAACATTTTCAGACAGAAAGGAAGAGAAAATGCAACTTAATGCAAAACTATGTTTCTTGTTTTTTTCCATTACAAAATTTTTCCCCCAGTATTTCTTTCCTATCCTCTACAAGAGTCATGCCATATAACAGTTTATATTTATTACAAAGGAAAAAAAATGGAAAGATGAAAAAGATACCAGAATTCCTCATTTCATTTTAAACTTCTGCAAAATATGCCATGTACCACACCCATGGATTGCCCAACTTTGCAAAGGAGTGGAGTTGAGATAACTTTTCAGATCTCTTCTGCAATGTATCCTTGTTCTTTGTCATTTTGAAACATTCACTTTGATGGTTTTGTAGTTGTCCTTCCCATTTGTGTTTTCTTGTCAAATAAAGTTGGATCAATACTCTTAAGCAGGCAAATGCTCCCAAAGAAGCTGAAGTTAGAGGGAGTGTACTCTTATGACTAAGAAGTGTCTACAAAGGCCTTTTTTAAAAGCTATCCAATGGGGCAGCTAGGTGGCGCAGTGAGTAGAGCACTGGCCCTGGAGTCAGGAGGACCTGAGTTCAAATCCGGCCTCAGGCACTTGACACATGTACTAGCTGTGTGACCTTGGGCAAGTCACTTAACCCCAGTTGCCCTGCCAAAAAAAAAAAAGGCCAAAAAAAAAAAGAAAAAAAAAAAAGCTATCCAAATACTGAAGAAAAAAGTCACTGTCATTAGAGGACTACCTAAAGAGTGAAGTACCAATGCTTATTCTCTCAGCTCTCTGTTTAGCACCTTATTTAATTAACATTCACCCCTGAAACCCTTTTGAGTGTATCACTCTTCACAAACAATGAAAAGGGAATTTACCCATTGAATTAATGAATTAATCACACCATTCTCCTAAGTACATACTAACTATAAGATATTTAAACAAAGGGAGGACCCACTTTTCTTTGCATAGAACTGTGCTTTGTTGCCAAATGATCACCCATGTTGCTGAAGAGCTGACAAAAGGATCCCAGTGTCTGAGTAAGCCAATCAAGGCCCAAGTTCCTTTTTCCTGATCCTTAGACTAGACAACTATTATCTACTAGAGGGGAATGAAAACCTCCTCAGGAGCCTCAGGCCTTGGGGTAGAGAGCATGCAGAGAAGCCAGGATATCAAGAAGCAAATAACTGCTGAGGGGACTATTAAAAGTACAAAACAAAAGATATTAACAAAAATTTACTTTAGAAAAGATGATGACTGTCTTATAGATAATGTTGATTATCTCTTACCATGGTGGAAGGTTGACACTTGCTATAGAATGCACATATTTTCAGACTTTTTCAATGTATCAATAAATTGAAATGATTATTTTTTCTCTAAAAGTACTATTTGTCATGTAGGATGGCTTTCTGGGAGGAAAAGGGGAAATGATACTTGAAATAATTGCATTTTAAGACAAAGAACAGAAAATATTAATAAAACATTTATTTGCTGTTACATAAACATTAGATGTTACATATTATGATAGAATAATATCAGGAATTATTACATAACATTATACAAAAATGTTATATTGTTGTACCAGAAGCGAGTGAGACACACCACAGAGTATAACTTTTAAGTGGAGAATTTATTAGCTGGTGGCCATTGGGGTACAGCACCACAAATCAATGGCAATGTGTTGAAGCAAAAGGGTAGTTTATATAGAGAATTTACATGCCAAGTCACAGGGTGGTCTGGGGGTACAGAAACAAAGGTCCTGGCTAATCAAAGATTCAGTCAGGTTATCGTACTAGTGGGATAATCTCATTTACATTCCTTGGTGGAGTCATGGAGCCCCAGGGATATCTGCTAGAAAGGGTCTGCCAGGTTATCCTTCAGTGGGATGGTCCTATATATTGATATTCCTTGGTGGAGTCATGGAGTCCCAGGAGGTTTGCCAAATGCCAAAGATATCTGAGTCCATTTTTTCTGGGGGTGCTTGTCAGTAGCTAGGGGGTTCTCAGGGGTTCCTAATTTTCCTTGTATTACATTCCTCACTTTCTTCCATGGGAATTTCAAATCCTTGAAAAAAGGAACGAGCTGATGGGGCATAGCAATAAAATTAGGAGGCCAACCAAAATGCTAAGCAGGGGTGAAAATAAAAGGAATGCTAGGTCGTTGGCCCCAGGGGAAGGCCAGACCTAGTTGGAAGACTCAAAGAGAGTCCAAGGAGCCTCCCCGGGTACTGCACTCCAGAAATTTAAAAAAATGGTATAAAACATTCCACCTTTCCCCCTTTTTGGTCAAAGGCAAACTGAAAGTTTTGCCTAAAGACCAATTAAAGGTATGGAAAAAACTCTGTTTTCCACAGGGTGAAGTTTTAAAATCCCTATCTAGGGGGAGTCAGGTTTTCCCTTTTCTGTATTTGGACATCCCCCGGGATGGGCAGAAATTGTAAACTAATTGTAAGTAAGCAGAGGGAACATAATAAAAATTCAGGAAAACAGTTTTGGGAACACAGGGACGCAGAAGGAAAAAAAGCAGGTCTTTGCTCAGGTTCTGGTTCCGGATCCCGTGAGAAAGCCGTCCGTGTCTGGTGCTGTCCCTCTCAGGCTCTTGGAACCACAGGGTGAGGTTCCTATAGGCCCAGATGTCCACTCCTCACACGGGGTTCCCAGAACACATGTAATTTGATAATTAAGAAAGAAACACAACATAGGTCCCAGCCACACAGGGCTAAGTTCTGCCTCTCTGGTTCAGATCTAGAAATTCTCAGACAATTTTAACTTACTATAACTTACAGATACTTTACAAAGGGGATATAGTTTCACTAGTACCATTATCTTATACAATTTTCTTGTAATAGCATCCAAATTTAAGATCTTATTACCAAAACACACTTATCAGCTCGAATTTCCAGAACTGATAAATTTTTAGAGCCAATCATACACATCTGTACATAATTCTTAGGGGAATCAATCTGATCCTATTGCCTTTTTCAAAATTTGCTATCCCTTTCTTTTATTAGACATTGATCACATTACATCTTTGCCTTATTTGCTTTGCCTTATCATTTTCCCCTTTTTGGATGTTATCCCTATATTATTTCAATTTTTTTATTTGGTCATGAACATAAGTTAAAATTGTAAGCTATTCATACCTGTATCCTATCATAATAACTCAGAGATATTTCAATATTCATCTATCTATTACCTAACAGATTTAGCATAGTGCTTACAAAACTTCTTGATAATTTAAATTTGCTATGAAAGAAACAAGGGACTATGTCATATATCTTAACAGAAGGAAAGAACTTCCTTAGCTCTGTTTGATTCCAGGCATGAGTCATATCTGATAGCCAATCTTATAGTCACCAGGTGCTGAAAGCAGGACTTAGGTATAACCAGGTGGGGACTTTCCTTTTCAGAAAGGAGATGGCAGAGTTGGGAAATAAAGTCAGGAAGATCCTACCTAGGCTGTGTCCAAGGTCGTCTTCAAGACTTTTCCCAGGCACAGACCTTTCAAGTTCTCAGCTTGCAATGTCTGCCATGCCATTACTGGCTTCATGTTACCTAGTTCTGTAATCAGAGCTTAAGACAATATTAAATTGTAGTCCCATAAAATCTTAAATAGCAAATAAATATCCATTGCATAAGACTGCCCAAATTTTATTGAGCTAACGGTTATCAAATCAAGCTACATAACTTTTTCATCTTCTAAATACTTCCCCACACTCATCTCCAACTTACTTTGACCTTCTGAAACTATCATTCTTGGGACAGGAGAGGCTTAGATAACTCCCATGTTTCCCCAAACTTTCTTATCTGCCTTTCCTATTTTCCCTCAACCTCAATTTACCTTTCCAAATCTTTCAAACCCAGTACTCAGTTTTCCTTTACATTTCAACCATAAGACGAAACAATTCATAAGTTAGTACTTTCATTGTCATAACTGTGTATACTGGAATCCCATTCCAGCTTCTTAAACACACAAAGACACAAAAAAGGGGATTTGTTTTTCGTGATAACTCATTCTAAAAAAGGGAACACTTATTAAAAAGATCTGCCATCTCATCTCCCCCTGAGGGTGGGTTCTTCTCCATCAGATGACAGATTTCACTAATTAAACTACCATGCCAAACCCATCTCAAGTCTTAGTCTAATCTTATCAGTTTTTTTAAAAGAAGCCAGGTTGGAGGCTTCTTGACCCCTATCATCCTCTTATTGCTGCCCCTCCCCTTTCCTTCCCTTCTGACAGGTGGGCTAAGGTGAAATTCTTTTCTTCTTATCTAAACTAAGGGCAGGGAAGAGTAAGGAATTTAGACTGTCTTTTCGAACCTCCTTACTCAAAAAAAAAAAAAAAAACTTGAATAAGACATTGAATGGGCGCTTCTATAGATAAGCATTAATTCTAATAATTCTAATAAGGTTCTCACCCAGAAACTCCGAGAACTCACAATAGGTTTGAACTGCAACATGTTGGCTTACAGGTGGAAATTAAGCAGGCCTTCTAAAATTATACAAAAAATTTTACAGAACATTTTTCAAAAGTATTTTCCCTTCTTAAAGCAAAATAACCTTTAAACATTTGGATTCATTCACAAATTAGTCCATAAAACTCCAGATTAACATATGTAAATACATCTTTAGATGATACAGGCTTGAAAATCATACCCCTATATTTTTCAAGGTATTACAGCAACTCAATTCTTTGCTATTACAGAAGTTATAGAATTATTTCCCTTTCTTAAAAACAGTTTAAAATTTTCTATCCTGATGTTAAAAGGCATGCTTGCTAAACTTTCCTGAAGACAATTATTTAGAAGGTTTTAAAATAATAGACATCTCCTTCTTTTTCCTTAAAACAAATTAACCCTTAAATGCTGGACTTCATTAACTAAGTTGGTGCCAAATGTCCTCATTCTCAAATATTGCACAGAATTCCTAGACATTCCAAAGTTCCTTAATCAAAAAGTGTTATAATGGGAGGGCACTTAATTTCTATAAATTACATACTCAATTAATTAGCCTTATCACAATAATAAGGTTTACCAGGACTTAAAAAAGCTTTTTTCCATAAGAATTCCTCTACACAGAAAACCACACAAGACTGATAAGAATTCATGACTAGATGGTTTCAAAAGTTCTTGTTTCAGTTAATAACCTCAATTTCTTAATTAAGTAAAATTCTTAATCTAACAACATCCAGATTATAAGAGGAATTATTCTCTAACAGCACAGGTAATGCGATGTTAACCAATTTGTATATAATAATAAATTTAGAAATAAGTACACCACAAGCACTTATCATGTACTTAAAACCTGAAACAGATTCCAAGTAATTACCAATCTAGTGATCATAACTGAGTTGGATAAGCAAATCAAATCTGATTCATAACCACTAGTGGTAACATTTTAATTTCTAAGTTCCAATACTCTCTGCATTGAAAAAGAAAAAGGTTTATAAAACCACATTTTAACAAAATAGTTGATTTATAACAAGAACAATTTCAACTGAACTTCCAGACAAAACTTGGAGATAATAAATTCTTAGGTTACAGCAATTGTCCAACTTCTTAACCTAATGCACCTCTAACAAAATATTTTTATATTATGGAAATGTAACGATGCCCTAAACATTTTTATGTATGTAAAATTTGAACTACTCATTTCAGGCTAGGTAGATACAGTTCTAAACCAAATATGACAGTTTAAAATCACCAACTTTTCATCACATCCTTTAAAAGCATCCAATTCACATAATCAAACTCAAATTAAAATACAGTATAATTTTAGAAATACAAAACCAATAAATTTCAGATGACACCAATTGCATTTCCAGATACAATATAGGAATTGTTGGTCTTATTACTCCCGGTATTATATATTAATGTATTAATACATAAATACATGTATCACATATTAATACATTAACATCCCAAAAACACTTTATTAGGAACTTTTGCCTAGCCATGAATGAACTTATGAAAGAAAGAGAAGCTTAATTTTTTTGCATCCACTTTTTCGAAGCTTCATCTTATACAAAAATGCCTAAAGGATTTTTTTTGGACTTCCAAGGAAGATAAAAAAAGGGAGTAGTCACACACATGGCTTGCAACTCCCCCACTCATTCTTTTCACCAAGCTAAAGCATTTCTCAGTTTCCTCTTCAGTCTGCAGTCTCAGATAAAGGGAAAAAAATCCCTTTTGGTTTTCCAAGGGCTCCTCCCCAGGTGGAGCCTGGCAGCCCCTTGAGGGCAAGGAGCCTACACTTCCAAGCACTAACTGACCAGCCCTATTTCTTTACAAGTTTCCTTTTAGCTTCAGCTCTGATAACCTTTCAATGTGGAGGGTGGGGGAAGGGTGTGGCCAGGAGCACATGGCAGCCAAGAGGAGCACATGGACTCCTGACTAGACAGGTAGTCTCAAGCTGCTATTCTACAATGCCCCCTACATTCCTTATACAGGTTTTCTATCTCTCTCTTTCACAAATTTTACCTTTAAACTTTACCACAAGGACGGGCTACAAAGGTACTCAGGGGCACAGGACTGACTGTCAGTCTGTGAATTTCTGTCCGTCTCCTCCTTTTGCCCGGTGGGGAGGGCGATTTAAGTTTTTCCTACACTTCTCCTGCATTCTCTTCTAATCTGATCTGGGAGGAGAGGAGTTTGATTTAACTGCTCTAACTTTTACTGCAGCCCTAGTGAAAAGATCTCAATGATTGTAATTCAAGTAAACTTCACCCCCTTGCTCACTCCCAAAAACCTGTTTTGTACTTGAATCTAAGGGAATCAGGGACTAAGACAAATGCGAGATTCCCACTGAAGACTTTAACAGAGATTTTAGCCAGAAGGCATTCGTTGGGAGGAGGTGTTTTCAGCAAGAGTGAGCTCCTGGAATGGATTTACAATTTCAGGAGTTCTTTCTTCCCAAATTCAACTAACCAATTTCCAAACTTTTTAACAATTTAAAACCCAGAATTTGCCAAACTTTAACCTATTCCCCGTAGTTCCACGTTGGCAAAACGGGAGCCACAAGGAAGGGAGTCTGTTTCCCTAGTGGCAGCCTGATATCTCTGGCTGCCTACGTTTCAGATTTTTTAACAAAACATAGACATTTCACCATTTTGACATAGACACGTGAACAGAGACGAACTCAAAACGCAACAAAAAAACATTGTGGATCGAATTGAAGGCTAAACAAGTCCTCTCAGAGGAAAGATTTCCTCCTCAAAGATACGACCCCCAATCTCTCTCACCCTCCAACACAAAACAGAAGAAGATTTGTTGACATTTTTCTATTTTTTTCTATTTTGTAGCTTAGTAGATAGTAGTTGTCCAGTCCAAAACTCAGAAAAAGTAAAGCTTGGGCCTGAATGGGTTTACTCAGACATTGAGATCCTTTAATGAGTGTGGCTGTGGGATCATTTGGTAAAAAGCTCTCTTTACTGAAGAGAAGACTGGAGCCTCCCTATTGTCTAAGCACTTTGCACTTAGTAAGTAATTAGAAAAGTGTTGTGATTAACTTAGGGAGGGAGTAGATTCCCTCTTCATTGTATACTTTGTGTATACTTTGATGCACTCAGAAAGTGCCTCAGGGTTCAATGTAAGTGAATGAGGCAGTGAGCTGGTAATGTAACTAACCACTAAGGGATGGTCCTGGGGAGGGGGGAACAAAGCAAGTTTTCTACTGTGCCACTCATTGTGAGGATAGCAGTTCACACCTTCTTCCTGTGAATGGGCAAGGGGTGGAGGTATCTGGGAAAAGTATATAAAAGCCTAGTACTGACTCTCCTTGAGAAATTCTTGCTCTGACACCAGAGTGGACCCCAGCTGGAGCTGTGATCCTGACTGAAAAGCCTCCTAGCAGGATTCCAAAGGTAAGTTTCCTAAAGGGAAAATGCCCCTTTTTCTGCAGATTTCTGAAAATTGAGAGCTGGCCTGTTGGGGGGACTTGGAGTCACTAGGGATATGGGGCCTGTATGAATGCCTGATTCATGCATCTATGATTACAATCAAGTTTCTTACTTTGCCTTAACTCAGGCAGACTCTCAGATCAAATGGGATAATACATACAGACAGGCAGTAGGTCTTAAGGTTAGCCAGAAGATATTTAGGTCAGGATCACTCAAAAAGGGAGAATTGTCCTGACTCTAACACAGAGATGATATTGTGCTGGACTGCTCTGGTTGGGAAGACTGTGTATAACTGAATTCTTAGGGTGGCCCTGACATAGCATCCAAATGCTCTGGAGTAGTCCAGCACCAATTGTTTTCCTTGGCACGACCTACCAAGGCCCTCAGTGCAGTCAGTAAGCAAGCATTTATAAATCACTTAGTAAATACCAGGCAGTAAGCTAAGTGCTGGGGATGCAAAGAAAGGCAAGAACATGGTCCCTGCAATGAAAGAACTCATATTATAATGGGGAGACTGTATAGAAACTTTTATGTGAATGTACAACATATATAAAGTGTCAATTAAAAGAAATCTTTAGGCAGAATAGGGGAAAGATGAGAATGAGGGACAAGGGATTGAATATTTTATCCGGGAAGTAATGGGCTTGGCAACAGTTTGGATATCTGGGGTGAGTACAAATGGGGAGATGGAATATAACACTGAGGCTGTGAGCCTGGCTGGTTATGAGACTAAAGGTCTAAAGGGTTGTCTTGTAAGCTTTGGGGTAATGGTATATAGGGTAGCATTTTTGTGTTTGTGAGGTATTAGGAAACAATATGTTCCTTTCTTACTTATATCAGGCCTAAGAGCAAAGGGTTTGAAAGGAATAATAATACATTTGTTTCAGACTTGTTGGATTTGAGAGCGGCCATCCAGTGACTAAAGCTCAGGAGACGGTTCCAGGGGTGGGGAAGCTGTGGCCTTAAGGACATATGTTGCCTTCTAGGTCCTTAATTTAGGCCTTTTGAACAATCCAGGATTTGTTCTGCAAATTTTGGATTCAGAGAAAAGGACTCACTTAAGGACCTGGAAGGCTGCATGCGGTCTTAAGCCTGCGGGTTCCTCGCCCCTGCATTAGGCTTTGTATATAGATCTGAGAATCATCTGTACAAAGATGATCATTAAAGCCATGCAACACTGATGAGATTTAGTGTGATAATATAGATTCTTAAATTTTTTGTATCATGGATCCCTTTGGCCACCTGGTGAAACCTACACACCCATTCTCAGAATTATGTTCTGAAATCCATAAAGTAAATCTCCTTCTTATTGCAATGATCCACACGCACGTACTTGATCCAGGAAAACAGCTGGAGGAAGTAGTAAGTTTACTGTAATAACTCCAGGATCATAAGAAGATCAAAGACTTGGGAGTCCTGCAGCTCAGAAAATCTTTAAATGCATCTAGTCCAACCTCCCTCATTTTACTGATGAGGAAACTGAGACTTTCAATGACTTGATGGAGATCACAAGTAAATAGCAGAGCATGATTCAAACCCAGTTCCTGTTTCAGAGCTTTTTCCAAAAGCTCAATACGGTGCCTGCGTCTGTTGGCCCAAGGGAATTCAGAGGTAGGCAAGCATTCTACAGGGCAGGGTATTCTCAGTTCTCAAAAGGCTTTTTATGTTTGCAAGATGAAGAGAAATTTCCTACAGGATCATTCTTGTTGATAGTTCCAAAAGTAGCTGTTTAGCAACAAAGAAGGACACTAAAATGAAAGACTTGCCTTATGTTTAACAAATTTTGTTCTTCAGTCATTTTCAGTGGTGTCTAAGTCACTGAGACCTCATTTGGGGATTTCTTGGCAAAGATACTAGAATGATTTGCCAATTTCCTTCTCCAGCTCATTTTCCAGAAGAGGAACTGAGGTACATAGGGTTAAGTAACTTTCCCAGGGTCACATGCTAATAAGTGTCTGAGGCCAGATTTGATCTTCCTGACTTCAGGTCCAGTGCTCTCTGCACAGCTCCACCTAGCTGCACTTCAAAGCTTTAAAGTGATTTAAAAGTAATGATAATTATATTTTGTTCCTTTCCCATGATATTTTCCACATCATTTTGCTCAAATTTTGAGACCACTTGTCTCTACCCTCTCATCATCCTTGATATCTCCCCTTTCGTATTCCATCTCCTAGAAAGAGAAATGTGGTGGCCTTCACTTTCTCAATCTAAAAGCTATGTTTGAGGGAACCCACAGAAAACCTACATAATGAAGTGATCCTCCTCTCAGTGGTGCGGTATCAAGGGGTGGAAGAGGAGAAAACAGTGACTAGCAGAAAAAGGGGAAGTCATTAGCTAGCACTCTCTGACAGTGCTTATTGCTATTTCAACCCAGTAACTTTAACACTGACCATTCTCTCTGTAGGTACCAGTGGTGAAATAGAAATCATCAAGATTCACCTTAGAGGCAGTGCTGGCAGCAGAACATCTTGTTACCTCCCTTGCTCCCTGGGCATTGCCTCCTCTCCCTCTTTCTTCTAATTTTCTTATTTCCTCTCCTCTCCTCCTCTCCTTTCTTATACTTCAGTTCTCCTTCTCTTTCACTTCCTTCTCCTTGTCTCTCTCCTCTCTTCTTGCTAAAGTCCAACTGGCCCAGGACCCTTCCTACACCACCATGGAGAACATCAGCTCTAGCATTGTGATTGAAGATGATGAACCAGGCTATGACTTGGACTTATTTTGCATCCCTAAACATTATGCTCAAGATCTG